>NC_052358.1:44535708-44692492 GCF_009727055.1 Benincasa hispida
ATATATAGACTATAATGTTTCTATGCAGGAACATTTATCAAATTAATTCTAATTTTTGAACAAGATAACGAAACTTTTCATTACAAAAAAGAAAGCAAATAAAAAGCCTCAATTACAAGAGAGTAACAAAAGGATCCAAACTAAGACATATAATAGTGAATGGAATAAAGTATTCTGATTCTCTCAAACCTAAGAGTTTTACATAAATTTTCCAAATAGAAAATCTTGATGATAATTTTGGGGATAATCTCGTTGACACCCATGTAGTTGATGAAATTGAAGAAAATGGAAACAATTTAGATAGATAAAACAGGATTGAAGAACTATGTGACCATGGGAAAACGGATTCAAAACACATTAAAGCCCTAATTTCAATCGATTGCGTGGAAGCGTAAAGGAAGAAAATTTTAGCACTTCCGACCTGGAGATTGTGCAACCCAATCTGAAGGAAGATGAAGAAGAAAGTGATTTCTAAGGTTTGAGCCTTTTGGTATGAGCCTTCCAAGCCCTTGGATCAGGATTTCTAAGGTTTGGTGTAAGTTGAGTCTTCTGCTTTGTTCCAACTTGGCAATGGCAGCAGAATCTCTTTGGCAAGAAGCATGGAATAATGGTTCTCTATATTTCAGTTTTTCTCACCTCTTCAAAATGCCCAATGAGTCCGTTTTAGATCATTGGGTTAAAAACCTATACTTTCACAAAATATCCCTTTTCTTTGTTGATTGCTGAAGGATGATGAAACTTTAGATCTCAGAGTTTTTAGATGGTAAGTATAAAGCTAATCTCCCTGATTCTAGAAGTTGGAGTTGGATTCTATTGGTAGACTTTCTGATTCACTTGCTAAACATTAGGTTGCTTCCAATTCTAGTGAAAAGTTTGTTTATAAAGCCTTGTGAAAATTTAATTGCCTAATCGAGTAAATGTTCTCCTTTGGGTATATTATGGTTCGATAAATTGTTCAACCACTTCAAGGAAGTTTCCTTCCCATTGCTTGTGTTTTTCAATTTTCCCTTCATGTTTAGCTGATGGTGAAGATTTTCCGCATATCTTCTGAGTGAAATTCTTCTAAGCCATGTTGATGGAAATTATTTTCACTCTTCAATATTTTGTGGGTGGTGCTTTGTAATCTGCTCAAGGAAATTTTTCTTTTTCAGCTTTTGGTTGCCCCCCCTTTGTTATCTAAGTTTTAGTTATTATGTCCATTGTGGTTAAAACTATTCTTTCATAAATTTGGTTTGAAGGACCACAGAGGATTTTTAGGATAAATCTCTTCCATTAAGAGATTGTTTTGATTCTGCTCAAGTCACAGCTTCTTCATAGTGCTCTCTTTCCACGCATATTTTTCTATTCAAGATTTATGTTTAAATTGAAATGCTTTTATTGTTGTTTTTGTTTATTTTTATTTTGATTTCATTGTACTATATTATTCTCTTTTCATTTGTTCAATAAAAAGTTTCATTTCCTTAAAAAAAAAAGAAAAAAGACAAAAAAAATCAGTTTGAATCAATTAGCCTCAAAGCTTCTTTGTGGTATTCTCTTACTAATCACTTTTTTGAACAATTATCCCTAGGTTGTTCTCAATCAAAGTATAATCCTCAATTATCCAACAAACTCAATGCACGAGTCCCTTCAGGTACATTCGATAAAATTGCAACGATACAGAGAAGATTAGCATGGCCCTTGCAAGGATGACACACAAACAAACCCAATGCACGATTCTAATAACAGAGACTGAATTGACTCACCACATTCACATATAAAACTTAGGAAGAAATTTAGCTTTCAATAGACTCACCACGTTCATATCAACATGAAGTTCTTCAAACCATGCGGTTGTGTCTTTCTCTCTTAGTACACTAGCAATATATATGCAAGCCAAAGCTATCAAATAGGGTGGATGTACAAGAATTAGATCCATCTTGTAGGTGTCGTTCACAAGTCCCCTGTACAAATCGAGTGTTAAAGATCCTCGGTTACCGATTGAGTGTTAAAAATTTGAAAAAAAATATGTGTACAATTGAATGGTTACACAGAAGGTTAAGCAAACAAAAATAACCATGATAAAATCAACACTTGTTTAGATTACAAAAATACTGCATCAGATATCATTAACTTAATAAATCAACTCTCCAATCCTTCCTAATTTCAGCTAAACAACTCTACACCCCAAACATTGACTTCCTATTTACATAGACATATGTTAGGAACATGATACCAATTTACTAGAACACCACCTAACAAGAATCCCACTCAAGAACACTAAAGTATGGAAATATATGAGAATATGCTAAAATATCGTAAGAAAAGTAACAAGGTAACCTCCCCTTCCTAGAGGATTAGTCTCTTCCTAATTTTCCAAAAGAAATACCACAAAATTACTTAAATTTGAGGGAATAAAATTATTTTTCTCCCACACTACATGCAATCTTATGTCTTCTTATATAGGAGAAAGACCTCTTACAATTATGAAAAATAATAAAGATAGTAAAGGAAAATATTTAACCATTAATATCTACACATAAAAATTCCAAAACTCCCCCTCAAACTGGTTTGAAGATATTTTCCATAGCCAGCTTGTCAATCAATCTGTCAAATTGTTTCTTTGGAAGGCCTTTAGTTAGTACATCAACAATTTGCTCTAACGTAAGAAGATAAGGAATACATATTATTGTTCCTGCTTCAATCCTCTCCTTAATAAAATGGTTATCAACCTCAATATGTTTTGTACTATCATGTATAACTGGATTATGAGCAATAGAGATGGTAGTTGTTCACCTCGTAATTTTGATTCTAAGAGTGCTTAAAATGATGAAGGAGAATGGTGATGAATGGTTATGATGAATGGAGATGGATGAAGAATTGCTCTATCTCTTAGTATGGAAATCAGACGTAGCATTGGTGATAGACGCATGCACACCTTGCTGATGCGTACAAGTTTTCTTAAGTTAGACCAAAGTATAAATCTAACCTAAGTTTCCTGGTAAGTCCAAGGTCGAACACAGAGACTCTAGAATGTACTAATGCAAGAATTTTTTTCGTATCTAATGCAGAGGTTTCCTAATTAACTGAGTGGTGTTGATTATTTACACTAAACTAATGGCATGCATGCAAGAAGAAATAGCAGTTCGGAGGGAGAAATAGATTTATGGATGAATGGTTTTCAGTGTAAGTGATATGTATTGACCTCCTAGCAGGAATAGCAAGCCTATATGAGCACAATGAAGATGGAATGAAGATGGTGCAGATGTTTGTTTACAATCTAAGTGCTCATGCTAAGCATTGGGAATTCTATTCTATAGTTTATGCTAAGTTCAACATCTCTCGATGCGAATTGCACGCATAATCCTATCTCTAGGGTGCATGCGTTGGTTATAAAGAACAGACAAAAGACATGAGCAATTCTATCTCTAAAATTACTTCACGCCTTGACTTAATGCTTTCAATAGTTAAATTGCTCTCGAGTGACTTAACTACTTAATTACTTTAATCAAGTGATCAAGAAGACTTAAGCAACAATCTCGATCAGTTGATTAAAGTAATTAAGTCAGAAAATTCACAAACACAAACAGATTTGAGAGTAAATAGATGGAGAAGTGATGAATGGTCAAAGATAAGATTGACTTAAAGATAAATAAGTGTTTGTACAACAATCTCGACTCGATGAAATAAGATGGTGAATGAAAATGTAAGATGAAAAGGAAGAAGTCAAGCTGCAGAGTTCAATCTCTTGTCCTCTTTGGCTTGTTTTAAATACTTGCTACAACCAATTAGGTGGAGGAGTTGAAAAAGATATCTCTCTCGAGGTTCTCTCCAGTAATACCTCTTGATCAACAGTGGAATGGTGGTTTTCCCTCCTACTTCTTGCTTGCAGACGACAGGGAGTTCTAACTACTGGTTCTTATGAAAATTCTAACTGTCTAAGCTCAAAAGTGTCTAACTATTGATTTTGCAGGTAGCTTCCCCTTTTATAGGCAATCTCTCAACAACTTGATGATTTGACTGCATTAATTTCCATACCCTAGGACAGCCACCTGCCACTTCTAGATTGCTCAGACGCTGTCAGTCAGATGCCCATACCTGCAAGTGGTGATTTGACATGAAATGTACAAGCCAACTGTATCCTTCATGCGTCAAACAGTCTGGGATGCATACCCTTGCGTTAGCCTTCACTGCAACACTTAGTAAAGTTCTTATTCCTGCATTGAAATGCGTTAGTGAAGCAGCTTTTTTACTAAAAATGATAATTTTGTATGAGTTTACTACATTTATGGAATTTCATGCATTTTCCTTCATAATGAGTGTGTTTACGTCACTAAAGATTCTAATTATTCTAACTTTGAGAGAACAATAACTTGTATTTCTACAAGTTATCAATAGCTTTTATTGTCAAGTCAATCCGTATAGGCAGCATCAAAGAAGTCTTCAATTCTTCTAGTATTCTTTGATCCATGTGTCTTCACAAATTCCATGAGTTAAGGCTCTTAACTCTACTTCAGCACTACTTCTGGCCACCACATTCTATATTTTACTTCTCCATGTAACCAAACTTCCTTCAATGAAGGAACAATAACCAGAGGTAGATCTACTATTTGTAGCGCTTCTTGTCCAAACTGCATCTTGGAAGTGATTATTCCTTTTGAATAAAATACCTTTTCCAGGAGACTCTTTCATATACCTCAAAATTCTATAGACAGCTTCAAAATGAGATGGTCCAAGAGCATGCATAAACTGACTAACCATGCTCACTGTATAAGCAATATCAGGACATGCATGAGACAGATAAATTAATCATCTAGCTAATCTCTAATAAATTTTTTTTGGCAGGAGATGATGTGGAATAGGTAATCTCATAGATAAAAGATCATCCTCCTCTCCTTTACAATGACTGGTGAGGGACTAAAAGGTATATCTTCAAAAAACATAACATTGGAATACTTGTTAAGAGTAAGACAATAACAACAATAACCCTTTTGAACATGCAAATAGCCTAGAAAATGTCAAAGATTTTGGATCTAATTTCATACGATGTGGACGAATATCCTGAGCAAAATAAACACAGCCAAAGATTTTAAGGGCAATAGGAAACAAAGATTTCGTAAGAAAAAGAGTACGATGAGGAATCTCTCCATTGAGGCCAGAGGAAGACATTCCATTAATCAGAAGCAAGCAGTGGACACCGCATCAGCCCAAAATTGCTTTGAAATATGCATTTGAAAGGATAAGGCGCGGGTTGTTTCAAGGAGGTGTCTATTCTTTCTTTTAGCAACTCCATTTTCAGATGGAGTGTCTGCGCAAGAGAATTGATGAATGATGCCACGATCACATAAGTAAAATCCAAGTACATGAGAGAAATAGTCACCAACATTATCAGTGAGCAAGGTTTTGATAGAGACATTAAATTGATTTCAAATTTCAGCATGAAAAGCACAAAAATGAGACAATAACTCAAAGCGATTTTTCATTAAATATAACCGAATCACACGAGAATAATCGTCAACAAAAGTAACAAAGTAACAAAAACCTGTTTGGAACACAACTGGACAAGGACCCCAAATATCATGAACTAACTCAAATGGAACATTGGCTCACTTATGGACTCTAGGACTAGAACTAAGACGATGAAATTTAGCAAATTGACACGAATCACAATTCAAAGACGACAAAGAACGAAATTCAAGATAAAGTTTCTTCAACACGGACAAAGAGGATGGCTCAAACGACAGTGAACTGCAAACAGGGATGTAACTCCAGAGCATGCTATAACTTTTGGTATCTGGTGGTCAAAAATGTAAAAGCCCCTCGACTCATGTCCTCTACCAATAATATTCTTTGTCATATGATCCTAAAATAAGCAATAACTAGGGAAAAACGAGAGACAATAATTAAGGCCACGTGTAAGCTGGTTAATAGAAATTAAATTAAAAAACAATTGAGGCAAATGTAATACAAAGGACAAAGAAAGAGATGGGGTGAGAGGAATAGTGTCGAAGCCAAGAACAAAGGAGGTGGATCCATATGCCAAAGTGACATATAGGGATGTGGCAGGGAATAAAGGTGTAGAAAATAAGTTAGAATTACTATCATATAAGCGGTGATACCTGAGTCTATGAACCACTTGGCAGATGATGTAAGAAGGCATTTCGAATTACCTGTCTCAACAATGGTGGTAATAGGATTCGATGAAGAAGATGCCTGCAAGGATTCCTGAAATACTTGAAATTTAGCAAGGTCCTCAGTAAGGATGGTAATAGACTTTTCGGCCATATCACTAGTGGAAGCTATCTGAGCATGTTGAGATCGTTGAGCCTTGTACAACAATTTTCGACAATCACGTTTCAGATGTCTTGGTTTACGACAATAGTGACAAACAATCTCCTGAGAATCTAATTTTCAATTATCATAACTAGATTTCTAAAAATTGTTGGTCATCCCTAGAGTAGCTCGAAAGTTATTATTCTTGCTTATAAGAACACTAATAGGTTGAGAAACAGACGAACCAGATTGAGAGCTCTCAATATGAAGAACATGACTAAAGACCTCCTCTAACGACGGAATTTTAAAATTAGAAAAGAATTTGTGTTTTATTCATCCCAAATTCAGATGAAAGTTCATTCAGAAATATCATAACAACCATCTTTTCTCGCTGGGCTTGTTGAACTTTGATATCTAGGCTAAAAGGTAATAAGAAGGCAAGTTCGGCAGCTGTCTACTTAAGCCTCATAAAGTAGCTTGTAACAGGTTCTACTTTCTATTCGGCTTGAAAGAATTGCATACAAACTTCAAATATTCGATGGATGTGTTCTTTTCCCAAGTACAAAAATTCTAAGAACTCTAAGAGTTCTTTAACAGAATTACAATGATCTACCAAACCAACAATCTCACTCTCAATCGAATTCTTAATCTGAAGATAAAGTCGAGTGTCACCACGAAGCCAACCCTTTTTCTTAGCATCCTGTGGTGGATTCTCAGTCACATGATCATCCATATCAATACTAAGTAAATAAAACTGAATCGTGTGAAGCCAATCACAGTAATTAGCACTATTTAACTTATGTTATGTTATCTTTGATGCTAAAGGAATTACATTGTATACAATCATATGCTTCATCTCATCCATTAAGGACTAACACACGAACCCACAAGTAGAATTAAACAAATCAAAATCAAAAGCAAGGTAAACCAAAGAGCAAAATAGCCCCAAATTAGAACAAAACAGTCACAAACCCTAGGAACAAAAGGGTATTTTCCAAACAGTCTCACACTCGAGTAGATGTTGGTAGAACCAAAGGCACAGATGGACTGGAAAAGGCAACCCGAGACGAACCCAACCAATGGAAGTGAAGAAAATGGCCTCACACGCACCCACGCGCCAGCACGTGTACCTCATGCATTGGTGGTTTCTGGCGAACGGCAAAGGCTGACTGAGGTGGATNTGATTTTTTGGCAGGCTTAAACTCAAAATTTGATGGTGTCCGGAGTGAGTTTTGGGACAAAGACCAATGTCGTCCCTGATGGAAGTTTGCTCAGAGGTCAAACTGTCTCTTATACACATCTAGATGTGTATAAGAGACAGCCTCACACGCACCCACGCGCCAGCACGTGTACCTCATGCATTGGTGGTTTCTGGCGAACGGCAAAGGCTGACTGAGGTGGATGGCGGCGACACTCCTCCTGAGGTGGGCAGTGTCGACAAACAGCCACTCAAAGTTGATGACCCAATCTCAAACCCTAACTCACAAAGTCGTCGAAGAATATTCTAAACCCTAAACAAAGAATGCTCTGATCTCATGTACTCTGTACTTTTGGAGAATGAATTTCTTATCATTTAATTAGACAAAAGATACATATATATAGGTGAATGAGAAACCCTAATATAGGATATATAAATTTACGATAAAGGACAGCTATATATATTAATTTAAATATATATTATAACAAACAAAACACATGTAGATGACAAATTGGTGGGTAGCAGTTTTAGAATTTGATGAATTTGCTCTTGCAACATGGTAAAAAAAATTGTGAAATAGTAGAAATCCACTCAAAAATTTGAAACCACTTAGAACTTGAACTTCAAGTTGAGTAAGAAAGTAAAGAATAATTCAAATCAAACCAGACCAATCTCTTAACCAAACCAAACTTGAACCTTAGACCACTCTTTAGACCAAATGAGCCTAAGATATAAAAAAACTTAACCAAATTAAAGTGACCTCCAAACCCTAGAACAAAAGTGACGATCTATCTTGACGGCGTACTCCACGACGGCACCGAGTGATAGCGTCGGTGATGACGTGTGAGGCAAACAATGCCAGCACCAACGATAAAGGCAGACGACAGTAGAAGTTGCAAAAGAAGCAGAAGCGTCAGTGAGTCTAGGAGCAGATGTCGTGCGCAAATCTGGGCAAAGGTGTAGCGGTTTGGACAGCCAAATCTGAGATGATGGGCGGATGTAAGCAGAATGTCGACGTGAACGAAGGTGAGCTAGCTCTAAACGCCTTGTCGTGTGCGGATCTTGGCAAATGTGAGCAAACGCCGATGCGCACGAAGGTGAGCTGGATCTGAACGTCGACGAGTGATATTCGAACGACTTTGAATACTGACGATGGCGCGACTTCAACTGGAAGTAGGATGCGTCGATGAGTTCGACAACTAGGGTTCCGATGGCGGAGGCAAAAGAACATGGCTCTAATACCAACTTAAATTTGAAGGAATAAAATTATTTTCTGTGAAAAATAATAAAGATAGTAAAGGAATATATTTAACCATTAATATTTAGACAAAAATTTCAACAAAATTCTTCACACCTCTAACCTTACTCTCACCTAATATTTGTAACCCAAAAGACCTAACAAACTCCATTTGTAATTAATAGAATACCCTTACAACTAATTATACTAATAGTCCTACTATTTTCCTAAATAGGAGCCAAATTTAAAACTCAACCCAATGCTCCAAACAGCCCCTCAAGGTTTCTTCACTAACTAAACTGAAAAACAATCTTCAACAAAATCAATTACCTCAAACAATTTTGTATCTTGCTTACCTTCAATTAATCTTGCAACATCCATAAAGTTTTAAAAGCCTTTGAAAATAACTCACCTTGAATTGGAGAGTCCAAAGGAGAAATATCACCAATTCTTAGATGAAGATTACCATTAGTCTAATCTTTAATTGACTAACATTTTAATCTAAATACAATTTTACCATGCACAAATCTAAGAGAGCCTAAAGGAGAAATATCACCCATTCTAAGATGAAAATTACCATTAGTTTAAACTTTAATTGACTAACATTTTAGTTAAATACAATTATACCAATGTTTTAAAATGCTCATGGTAGCCTCGGAGGCTTTTCCTCTTGAAGAGGCGAGCCCATATGAGGCGTAAGCCTCAAATAGTGAATAAAAAACATTTTAAAAATCCTAAATTGGTATAACCAAATACTGCTAAACATGATTGTCATAAAAAATGCAAAAAGAAAATTCACCCCCACAATTTTCACTTAATCAAAATTCTAAAAAGGAATCTTTATCACTACTACTACTATTATCATTAATGAGATTTATTTGTACTATAAATCTTCGCCTTCAATGTTTTGAAAAGTCACAATAGTAAAAGTAGTCCTAATTCAAATTGTCACAACTCAAACCTTAATATTTTTTAAGAAGCTAGGCAAATCACTATTATTTTTCTAATCATTAGACAAGGTGCATAGATTTTACGCCTCGATGCGATCTATCTCTCCCTCTCCCTCTCTCTCAATGGTTAACATAGAACTATCCTATTGAAATTTGTGTTCTAAAACGTAATCATAAAACAATCCTTCCAACAAAACATTAACACTAAAGAGGTTAGTGGCACTAGCCCCGTGTGCGCTCACCCGAACCCAGTGTCTTCGGCATGCTTGTCCAAGGTGTGTTTGCCTCATGTTCAAACCATTTTCAATCACCTTATATTAAAGTCTTGTAAATAGTTTAGTTTTCCTTCAAGTCAAGTGACATTTCGCCACTTTTGATATGCAAACCTGTCATGGTGGAATATGTTCAGAATGTACTATAGGAAAACCCACAAGTCAAGCCCCGACTAAGTATTTTTGTACTTTTTGCAATCAAATCTTTCTTGCAATTGTCAGCCTTCAATACTTTCTTTAATGATGTTTTCAAAACTCCTCTCTCTTATGTTTTATAAAACCATTCTCTCTCGAAATGGTGAGTGGAGGCTACATCATATAGTGACATTGTCCACGACTTCTGATTTGTACATGGTTGACCTACTCGTCGAATTAGAGCAAGTCCTGTACTTGAAAGTATGCAATTGTGATAAACACCCTTGTCCGTGCGCACACGCACCTAGCACCTATAGGCGCATATGAGCCAGCAAAAATACTCACGGACTAAACTATCAAATAGAACTACCCTAAACCAATTACGTAGTCCTAGTACATCTAAATAATGTGTACATGTTTTTATGCTCAAACTTTTATAGCAATTACGTAGTCCTTGCAAAGTGGCTTAAACTTATCCACAAGTACTACAGAAGGAAAAAGGTTCTGGTACATTGCACGCAAGAAAATCATGATCATCCACGTTTTTACGCTCAAACTTCCATAAATTTTGAAACAAAGAATGACAAGAAAAAAGATGAGCTAAATGATAAGAGAAGCATTAAATTGAAATAATGCATCGATCAGATCCTTACCAAGTCATTTGAGTCATATTTATGTCATTCAAGCCTGCATCTTGGAGCAACCTGCCAGTGGTTTTTTTTTTTTTTTTTTGGGGGGGGTGAGGGGCGTTTAGAGTTAGGATAAACAAAACCATGATTCTAAATATATATGAAAACATAGAGGACGGGAAAGTTAACAAAACGGACAAGAAGAATTCGCGTAAACCAAAAAGATCAAAGTCCAAAGCAGGTTTTTTTAGCACATTTAATTCAGCTGGGCTACTCACAATTTGTCTTTTCTATGAGACCAATCCTTAAAATTACAAACTCCACAAAGAAGTGAGAGAGAAAAAGATTGAACATAATATGAATAATCACGACAAAGCTGAGATCTAAAAAACAACAAAAGATACAAGATAACCAAACCAAGGCAATTAATTTGAGGTGTAATATTAAACATGGAGGAGGATAAGAAGAAGATAGCTGCATGAGCTTTGAGAAGTTCCAACCGATACTAACTAAGATAATAACTGTAAAATCATCCATGATTTTATTATATTCTCATTATAATTCTTTCCTTTTATATACCGGGTCTTTCTCCTATATAAGAAGGCTAGGTATCTTACAATTGATTATAGGAATGCAAAATAATTTATTCCACTCAAATTGAAATGGTATCAGAGCATCTAATGATTTTGAAAGCCTAAAAAACCCCAGTTTTCTTAAACCCTAAAAACCCTAGCTACTGTTCCACTGTCAATTATCTCCAATCATTCGCCGCTACCAATCAATCACATATCCCCATCAGATGTTGCATTTCAGCTACCTCGTTCATTCATTTGTCACAGCGTCTTTGGATCTTGTCGAATGTTCACAAGTTATCACCACCGGTCATCCTCGTCTTCATCTTAGACCACCACCATTCACCATGGTCTACTTCCATCACCGTCTAAGGTCTTCAACCTCAGACGAGTTCACCCATCTCTATTAGTGTTTGTTGTAAGCTTGCAATTCAGTCCACTCCGATCGTCAGCTAGTAGGAGTCATCCTATCCCAATAGCGTATATTTGGAGCTCAATATGAAATCCTATTTTCTTACAAGACCCATTCGGATAAGGGAAAACTCCTACCCGGTGACTTCATCCTCTTGTTCGTGTTGGGTTTTTCGTTCGTGACAGGTTCCTTGCTCGTGTTTGTGAGTTTGGTGTTTGTTGTAGGTCTCTTCTCTAAAGCTATTCGTAAATCTATTTTCGAGGTTAATTTCACGATACTTGTCCTCCCAAATTTGGTTTAGTCCACAAAAACTTGGTTCAATTGGGTCTGCAAGAACCTGGTTTGGTCAGTCAGCATCTAGTTCGGTTCAATTCAGAGAAACTAAATTCTATTTTTGTTCCTTTATCCTGGTTGAATCTCAAAGTCTATTATTTCCTATTACTTGTCACCATGTCAAAAGAGCAAATTCATCCAACCATGACGTTGCTAACAACCAATTTATCATCTAATAATTCTTATGTTTCCTTGACGCAACCAGGAATTTATCCTCAAATCTTCTCTTCTCACAAACCTTCTTTGTGGATTATTGATTCCGGAGCTTCTAATCATATGACTAGTTTGTCCTCTCTCTTTAACTCTTACTCTCCCTTGTATTCAGTGTTTTTAAATGCCCAAGGCGCCTTAAGGTGCAATGGCCCTCTAGAGCCTAGGAGCAAGGCCCACAAAAAAGTGCAAGTTTTTTTTTGTGAGGCGCACTATATATAAAAATATTACATTAAAAAGAGAGAGTATAATTGAAGTGGAAATATGGAAAAAAGGGACCCAAAACACAAGAAATTTTGCATTTAGATTTGGTAAACCTGATCCTTTTAGTTAATAAAGAAGGAAATCCTTAATTATTACTATTTTTTAAAAATAATTGAAAAACCCCAAGACGCAGGGCTTTGATCCTTGGGGCTTCACAAAAGGCGCGCGCCTAAGGCGTGCCTTATTTTGTGAGCCTCGCTTTTCCAAGGCAAGGCGCCAGACCTGCGCTTTGGGCCTAGGTGTGCCTAGGCATGCGCCCGAGATGGCTTTTTAAAGCACTGCTCATATTGCAATGAAAATGTTAGAATTTCATATGAAAATTTCCTACTAACGTGCAGGAAGAGATACTATTATACTTGTTGAAATTGTGGTTTAGCCCCTAAGGGCATTTTGGTCTTCTTATGTGGTGTCTACAGTCTAGGGTTTCTCGCTGTTTAGTTATTTATACCTATCCCTGTAGTGTATACTGAGTATCAGAAAAATTAATAAAAAACTCTTATCGTGGTTTTTTCTCCCTGATCTAGGGTTTTCCACGTAACTTTGGTGTTTTTCTCTTCTACCCTTTTATTTTCAATATGGTATCAGAGCATGGTGATGAGATCATGGCAAGGATTGAAGAAATTCAGTCATCAAACCTAGCAAGGGATGCAAATCAAGTGGAAAATTCCCAAAGTGTTGAAATTAGGGTTGTCGTCGACCAATATTTACAATCGTTACTAAGGCCATTGCAGAACCAAACTTTTGTGCAACAACAAACAACCACCACCGTCGTGCAACCCACCGGTCAGAACCAGTTGCACAGCCCATCGATCGTCGTTGGTGTCCTTCCCTCCATCGCATAGCCCTACAGCGTCTCAGCCACCTTCGAAAACACACAGCCACAGCAGCTATTACCGTCGAGCATCTCAACCACCTTCGAAAACACACAGCCACAACTGATCACCGAAAATTTCCAAGTTCGGCCATCACAACCAATCGGACAGCAGCCAAGCGCCGCCCAGTCGACTGGACAACCCTACCCAAGCACGAGAGTGACTGCTCCTTCAAACCAGGCGCTGAACCAACCGTTCCAACTGAACCAGCCGATTCAGCCAAACTTGGTCTAGCTGAACCCGGTTCAGGCAGCCCACCCGGTTCATCAGGGCCACTTCCTTGCTCAGTCAGCCGCTTCCTCCACGCCAACGGAGTCTATGTATTTGGGTTTTTATGGGCAACAACAACCCACAGTGGGTTTTGGCGGAACAATTGGTTTACAACAACAACTGGCACACTTGCTGCAATGGCAGATTTCGCACTCGGGGCAGCCATTAGATCCACCGCAATTCCTTCGGTTGACTGTCACCCAGATATGTATTCAGGCTTTCCATTATGTTCGCCATAAACGGTAACCGCTTACCCTGCTTTACCTATTACAAACATTATGTCTGGTTCTGTAGGTAATTCTACAGGAATTTCTATTGGAGAAAAACTTGACGGCCAAAACTACTTTTCTTAGTCTCAATCTGTGAAAATGGTCCTTGAGAGACGGCATAAGTTCGGATACCTAACCGGAGAGATACCAAGACCAAACCTTGGGGATCCCCAAGAACGTATTTGGAAGGGGGAGGACTCTCTCCTCCGTTCAATTTTGATAAACAATATGAAACCCCAGATCGGGAAGCCCCTACTGTATTCAGCTTCAGCTCGGGATATTTGGGAAGCTATATTCGAAAAGACAAAACGCTTCGCGTCTTTATACCTTGAGAAAACAAGTACACAAGTGCAAGCAAGGTATCCTTGACATAACATCCTATTTCAATAAATTGTCACTATTGTGGCAAGAAATGGATCTGTGTCGCGAAGTTGTTTGGAATTGCCCAGTTGACGGGGTTCAGTATTCGAAGATTGAGAAGGCTGACCGCGTATATGATTTTTTGGCAGGCTTAAACTCAAAATTTGATGGTGTCCGGAGTGAGTTTTGGGACAAAGACCAATGTCGTCCCTGATGGAAGTTTGCTCAGAAATCAGGTTAGAAGAGGAAAGAACCAACGCTATGAACAGTACCGCAAACACCACCTTAGACTCTGCTGCGTTTGGAGTCAAGTCAGTTGGACCAGTGAATGACAAACAGAATGGAAAGTCTCCACTGATTTGAGAACACTGTAAGAAACCATGGCACACAAAAGATCAATGCTAGAAATTACACGGTTGTCCACCAAATGGCAAGTGGCGACCTCCAAATGATAAGTCTTAATCCAATCGAGCCTTTGTGGGTGAAACAGTTGATGATGCCTCCCTGGTGACTAGCCATGTGGATCCAGGTACAGTTGGGACCAACAATGTTGCACAATCAGGTACTCCTCAGTCCTTTAGTTTCCTTGTTGAGGGGGATGAGTCCTGGATTCTTGACTCAGGAGCAACGGACCACCTAACTGGATCATATGATCAATTCGCCTCCTATTATCCAAGTGCTGGAAATGAGAGAATACGAAATGCAGATGGATCGTTTGCCCTCGTTGCTGGAAAAGGTCACTTATCTCCAATTCAATGACTAATTTTACAGAATATTTTACATGTGCCAAAGATATCTTATAATTTGCTATCAGTTAGTAAATTAACCAGAGATTTGAACTGCAAAGTCGTTTTCTCACCAGATAATGTTTCATTTCAAGACCTGAGCTCGGGGAAGATGATTGGCACTGCTCGGCACAATAGGGGGCTCTACTTCCCCTCCAAGGATGCTTCTTCTAGGAGTTTATCTAGCACTTGTTTACTGTCTTCTCTTACTGCTTCTGAAACTGATTTCTTATCATGTCATTTTCATCTTGGACATCCAAATTTTCATTATATGAAATATCTATTTTCCCATTTATTTCGAAATGTGAATGTGTTAATCTTTATCTCGTGATGTCTGTATTCGTGCAAAACAACCTAGGGCGTCCTTTACCTCACAACCCTACAAACCTTCCTGGCCCTTCCACCTGATACATAGTGACGTTTGGGATTCGTTGAATGCCACAACGGTGTCAGGTAAACGGTGATTTGTCACCTTCATAGATGATCACACCCGTCTTACATGGGTGTTCCTGCTTACCGACAAGTCTGAAGTGACAACGGTCTTTCAACAATTTCACACCACCGTCGAAACCCAGTTCAATACCAAAATCACCATTCTTCGAAGTGACAATGGACTTGAATTTGTTAATCAGTCCCTTCGTGAGTTTTTAAACTCTAAAGGTATCATCCACCAAAATTCCTGTGCCTATACTCCTCAGCAGAATGGAGTGGCTGAATGGAAAAATCGCCACCTCATTAAAGTAGCCCGATCCCTCATGATACCTGCATCCTTACCCTCGTATCTATGGAGAGATATTGTACTTACTACAGTTCATCTCATCAATCGGATGCTCTCCCGTGTGCTCAAATTCCAGATCCCATTAGAGCATTTTAAAGAATCTGTCTCGTCCACTCGCCATTTCCCAATTGTTCCTCTTCGGGTGTTTGGGTGCACCATTTTCGTTCATAATCACAATCATCACCAAAGTAAATTTACTCCTAGGGCCCAAAAATGTGTCTTTGTTGGGTATCCGCTCCATCAATGGGGCTACAAGTGTTTTCAGCCTTCCTCTCGAAAGTATTTAGCCACCATGGATGCCACCTTTCTAGAGGACAAACCCTTCTTTCCCGTTAGTCCTCTTCAGGGGGAGACCTCGAGTGAAGAGGCTAACACTTCCACTTACTATGTTCCTTTAGACCTGTTTCCTGAACCTATTCCTGAAACAAATGAGCCTGTCCTCCCTGCAAAACAAGTGCCTTGGATAACCTACTATAGGAAGCATCTCCGAAAGGAAATAGTTCCCAAAATTGTTCCCCCTGTTGCCCTGCCAAAAGGTGTTCAAGAATCAGAACCAGAACCGACTCAGGCTCAAGGTAACCCTAGTCTTGATGATAATAAGTATGTTGAAAGTGATGTAGTGAACTCTGGCAAAGTCAAGGATTATGGTTGTAATGAAGCACAAAGTGATGCTCAGGGGACTGAAAATGAACAACAAATGGGTACATATGAACAAGCAGACAAGATTAATGGGATTGATGCTACCTTGGATTTGTTGATTGCTTTGTTGAAAGGTACGAGGTTGTGCACCAAACACTATGAAAAGCTTCTTGTCTTACAGTAACCTGTTTACGAGATTTAGAGCTTTCACCACCAACCTGGATACTGTGATGATTCTAGACAATGTGCACAAGGCTCTGGAAATTCCTGAATGGCGAGCTGCAATTATGGAGGAAATGCGAGCTCTTGAGACTAACAAAACGTGGGATCTGGTTAGTCTTTCGAGAGGTTACAAAACAGTAGAGTGTAAGTAGGTTTTTACTGTCAAATACAAGTCAGATGGAACTCTCGACAGATATAAGGCCAGATTGGTTGCAAAAGGATTCACTCAGACGTATGGAGTGGATTACTTAGAAACTCTCATATGTGGCAAAACTTAACACTATTCATGTTCTTCTCTCAGTTGCCGTTAATCAAGACTGGCCCCTACATTAGTTGGATGTGAAAAATCCGTTTCTGAATGGTGAACTAGAAGAAGAGGTATATATGAACCCACCTCCAAGTTCCGAAGCACAATTTGGTAATCAGGTTTGCAAATTAAAAAAGTCCTTGTATGGCCTAAAGCAGTCCCCTAGAGCCTAATTCAATCGGTTCACCACCTTTGTTAAATCTTAGGGGTTTGTTCAAGGGCATTCATATCACACCTTGTTCACTAAGAAGTCAGCACTGGGGAAAATAGTTGTCTTGATTGTCTATGTTGACGATATTATACTATCCGGGGATGATTCAGCAGAGATTGACAGGTTGAAACGACGAATGGCAAATGAGTTTGAGATCAAAGATCTCGGTGACATGAGATATTTCCTAGGAATGGAGGTAGCAAGATCGAAGGAAGGGATCTCAATGTCTCAAAGGAAATACACTTTAGATTTATTGAGAGAGACTGGAATAACAGGGTGTAAAACCTGCAGATACGTCGATAGAAGTCAACAGCAATCTGATAGTATCGGTAGAGGATGTTCCTGTGAACAAGGAGAGATATCAACGGCTTGTGGGGAAACTGATATATCTTTCGCATACCAGACCTGATATATCATATGCAATTAGCTTGGTCATTCAGTTTATGCAGGCTCCGTATGAAAGACACATGGAGACGGTTACACGAATTCTGAGGTATATGAAGTCTTCACCTGGAAAGGGCTTGGTTTTTAGAAAGCATGATAAAAGGTGCATCGAGGCCTACACAGACTCAGATTGGGCTGGTTCTGTTACAGATAGGAAGTCCACCTCAAGATATTGTATCTTTGTGTGGGGAAACTTAGTTACCTGGAGAAGTAAGAAGCAAGGTGTCGTGGCTAGAAGCAGTGCCGAAGCCGAATAAAGGACTATGATCCACCAAAGGTTGAAGAAAAAACAAGTTTTCCCATGGGCCTTTAGCAGTGGACAGAGCGTGATCTGGATTTGTTATCACAGACGGAGAAGCCAAACTTGGCAGCAATGACTCTTCTTCAGAAAGCATGTTTTTCCACCCTAAACCTCCAAATCCTTTTTGCAAGGGGACTCTCATTTCTCAACTTTATATTAGTGATCCCAAGATCACCAACACTTTGGGGAAGAGTAACAAGATCCCAACGGACAAGGTGGAGGTTGGACCCCTCCTCTTTCCCCTTTTAAAGAAAATCTCTATAGAGTTTTTCAATCATATGGGCCACTTTGCTAGGTATTTTGAAGAAGGAAAGGTAGTAGGTAGGGAGGTTGCTCAAGGTGGCTTGAATCAAAGTTAGCCTACCACCTTTAGAAATATATGATAAAGTCCACGCTTTGATTCTCCGCTCGATTTTCTCAACCATTCGAGCCCAAAAAGAAAGGGTTCTCGGCTTGCCATTAAGAGGGAGCCCAAGATAGGAATTAGGCCATATACCAAACTTACAACCATAAAGGTCAGCAATGATTTGAAGCTCAACCAAGGAGAGGTTAATGCCAAAAATATTCAGACTTGTGATGGTTAATGGATAGGCCAAAACAGGCTTAAAAAAACCTTGATGATATCAAATAGATTTTTTATGTAGTCGTGATTGTATGTGGAAAAAAGGATAGTATCATCGACGAATTGAAGATGACTAATGGAAAGGCCACCTTTACCAACCCAAAACCTTGAATTTTCCTATCCGCTTCAGCTTGAGTCAGCAGTCTACGAGGAAGGGAGACAGTGGATCTCATTGCTTGATACCCATAGTGGCACAAATTTTACCTCGGGGACGACCATGCATGATGATAGAGAAGTTTGCAGATGTTAGATAGCCCATGACCCATTTTCTCCAACAGTTACCAAAACCCCTAGCCTACGGGATGGAGTCAAGGAAAGCCCAATCCACTGTATCAAAAGCCTTCTCAATGTCGAGCTTGATCACAATGCCTTTCTTATCCTTCCTCCTCCATTCATCAATGAGTTCATCAGCAATAAGATGCATCTAAGTATTTAGAGTGGACTCTATATTAGATTTTACAATAGGAATAGATTGTGGCTTGTTCTAAGGCTTGCCCTAATCTATGGAAGTTTGGGGACCCTTATTAGATGCACCCTAGGTTTTTGAGACCAAATTTGTATTTCAACTTTTTCTATTCTATCAGTAAAAAAATAAAAAGTTTAGTTTCCTTTACAAATAAGGCTGAAATACCACCAAATAATAGTCCAGGTTGCATTACAATATGATTACTTACTGAGACAATGCACGATAAGGGTGGAATACCACCAAATAATAGTCAAGGGCTTCTAGAATCTTCATTTCCATTTCTAGTATGTGCTTGATCTCATACTTGTACTTTTCATCAGATTCTGCAGGGCAAGAACCACAGATTACGACTTTTCACATACTACTAAGGGCATATTCTATCGAATGGAAGCAAATAATCAAATTATAGCATGTCAAAGAAAATATGATTACGTATTTTTTTAATGTAAAACACTAGAAGTCTAGCTTGAACTGTGCTTTCTTCTGCTTTTGAAGCCAAATATAGGCAGGTTGGAGTCACTAATCGTGGATCGTATTCTGTCATACTCTTTCTGAAAAAAAATCAATTGCAAACAACTTCATTAATGTGCTTCATAACAAATTGAGAGACGCTAAGATTTAAGAATCATATGTTTTTTTTAAAAGGAAACATAACTTTTCATTGATAAAATGAAAAGAGTCTAATGCTCAAAGATACAATAACCTTCAAGAGAATAGAGAAATTGCGGAAAAAACAAAAGGAGGAAAAAGATTTAGAACAGATTTAAAAATTATATGTAAAACAGAAAAGCTATGGATTTGAAAAAAAAATGGAAATGACGAGAGAATGAATCAGCCCATCCTTCATTGATGAATTGGTGTAATTTGTCTACACTTCAGAAATACATACTATATATATTTAAGAGTTGTTAGCAGTCGAAAAGTTTTTGGAATAGCTCTTGAAGTACTACTAATTGGCTGACGGTTAAAGAGTTCTCTATCATCACAGAAACATAAATTACCAAAAAAGCAAAGAAAGGAAAAGAGGCAGGTAATGAAACTCCCATGTCAGCAGAATAAGAACTTTTGCCATTCTGGAACAGAATTCTACTGTACCTGGTGTAAACGCGTCTCATATATGTAATAGCAGTTGCAACCACCCTGAAAGAATGATTGAACGTAAGAAAAACTTGTTCGTTGAGATAATTTTATAAAAATAAATACAGAATGCATAATAAAAAATCAAGGATATATATACTGCTCCCTGAAGGAGCACATAAGCTAGGTGAATTTCTATTTGAATACATGAATTCATTTGAAACAAGAAAAAACTTCTCATTGATGTAATGAAAAACTCTAAAAGTTACAAACTTCCAAAAGGAGAGAAAAGGTACGAATAAGAAATAACAAATTCGATAGACATGCCTCCTTCAAATACTGAAAAACAATGCCTACTATAAAAACTACCAAAGACAACCACCAGCCAACTAAAGCCCAACATTACAGTTGTTACAATCTCGATATTTTTTTACCTCAAATGAGGAAAGCTATCCATAACTTTGTTCAAAGATGTTTGCCAAACCACCAAAGGACGGTAACAAAATACTGGTCTGCCCATTACCTATTCCTGAAGGTATTTGGAAAGATTTATTTATGGATTTCATACTTAGTCTTCGCAATACTCAACAAGGAAAATAGAATCAAAGAGAAAGAAAGAGAAAAAGAGACTCAAGAGGGACAGAGAGATTCAGAGAAGAGAAAGAGTGACTGTCAGAGAGAGAGAGAGAGAGAGAGAGAGAATTGAAGAAGCTTAGGACATGCTAACAGCAGCATTGGTGCATTTGAGTTAACAGAAAATTAATCTTTTTAAAGTAATAACCTAAATGCACGGTTTAGGTTAAGAGTTTAAAAATTAAAAATTAAGAACAAACAAAGTGCAGAGGGTGCATTAAGCGCAAGCCTCCGTGCTTTGGGATGGCATGCACCTTCCAAGCAATGCCTCACATCAAAGAAGCAAACCGCTGCAATTGAGTCTATTGCTTCAATGTTAGAAACTATATCCAACTCATAAAAAATAAGACATAAATTATATTTTTCTCTTGATATTTTGAGCACTTTTAATGCAATTGTAGACGTGATCTTATGACATTATGAAAAAGAATGATATCATAAAAGAAAATGAGCGAATCATGGCTACCTTTGTCTAACTTTCACATTTTGGGCCAACTTCAAAATATCTGAAACAAAAGAAAAACAAGAATCAGAGAACAACCTATTTCTTTTCTTTTTTTTTCTTTTTAACAAGAACAAACTTCTCATCAGTAAATGATAAGATGGAAAATGTTCATGGAACAAACTTAAAGAGACTGAAAAGAAAAATCAAACTGATAAAGAAGAGATCTCTTAATCCTTCTTTTAGTCTTCTGTGTAACCCTTATCTCCTACAAGGTCAAATTCTTTACATTTTAGGTCGTATATGGGGTGCTAACTCTTTGAATCAGATTCAGAGGCATTATTCTTTCATTTCATGGCCACAGTGGTGCATTCTTTGCATAAGAAATCTGAACTAGGAGAAAATATAGAATCTTCAAGAGTGTGGAGAGATTTTGATCCTTAGCTCTAGATTAGACGAAATGACTTTTGAATTATTCATTACAGAGCCTTTTTTTTAGAAACTGTAATCAAATATAGAACAAAACCAATATAACATGAACACTGCCTTCTGTTAGTCATTATAAAGTGAAGGCCAACATGAAATATTGTTCGAGCCCCCATTTGGAGCCATTCACTTTTGCCATACTTTCATTCATTACAACTCTGCCATGCTCTACTCAATTTCACTTCTCAACATTCGAAGATGTGTACAGAACCATATTAGTTTAGGGTTCATTACAGAGCCATTTCCTTCCACATTAGGTTAGGTTCTTTTTGGTTGCTTCTGGGATGTCCTTTTGTAGCCAGCCTATTTTTCTGTTGGTTTTTTTATTTTTTTTGCCCTGTTCTTTTGTTGGCTTTTTTCCCTATTTGGCCCATTTGTATTCTATCGTTTTCCTTAATCAAATTTTAGTTTTCAAATTTCCTTTTAAAAAAATCTCCATATATTACAAGAGCCAAAATATAAATAAGAATGCCAAGAAAGGATCTAGCAACTCTCAGAAGAAAAAAACTTGCAAAATCAATTACCCAAAACCATACACCAAACAGTCTTCAAAATTGAAACTCATTTCTTTCTATAATTCAAATATATTTAATTTTCAACTAATAACATTGTCTTAAAGCTCATCAAAATACAAAAAGAGATAGAATTACAACCAGTAACGTCCCCCCAAATGCCCCACAACACAACACATACCCCTGCCCCTTCCATAAAAAAAAAAAAAAAAAAACCTCCCTGTCCATGAGGTGGACGAAATCCTCTGTTTGGTATCTAACAAGTAATTCCTGCAATTAACTTCAAATAATAACAAGAATAACAGCCAGAAATGTTCTTGACTTTAACGATTCTCAAAATAACAGAGTTCACAACAAGGACAAGAAATAAGAAAGATAAAGGTACTCGGCTTTTCGAGAGAGAGCTGGTTCTCCAGGCTACACTAGCCAACAATTTCCTCACCAAAATCACAACACCACACAACGTATACCGAAAACCCATATAACCCCCGGACAACCAGACAATATTTATTAGCATTCCCTCCTGCCAAAATAACTGATTTACTCTTGCACATTTACATTCTTACTCTTATAAGTCTTCTTTTTTTATTAAAAAAGAAAAAGAAAACAAGAAAACAAGACCTTCCATTGATAAAACAAAAAGATTCTAATGAGAAAATGAAGGCATTCTAATTCAAACAAATGTCTTGAATAGAATAATTAGAGAAAGTCTTAGAACGAGAACACCATGAGGAGGCAAGTGAATCCAATCAAATAGACCAAGAAAGGGACTTATTATGAAAAAAAGCCTGTTGATTCCGTTCAAACGAAATCTCAAACAGAAGAGCTTGAACTGCATTGGACCATAAAATCGGTGAATTGTTGGCCAAAACAGGGCCACCAAAATCAGAAGAATATTTTCCCAAAAAGACTAGACAAAACTCCACTAAAGCTGAAAAAATGAGAATAATCTCCCCCAGGCTAATTTAGAGAAACAACACTCAAAGAACAAATGTTGCAAGTCTTTCACTAGGAGCAAAACATAAAGGGCACATCGAGGGAGAAAGGTAGTGTTGTTGAGGCTTGTGTTGACGGGTGGGATAACAATTATGTGATCCAAAAAGCATAGTCCACACAGGAATATTAATTCACTTTGGACTATTGGATTTCCAAAGAGCCTAATAAACAACTTTGTCTAAAAGGGGAGCCGCTATTACATGCTTGGATAATGAGTTAACCGTGAAATTTCAGAAGAATTCAACACCCAACGCCTTGAATATTGAGATTGAGAAGAATAAGGCTGTATGGAGTCCAAACAGCCCAATAAATGCTGAAAAATCAGATATTTCCTCTTCCTTAAGAAATCTTCTGAAAGTAATATGCCTATTATTGCCAAGATCTCATATTGACATATTCTCATCCCAATGTTCAAAGACCGAACCATTGGGGAATAATTCAATCCCATACAACCATGGGAATGTTGATTAGAAAGAAAGCTCTTAAACCCAAGGATCAAGCCAAAATCGGATACGTCTCCCATTTCCCAACTTGAATGCAGCAAGAGTGTCAACTTTTAGCCAAGTTTTAGAAATTCTAATCCAAGAACTTCTCAAACTCAAACCAAATTTTCTAGAAGTGTGCCATCAATGAGTGTTGGAGCTGTGAATACTTTTAATAACTTTAAACCGAAAAGCTTCAAGTTCTTGAATGAGTCTGGAATGTCTTCATAATCGGAGACCTCATGTCCTCCATGCGGCGGATGGAATCCTTTCAGTCCTCTGGAAATCCAATAGTCTATCTCACTCCTATTGGAGTTCTGTGTTTTGTGTCCTTCAGCAATCCTCTATCCTCATTCTCTTAATGAGAAGTTGTATCTTACAATCTTGTTCAAAGAAGATTCAAGTGAAATCTTTTACCCAACAATATTTTGCTTCCATCTGAAATTTCATAGTCTTCAAAGTTTCTTCTACAAAGTAAACGACACAGAGAAATGTGCCTAGAGAGAACAATAAACGCTTGGCAAAAGCAAGGGAAATGTAACTCTAAACATCTAAATCAACACAAAATAACCAAAGAGAAAAATAACTTCAAAATCAAGCTGACCACAGAAACAAAGCTTTGACTTTCCATTCCACAGACTGCCAAGAACAAGCTGTCAGTTCAATTAGAATCTGACTTGCTAAATCAATATGTTTCAGCAAATGGCCTTCTTCCAATATCCACTCTTCCAAATCCATTAACACGAGCTAGGATCAATTATGGAAACTTCATGACAAATCCCAAAACCAACATATGTCCACTTGCTTTATCATCAACTTGAATGCGAAGTCTGTGACTGTGAGATAATCCAGAAGAAAAATCCAATTTCGCATCTCCAAACCATTGAGAAGATCAGCAAATTATCCCTAGAGTAACTTCTATCCGTTGAGTAACAAAAAGACCCGCTTTATAGATGATGCCTACCTTATTGACCGATACCCCTGATACATCAAAACTCGTTGCCCATGGATAAAGAAAAACCGTTTCAACAAAAACAAAATACTTTTTCTTGGTAGGTATGATCCACTGGACATAAATCCAATTTTTCATTTGTTCTTAATTTAATGTTCCAAGTAGCATTTGGATGGTTCTAAACTTTACCAATAAAAAGGTTATTGGCTCTTGCTATTGAGGATTACATAAAGCCTAGGGAAAGTAATTGAAATAGAATTATACATGAAAATGCTAATTCTGGAAGTCAACACTTCCTTAAGTTTGAGAATGTCTCTCCAAGGCTTTTTTCTTCTTCTTGGATCGCTTACAACATATTTGTCGAAAATGTCAGTCCAGAGAACAAAACTACTTCGAAATGAAGAGAAATTTATTGCGTATTTAACTTCAATTACGAGAACCGAGGGAGAAAAAAACACGGCAACCAGTACAACATCAGAGATGTGTTAATAAAAAAGAAAAGGAGATAGGAAAAGGGTAATTACAATTTGCCATATGCATCTTGATGAGCTTGAAGTCTTCGAGAGTGATGCCCCTATCTTTATCGAGCGATTGCACCACATCGACCTCCTCTTGATCCAGGAGTTGTTTGCTTTAGATTACATTCGCACAAAGAGATAAAGAACAAAAAAGTTATCGAAAATATAGAAATTATAAGAATCAGTTAAGCGTTAGGATAGTCTAGGACCGTACTAGTGCGATGAAGTCCAGAAATTAGCCGCCATACTTTGGAACAAATTTCCCGAGTTTCAGCTTTTCGGCACCGCAACGAGTTTTATAGTAGTCGGTGACACGGTGTTGACATGAATGCATCAACTTCCTGCAAGCAAATTTTTTTTTCCGTGTCTTTTTTGTAAACATCTTTTCCCAATGGTTTACATTAATTTTTTTTACAACACTGATCTTTAGGCAATTTGACCACTCATAGATGTGATGCCTAAAATTTATATGTACATGGAGTTTGTATATCTCCATTCGGAGTTAAGTTGTAGTTTTTGAAAAAAAAAAATGACATATTTAAGGTAATTCAAAAATTATTTTAAAAATAACGTAAATATAAAAAGAAAATTCACATATAAGCTATAAATACTAACTATTGACAAAAATAGGGTAGTAAAAATCGTGTACTAATCCTCCAAATCGACATCCATGTGTACCCTAAATCGTGTAATCGGTACACGAGTTTCCTTAGTTAATAGATTTTTTTTTTATATGGAATTATATATACATATATGAATAAGTGAATAAATGGATGCATTATTGTTAGGGGTCTTTTCA
Organism: Benincasa hispida; assembly: GCF_009727055.1. NCBI lineage: Eukaryota > Viridiplantae > Streptophyta > Magnoliopsida > Cucurbitales > Cucurbitaceae > Benincasa > Benincasa hispida. The sequence continues at coordinate 44,561,613 of NC_052358.1, forward strand.
AATTTAATAAAACTACTCAAATTATTTACGATAAAAAAGAACCCAAAACGGATGGAAGAAAGCCCAACCCAATATGTGAAATACCAAAAATATCGCAGCCCGCACAAAAATTTGCAACCCGCCCGACATGCGCGTCTTCCACATCTTTTTCTTGCAACGGCAACCAATAACCATTGTTCGCCCTCTATCTCGTCGGCTTCTCCCTCTTCCATTACTTCATTTTCTTCTCTCGCCATTGCTGCTTCATTTTTGGTCTATCATTCTTCCTCTTTCTCTTTTCTACTTCTTCGTCTTCTTCTTCCATTGTTGCTTTCAATTTTTCAAAGTTACAATATATCATCAAATCTTTAAAGGTTATAATCATTCTCTTTTCTTTTAATTTCATTAATTCTTCTACTTAATCATATTTATTAAACATTATTGAACCTAATTTTTGTTTAACTAGATGATAAGCAAAAAAAAAAATGGTCAAAGTTGATGGAAGCAAAGGAAGAGGAAATAAAACAATGAAAACTGAATCATCAATAACCAGAGCAAAAGCAAACAAATATGAAGAGAAGAAGAAAGTAAACTAAATTGTTGATAACTTCAAATTCTCCATGTATCAATAGAACTTTAATATCAATACATACTTGTTGTGCATTATGTCAACTATCTATCTCAGGAACTTTAGTAAAAACTTTAACATCAATCCATCTATTACTGATAAACTTGAATTAAGATAGACAACGATAGAATACTATCTTTGTCTATCTCAGATAGACAATGATAAATTTCAATGGTAAAGACTAATATTTATTTTTATGGTTTCTATATGATTTGCACTCTACATTTTTTTAACTGAGCAAATCTATTATTAATAACTTTGAATTAAGATAGATAGAGATAGGGCACTATCTATGTCTATATGAGATAGACAATGATAGAGTTTTATCACTATCTATCTGAGATAGACAAAGATAGAGATAGACAGTGATAGACTTCAATAGTAAACACTAATATCTGTTTCCATAGTTTCTATATCATTTGCACTCTATATTTGTTTAATTGAGTAGATCTATCATTGACAACTTTGAATTGAGATAAACAAAAATAGAGTTCTATCTGTGTCTATCTCATATAGATAGTGATAGAACCCTATCACTATCTATCTGAGATAGACAGAGATAGTATCCTATCCCTATCAATTTCTTTTATCACAATCTATCTAGGATGGAAAGAGATAGAACTGATAACACCGAAAATGTGTTATTTTCCTCTTTTTAATTTTAGGTTGTTACTATGTTTAATGTGTTTATTTAGTGATTTTATGGGTATCGAGCATCTTGGAAGTAGAATCCGTCATTACGAGCTATTGGGGTTAATTTGGAGCAATTAGAAGCTAATTTGAGCAATCGGGCTTCAATAGGATGTAAATGGATAAAAATACCCCTAGACGGAGCGTTGCAACGCTACAAGGCAGTAGTTGATCATTGCTGGAGCGCAGAGTAGTGTCGTGACGCTACAGGCAATGTCGCGATGATTGACAGACGCGTGAGCGCGAGGCAACACTACAACGACTACTATATATATTTGTCTTCGGTTTAGGGTAGAATGATCGATCTCCAATCGGCTCCTAAGCCAATTTTCTCCTCTTATCACCTTTCCACTTGTATTTTTCTCCCTTTTTCTTCCCATCTCATGTAACTAACGGAACGATGTCAGGATTTGTCTTCTCATGGGAAGTTAAGTTCTAGCTATTTTCTAGTTTAGGGGATTCTGGAACAATGTAGTTTTTGGGAGTTTTGTTTGAATGTAATCTTTTTATTCTTGTCTATGGGTTTCAATTTGAATTTTGTGTTTATGAATTGCATGATTTAATTGTTGATTGACATCCAATGATTTTGTTGTGTAATTTGAATGCTTGGAGATTGACTTGTAATATGTTACATGAAATTATAGGTTAATCCCATTGGAAGCAATAGGTTAGTTAGGCTTGCAATTCATTAGGTCTGAGATATGTTGCCTAAAAAGAATAGTATTGCTCCTATCAACCTAGAGAGAAACCACATTGAATATTTGATTAGACGTCGGAAGTAGAACACTCAATCTAATGATATGCCTAGAATTTAATGCGATTTGTTAATTTGTATGGAGCGGATTCGTTTTCTATGCATGTTGATTAATTAGGTAATTAGGATCATTGATTGGGATTCCAATCAACTGAGCTAGGCATAGTCAAGAAACTAAAATTGCATTTTAATAACTCGATGAACAAAAATTGTGTTGGTCAATTCCAATTCCTCTAAGCTAGGTCGTTTCCTTTAATTGAATTTCTAACCTGATCCCCGCGCGGGGAATCCCTGCCTCGATTCCCATGGGGAATTTCACAGGGATGGAGAATGAAATGGGAAGCGGGGATGGGGATGGGGAATAGCATCCCCAGCCTCGCCCCGCCCCGTGGACATCTCTAATTAAGTACCATGAAATAGGAAAAAAAATTAGAAATATTAAAACTATAGGTTATAAATATAATATCATAAGTTGGTTATCATATTTATTTATAATAATATTAATTATTTGATCATTATCTCTTTTTCTCTAATAACTAATTGAGTGGGAAGTTATTGGTGGTTATATGGTAACTGTGAGATAAAAGGTAAAATGTTTTCCTAAAATTAGGAGTCACTTGATTCATAAATTTTCTCACAGACAAGGCTATCGGTGAAAGTGTTTCACTAAGCAATAGCAATAGAGAGTCTAAACGATCATGGAGATTAACTATATGATAGTTCATTCAGCTGATTATAGCTAAAGGATCGTGTGGCTTTGTCTATACAATAGGCTGCCATCTTCTACACGATCGAGCATATCATCTATGTGATAGACAACATCCTATCTCCCACTTGCTTGATCGTCTACACGATTATTACCCTCCAGTCTTTTCCTCAAACCAAGTCCATACAGAGTCCACAACTCCTGGATTCTCACATTGAGAATACCAAGATAACCATTGTGGTGGTGTTCTCACTCAACTCGATTGATTTTGAGGTTCTGGAGGCCGCTCATTGGGTTCGTGATCGTTATGTTCGTGTTGTGCACCGGTCGTTGCGTTCAAGGGCTAGGTTGCTGTTCTTGGACGTTTGGAGATTGATCGTTGGAGTTTGAAGACTGAGTCTTCAAAGGTAAGCATACTTTATCCCCTGATTATCTTGTTAGCATGCTGTAATTTCTAGTTGCTGCATGACCTATTAGTTTCTGTTATTGTACTGTAATTGATTGTGTTCAATTTCGAATGAAATTTGGAACGATCCTTCTGCTGCTCATGGAAATCCTCATGTCTGATTTTCTTCCGGCCCAACTGTACTTATGAGAAATTTGTGAAGGGTCATCGCACTATTGACTAGTTATATCTAATGGACACAAAAATATATCTGTGGTGCGAAGAGTGTAGTTGTCGGTCTTTAGTGGAGTGATCGACAGTTAATGGATGTTGGGTAATTTAATTAAAGAGTTTAATTAATTATCCAAGTACCATTGGAGCTTCGATCTACGGGTCTATAAGATCCCCTCTGTAGCTCAATAAGGATTATTGAGAATTAATTTTGGATTAATTTGAATCGTTCAAATTAATTGAGATAATTAATTATATATGATATAATTAATATAATGTATTTGATACGTCATAATATAAAGTTTATTTGAGAAGAAATAAATATTTGAAAATGATCCAAATATTAATTATATAGATAAGATTCATATAATTAAATTTAGTATAAATGTGATTTATATTAAATATCATGCATTGTTGAGATAAATTAAAACTATAGGTTATGTGTTATATTTGATATAACATATAGTGTTATATATATATATATATATATATATATAATAAGTTAGTTATTATATGTATATATTTATCTGTAGTGCGAAGAGTGTAGTTGTCGGTCTTTAGTGGAGTCACCGGCAGTTAATGGATGTTGGGTAATTTAATTAAAGGGATTTAATTAATTATTCAAGTACCATTGGACTTTAATCTACAGATCCATAAGGTCCCTTCTATAGCTCAACTGAGATTATTGAGAATCAATTTTGGATTAATTTGAATTGTTCAAATTAATTGAGGGAATTAATTATATATGATATAATTAATTCAAACTAATTATATATGACATAACTAATATAATGTATTTGATACATTATAATATAAAGTTTATTTTGAGAGAAATTAAATATTTGAATACGATTCAAATGCTATTATATGGATAGGGTTCATATAATTAAATTTAATATAAATGTGATTTATATTAAATGTCATACATTATTGAGAGAAATAAAATGTATAGATTGTATTGTATTTATATATATATATATATATATATATATATTAAGTTAGTTATTATATACATATAATTATTTAAATTAAATTAATTTTAATTTAATTTTAAAATTTTAAAACTAAAAGGAGGGAAATAACTTCCCTCTCCTTAATTCTCTCAAAACATGTGGTGAAGGGGTAGGTTTTGACGAATCTTCTTCCTAAGTGAGAAAAAAGTTTTTTTTTCTTTAAGTCTTACAGAAACTCATCTTTCTCTCAATTTCTTCTCTTCCTCTTCCAAAAAAAAAGTAGATTCCACATCTCTTGCGAATTCTTTACCAAAAAGATAACACAGAAGGCTCCGTTTGGTGGTGTCCTCACTGGGTGTTCGTGATCGAATTGTTCATGATAGATCGAGGAGGGATTTTGTTCTTCAAGAGTAAGTAATTTCTAACCCTAAAATTATTCTTCAAAAGCATGTTGTAAATTATTTAATGTTGATGCATATTTTTTGTTCTATAAAATTTGCAATTATGTGAAATTGGGAATTGGGAATGATCCTCGCTTCCGTAGTGGACCTCACGGTTCTTTCAATTTAGTCTTTGGTTCGACTCCTACGACTTGCAAATAATATTTTGGTAGTTTTTAGTTTTTAAAGCCTTAAATTTTGTAATATTGCTTCAAATTCCATATTTAATTTTAAAGAATACAAATATATTTTCCATTTTTAAATAAAAAATTAAAAGAAAGAAAAAGAGCTCTGATGCCCCAATGCGTCAGTATGAAAATTATAGAATTATAAAATAAAAAAGAAGTTAGAAGTCATAAATAGTTTTTCCTAATCTCAAACAAGCTATCTTAGGCTTTATTCTGTTTGGCCAAAATTCACCAAGAATAATTTAAAGATACATTTTTTATAGAACTGGATAAATAACAATAATCATTTTTATCTTTACTTAAGAAAATACACCATGTTAATATGTTTCAAGATTTATAAAATGAAAGGTAATAGAGACTACATTTATTTTGGAAAAGTTAACCATGGACTAATGTTGGTTGGAAAATTAGGGATGGGGTTGCGCACGTGCGTTAGACATGGCTTAAGCTATGCGTTTACGCCCATGCGTCAGGGGTCATGCGTTGGAATGAAAACGTGTTAATCTAGTAGTGCAATGACCATGCATTCCTATCACAAGTTTTCTTACGCTCGCGCCAAGTATAACGCAAACGTAAGTTTCTCAGGTAATCCGAGGTCAAACACTACTTGTCACTCAATAATGCTTGTGAAGCAATGCGTTTGAGGTGATGATTAAAAATTACAAAAAAAATGTTTAATGGATTTACACACTACTCCTACTCCTATCTAAACAGATTGAGCAATAGAAGACTTGCGATGAGAATAGGTAGATGCACAACAACCATTAACGCATAGTAATATTTATTATCTTAAATCGCCCGAGTAATCCCAGCTCGTCACACTAACGCATCGCACACCTCTTGGTAGTTAGCCGCATGACTATATCTCTATAGTACATGGTTGCGTCGAGCATAAGATTGTGCTTATCTCTATGAACAATGCATACTTTGCTTTAGTGCGTTCCATCTCTTACCTTCTCAGGCAGTTAAACACGGTTATTTAACTTATAGACTAGCAATGCAACAACCCATAGATAAGCGTGATACAGCCTTTCACCAAGCAAAGAGGATTAACTCACTATACTCGCACAACGCACACCTCTCGGTGGGTTGCTACATGCGTCCTATCTCTAGGCTACACGATTAAGTATGCGATTGCCTTTGATAAATAAATGATGAAGGTAAATGATGATAAAGATAAAAATGATGAAGGTAAATGATGATAAAGATAAAAATGATGAAGAAGATGGCATTGAAGGAATCAAGAGATGCATTGATTACAAAATGTCTTAATATCTTAAGCTAAAATGTAATACAATACAGAGGTTAGAAGAGAAATGAAGGACTCTGCATCAAGGCTGCCGGTGGTGCCATGGATGAATGGTAGAGATGTCTCTCTCGAGCTCTATCTCTGGTGAAAGCTCCAGTCGTCACTCGGTCTGGTTTATAGAGGTGAAGAATTCTCACTGAAAATCTTACTCAAGCTCTCATCTGTGATCGCGAACTTCTGCTCGGATGTCTTGAAATGAAGGTCCAAATGGCTATTTATAGAGTTTAAACGCCGACAACTATCATGATTGTATTATGGCTCACCGCTGCTTTTGTTGTGGTATGGGCATTGTCACATCGTCTTATCTTGTTGATACTCCAAAAGTATGCATCTGAGCTTGATTCAGCTGAAGTATCAACGCGTTCTACTCATCTTGCAATCGTCCTTCTATTATGGCTATTACTCCGTGGCCGCAATCTCCAAGTGATCACTGCATTCGCTTGATCACCGCAACTTCCATGTGATAGACGCATTCGATCACTACCACTTCCATGTGATGGACACATTCGATCACTGCCACTTCATGCGATGGACGCATGCGATCCAACTTTCAACGTATGCGTTTGTCTTTACGGTCGCCTAGCTTCAGCGCATGCGTTTGTCTGTGATTGCTTATTTCCAACGCATGCGTTTGATTCCTGCGATAGCTACAAAAATAGACACTTTGGCACAGAGTAACGCATAATATTGGGGTCAGTGAGAATTTAGGTGCTAATTGACGCAAAACTCAATTTTTCACAAATTCTAAGTATTATCACCGCATTTTCTACTTATTAGCCCTTATAATTCTAAATAAAAGGCTTATAATAACTGGCATTTCTGCCAGCTATCAACTAACAACATAGACTAATTTTAGAACTATTAAAATTGTGAAATTTATATTTGAAACTTTGAAAGTACATGGACTAAATTAGAATAAGTCTCAAAGTACAAAGACAAAAATGATACTTTGACTTAAAAAAATATGAAATAGATTCTTCTATACGTGATAACTTGTAGTAATACAAGTTATTTTATCTTTTTCTTTTGAATAATTAGGAAAATTTAGAGGAAAATATGTTAATTTGATATGAATTTCATAACAAATAATCCAACTTTGCATTCATGTGTTTACAAAACTCATAATCTTGGAAATTATAAAATTGGTCATTGTTGAACGCGAGATTTGAATGAAATAAAGTCAAAATGGCCAAACAAGCAAAAGCTACAACCTTGAACACATAGAAGAGATCAACTCAACATCCAATTTTGCAACGCAAAAAACCATGCAATGAGATGAAACATAAAGAGAGAAAATGACAAACGTGTAGGCAATGGACGTCACATCAAGATGCAAGTTGGTAGCTAATTTGAGACATCTACAGCAGAGCTAATGAATCTGTGATATGAGTAGTCGGTGCAACATGGCATAGAATTAAATGCAAGGTGTCGGTGCAATATTAGAGAGAGACGAAGAACCTTCTTTTTTACACCTATAAATAGCCCATTGAAGATTTGTATAAGTATGAGTGGATGATATAGACGGGAACAACCCATACTTCTTACTAAGAAATTAGCCAAAGCTCTGTTCATTCTCAACCTCAAACCCACCATTGCCACCACTCTTTCATGCTTTTCTTTGAAGAATTCTGAGTGAGAGATTAGTTTTCTTCTCTGAAAAAAGAGAAGAGAGACCATCATCACCCTTGCAACCACATTGAAGCGGCCACCATTAGAGCCAAAGGGAATAAGAAATTACGACCTGGGGCTTGGCATTTTCATTTCTCGTCTTTCATTACATTTTTCTTGACATCTTCATTTTATATTAAGTTCCCAAGGGAGGTTTTTTTTAACAGTTGTGTACCAGATTTTCATTTTTCAACCCGGGACGAAAACTGGAGGGCCAACTATTAGAATATTAGTAAATGCTCCGGAAGTGGCCAAAGAAGGCTTTGCTGATCTTATTACTACTACATCCACTTGAACAATTCGAATTTGACTCGATTTTAGGTGTGGTCTTTCTTTGGCTATACATACATTTTCACAAAGAAACTGTCCAAGGCTAATTCTTGTGGGTCTTTCATCACAATAACTATTGATTGTACCTGTAAAGAAGAATATCTGTTAAACAGAGTCAAATAGTATGTTACATTGATTATCCCGAGCTAACAATAGATGTTCTTTGAAACTAAAGATTGAAAAGCTTTTTATTCTCCATATCTCTTTTTGTAAGCATGAGTAACTAAATTCTTAATGGGTTGAGGAATATAAACTAGTATTTTTATTATGTTGTGCATAAGTAGGCGTTCATCTTGTTTAATGTATACACAGTGAATTGTTGAGATCAAATCGAGAGATTGGTCTAGGTAGAAACAATCAATTGCTTGATAGAGTATGTGATTATGGAACTCGTTAAACAAAGAGAGGAGTAACTTTAGGGATAAAGTTAACCTGTTGCAATCAAAACTTATCGCACGCATCCTAGAGATAGGACATTGTGGCTAAAAACACTGAGATGTGAAGTTCATTACTTCATGAGTTTATAACATGAATGTGAGACTTATGCATTGCTTAGGAAAATTTTAGTGGACCTTTCTCAAACTCTATCTAGTTAGTGATATTTTCTCCATTTTTAGTGCACGCTGCTTCATATAGTGATTGTAATTGTCATCACACATTCACCATCATTTGATGCATCACCATTCACACACTTGCTATCATCCAATCCACCATACTTGTAAGTAATTCATTAGTTAGGAAACAACATTTTCATTGCATAACTGAAAACAACCTATTGCGTTAAGATCAAACAATCACTTCATCATACTTTAGTCGTATGTCCCTATGTTCGACCTCAGACCTCATCGAGACTACTCTATTTAGACTTGGACTTGGGTTTAAATAGGAAAACATTTTTAAAGTAACTATTTGTTGGAGTTAAACAATACACATGCGGAAGCAATCAAGACTCTAAGCACTCTAACTACATTCATTTTAGGAGTAAAACATGCATGTTCATTCAAGAATTTAGGGTTTGAGATACAACCTTTGAAGAATCTCAAAATTCAGCAATCTCTTGATGAATTCTGATTACGAACGCTTAGTGGACCACTACTAGAATCTTTTCCACTATTATCCAACCTTAGACGGATTGTGGGATCCAATTTGTGAGGATTTTAAAGGGAATTTAGAGCTTGGAAGAGTTTTGTTGTGTTAACTTTGAGAGGATAAATAGTCTAAAAAAAACAAAATTGAATGGAATGTTTTTCAGAAAAAATTCTTCTACTTATAGATGAATCCATGTAAAATAAATCAATCTCAAAGTGACACATAATTTAGCACTAAATTAAAATGGGATTAGGTGTTTAAAATAGTGGAAAGTTTGGGATTTCTCCACTAAACCAAATTTCATTTTTTTAAAAAAAAATGAATTTCATAAATTGAAATTTGAAAATGAATTTTAAGTTTAAATTTGAATTTCATAAATTCAGATTTTAATTTTAAATAACATTAATTTAAATAATTAATCAAACAATTTAATTAATAAAATAATTTAATATCAAATATTAAATTATTAAAACATCAATCCCGAACATGAATCCCTATAAATATTTTGAACTCTCCTTAATGTTTAATTTAACAATTAAACGTTTAATTATATCGTATATAATTAATGCTTATTTCTTAATTTGAATTTGAAAATTTCAAATTCTCTCATCATACTGTCCTAAGGTCTAGTCTAATATGAGTTAGGAAGGGAACCTAATGGACCTACAGATCATGAGCTCCAATGACCCGAGATTAACCAGCTAAACTCTTTAACCTAATTAATCGACATTAGTTAATGATGCGTTGATTTATGCGATGAAAGGGGTGTGTGAATGCGATGATCATGCAAGTTTTCCTAACAAAGCCCAAATATAAACCTTCTTAGGGTCCTGGTAAGTCCAGGGTCGAACGCAGGGATTACTTAGATAGGTATGCGACAAACTCTCTCTGATCTTTTTGCGATGGCGATTAAGATGTGGGTGATGATTAACTTTGATTTCTTAAGGCGGTGGAATTAAATGCAAAGTGATAGAAGAGTGGTATTGTAATAAATATGCGATAAGGGGTTGAGAAGAGGTTTTGCTAACATTTCTTAAGATATTGTACAACTCATGCAATCATGCTATACACAAATATTAAGCACTACATTTCTCAATGCATATTGACACATTTCCTATATCTAGGATGCATGCGATGTGTAGGAAATGCAACAGATGGAACTTATTTCTAAGTCTCCTATACTTTTGCTTATGAGATCTAATCTGACTCTTTCAAGCCTAGATTCTATGTCTTTATACTACTCTTTCAAGTACTCAAAGTGATGAATGAAGCATACATAAGATAAGATGATCGCATGAAGTGCATAGCTTAAGTCATGCTAGCTAAGTACTTCTCAACCCATTCACAAACTTAGCTGCTCATGTATGGCATGAAAAGAGTGAACATAGATTGAAATGTCATTTCCATTCTTGCAAATAAAATGCTTAAGTACAAAACAATAAATGATGTAAGTGTCTTGCCTCCTCTGGCATTTACACGACTTTTAACACTTCAATTCTCTTTCAATTTGTAAACTTTTGCTCTCACAAGGGTTAGATGTGGGTTGGTGTCTCTCTTCCGTGATGTTTCGAAAATCTCTCGACCTCTCTGAAATTACTTCTCTCTTCAGAATTCATTCCCCGGTTCGGTAGTATTGAATGGCATTTATAGACTTCCAGACAAAATAGTTCTTCATCTCACTAATGATTGCGTGGATGGATAGCATTAATTTCCATACCCTGTTATGCCGTCTGATGGTCACCGGAGGTTCAATGGATTTGCAACAGTATGGTCTTCAACGGCCGTCAACTGAATTTCTGATTTTACCACTATAGGCTTTATGTCCCATCACGTTGTATTACATTAGGTCACCGCCTTTATGTAAGGTCATCACGCGATCGTCTTTGAAGTACCATTAGATCGGCAACTCAAGAGATTGCGCTATCACTTTGTTCCATTGGATCGCCAACTCAGGAAATCGCTATCGCCTTGTTCTTGCACTCAGTTTAATTGCTTTTATGCGATGAGAGTTAGCGATCGCGATTTTACTTTTAGTTTGGCTCGTTCAATCGCAATATTGCTTATTTACTATCGCTTTCTCTCATTGTTTTAATAATTTGAGCTTTAATAACTTATATTTCTACAAGTTATCAATTAACTATCGGGACAGTCCACTAAAGCCTAATAGTTGCACTCTCCTCACTGTAGATATATTTCTGTCTATTTGATTTAACCATGATTAGTAAGTTGATCATTCACAGGTTGTTCGTAATTACAGTTGGGTCAAAATTATCATTTTACCCCTGTAATTATATCTTACTCCTGAAGTCCCACTAATCCTCTAATGAACAATTGGTTTGTGATCCAACCACTAAATCGAGTCCCTCTCGGGCCAATGAGAGGGTGTGGCCCCTTGTTCAAAACTCTGATTCAACATCTAAGAGAACAACCTATCTATTATCCCTAAGATCGAGGTAGGAGTAAATTCCATGTTGCAGAACTATGTCTCCAGCTATTTACCCGGTCTTACCCCCTAAAATGGAAGGCTTATTGAGTCGATGATGTTGAGCCACTCTCATTCATGCGAATTAAAAGATAATCCCGAATAAACAGGAGTTCATAATTAGCTCAGGATTAAGATCGAGTTATCTAGGTCATTAAATTGAAATAGTCAGTCTTATCAGTAAACTATGTTATAAGGTAAAAGTGACTATTTCATGGTTTGATCTTATGCAAACTCATTGCATAAGACGTCCCTACTCGCAAGTATCCATATGAACGATTCAAGATAACATCATTTGTATCAAATACAAAATGGGTCGCATCCATAGTGTCCCTAGGTTAAGGTATCCAGCCTTATCCCTATACTATAGACCGTTTTGGCTATATACTCGAACTTGATCCACTTTTATGTCTCCACATAAAGTTTAAATATTCATGCTATAGCCAAGAGTTCTTTAATTTATTAGGTTTAGGGTAAAAAGGCACAATTCACATATTCAATAACATTTTTACTGAATAACCTCAGTAACAACTTTATTGTAAAATAGAATATGTTTAATGTTTACAAATCACGACTTTTAAGACATACAACCCAATAATATTCATCTCATTTAGTATTCAAAACAGCACATAAGGCTATTATTCATCACACCATTCAAGAAACGCAACAATACGAAATAGTAATAGTTAAAAGTATTTTTAAAGTTTTGGTAAATGGTAAAAAAAAAAAAAAATTAATTCCTATTTCAAGTTTTATTTTTTTAGTTGGTTTGTTTTTATAATTCAATATATTCTCTTTTCAATTTAAATTTATGTACACATAAAGTTGTTTTTTTTTTTGTGTCTTTATATTAAACAAATGGATGCATACTCTAATGATTTATTATAGCATAGTAATAGATATTATATGATGTTTTTTTTTAATATAGTAGGGAGTGGGGTATTTAAACCACAAACATCTTGGTCATTATCATATTTTGAGTTATGCTCGCTTTAGTAACATTTATGGTTTGAATATTATATCAACAATCTATATTTATATGAACTTGTGTTCCCTTACATAAAATCCTAGATCATCCACTGGACACATGAAACATTATTGCCATCCATGCTAACATGATAATTGGACATGGTCATATTGATCATACTGCCATCCCATTTAAGCTATTTAAAGTAATACAATAATAATAATTTTATTATCTTCTTATCATATGTGTCATGAGATAATTTGCTACTCATAAAATTTTTAAATATGTCAAATATATATTGAATACCACACTCACATATAGCAATGAAACAAAATTACTAAATCCTCGTGCCATATATAAAAATTTGAAATATTGTTGAGCTTAAAGAAAATATAGAGAAAAAGAATTGTTAAGTTCATTCAAAATTAGCATGAGAAAGCTAAATAGTTTAAAGTTACTAGCCAAGTTGAGCTTAGTTTATATTTGTGGAATAAATTACTAACCAAAATATATTGTCACCATATTTGAAAGTTGTTTTGATTTGTATCAAAATTTGAATCAGATCAAGAAATATATCATTTTCATCATTATCCAAATTCACAATGATGATTAACCAAAAGAGCCAATATTGTGCTACAAAACCCATGTATTCCAAAAACTCTATTAGAAGCACATATGACAATCAACATAAGTCAATTTACTAATTTATTCATAGTGGAAATTAAATATGCTAAATTGTCTCTCCAAATTCCTTAATCATGCCTTGAGTTGAATAATTTAGTCAACAAGTCATTTCGTATGATTATTTGGGCAATTATTTCCTTAATTTATTCTGTCAAACATCTACTTTCCTTTATTAATTTTACTTCTCAATTTGAAATGAGATTTTTTTTTATTAATTTCATATTATCTTATAACAATCTCAAAAACATAAAATTACAATATAATCTCAAAATTTCTTCTCAACAACCATTCATTCATCAACAACAAAGAAACAAACAACCAATTAAGGTTAGTACCAAATAAATGCATGACTTATATGGCTAGACTCCAACTAATGGAAATAAGAAGAATAATGTAGTTTTAAGTAAAAAAAAAAAATCGGTAAAAACAGGTGCATGTGAAACTATTTAGAAAAATAGAGTATTTTTTTAATCATTTAGTGGAATGCGTCTCTTCAAAAGATAGATTCACTTTGAAAATTATGCCCCCATTCCAAAAATTAACAAAAGTTTGATTGAAGTTTTTGTTAGAGTGTAATAACATCCAGCAGAAGTATCAAGGATCCATAAGCATTCAAATTCATTAATTTTGGCAGAAACTAAAGCATACTCATCTAAATAAGAGAGTTTTAGATCATACCTTTGTAGAACTCTTCAAGATTTCTATCAAACAACAACAATCTTCTCCTAAGATCACCGTGAACTACCTCAAGATCTTCTCCACTATCCTCTTGGAACTTTAGGTCAAGTTGTAGGACTCAAGAACAGGTTGAAGCAATGTAAAACCGAAGGAGAAGCTCACAACAATTAATTTTGAAGAACTCTTCTTCAGTCGAAATTTTCTCTCAAAATTTTTGTAGAATGCATTCCTCCAAATCACTCTATTCTTCTTTATTTATTGCAGATTAACATGCAAAAAGAAATGTGCATGGCTTACAACTCATGCTTGAAGATTAATGAAGAAGAGGAAGTGGTTTTTGTGTGAACATGAAGAAGATGATAATGGAAAACCATGTATTTCCATTTGTGCATGTAATACTAATTTTCCATTTTTTCTTTAAAACCAAAACCAAATTCAAAATTCAATTTTGATTTTAAAAACTGAAAAATCAAATTTCTAAAATTAATTTCATAAATTAATTTTAAAAATATTAATTAATTTAATATCAAATATTAAATTAATTTTTGCACAAAATCATCTCCATATATTTAAATCATATTTAAATATATCTTCTCCTATTCCGTTTAATTTTAATTTGAACGTTTCAAATTAATTTCTCAAGCTACTCTAAAGCTTAACCATTTACAAGCTAGTAGGGAGACCTCGCGGACCTACAGATCATGGGCTCCAACAATTCGAGATTAATCGGCTAAACTCATTAGACCGATCTAACCCTCATTCGTTAACTAATGGGACACTCCACTATAGTCCATAGTTGAACTCCCCTCACTGTAGATATTATGTCCACTTTATAACCATAATTAGTAAGTCGATCATTCACAGGTTGTTCGTAATCACGGTTGGGTCAAAATAACCGTTTTACCCTTGTGAATACATTTAGTTTTTTAAGTTCCCACTAACCCTCTAATGAACAATTCGGATTCATAATCCCTATGAATCAAATCCTTTCTCTATCATGAGAAGGTGAGACCCCGATTGTTCAAGACCTGGAATCAGTACTTAAGAGAACAACCTATCTGTTAACCCTAAATCGGGTAGGAGTGAGTTTCATCTTGCAAGGCTATGTCCCCAACTATTCATCTGGTCTTATCCTCAAAATGGGAAGCTTATTGAGCAGTGTTGTTGGACTATTCTCACCGTTTGCAGATCAAAGGATAATCCCGAACAAACAGAAGTTCATAGCTAACTCAGGATTAAGATCGAGTTAACCTAGGTTATATGATAAATGAAATAGTCAGTTTTAACAGTAAACGATCGTTATAAAGAAAAGTGACTATTTTCGTGATCCAGTCTATATGCAAACTCATTGCATAGGACACCCCCACTCACATGTCTCAACATGAACGATCTGTGGATCATACCGTTTGTAGCACTTTACAACTTCTTGTAGCAATTACAGAGTGGGCCGTATCCAATAGTGTTACTAGGATGAGATACCCAATTTCATCCATATACTTATTAGACCATTTAAACTATATACTGTTAACTTGATCCTGTTTATGTCACTACATAAAGTTACAATATTAAGACTATAGCCAAGGATATGTTTATTGGATTTTCATAATAAGATGCAAAATCAACAAGTCATTATTATTGATAAATAGAATGTTTAACATGAACTGCGAGTTCTAGGACATCCCCAACAGTTTTAAACTTTGAACAGTGGCATTATGCACTTAATTATTTCTTGGGAAAAAAACCTTTTTGGTCTATGCATTTTGAAGAATAGGTGCATTTAATCCTTGACCATTTTAATCTTTGTGTTTACAAGAATAGGTTTAAAAGATCCCTCATACTAATAAAACTATTAAACTTAATCATAAAGTTGATGACACGTTGATGTGGCGAGATGTCTAGGAAATATATATATATATATATACACACGCACACATTTCTCTCATTTCTTCTTTCTCCCTCCTCCATCTTCACTATGAATCCCTCCTCCTTTTCTGTCATCTCTTTCTTTTTCATTTTTCATTCAAATGCAACTTTCCTTAGTAGATACAAACTTAATGTGTCATTTGAAATTTTCAAACATCAATTTTGATTGTTTATAGCTTCATCCATGTTTTCTTTACCTAACACAAAAAAAAGGCCTTTTTCTGAGCTACATGCTATTTCACTCCGAAGACAATTTTGAAGTTGAGAATTTCAAAGTTCTACCCACAATCACAGGAAGAACTTTCTCTCTCAAGGTATTTGGAGGAAAGAGAGATAAATAATCTATTAAATTAGAGATTAAATTGATAATTGAACTTAATTATAAAACTTAGAACTAATTATTTTCTACTAAATTTGAGGTTTAGACAAAGTTAGATGGAAGTTGTAATCCCATTTGATTTTCTCTCTCTATTTTTTTTTCTTTTCTGTTTTTAATTTTACAATTTAGGCTCCGTTTGGTAATCATTTGTTTTTTTGTTTTTATTTTTGAAGATTAAGCATATAGACACTACTTTCAGCTCCAAATTTCTTCATTTGTTATTTACTTTTTACCAATGGTAAACTCAAGCCCAATTTTGAAAACTAAAAAAGTAGCTTTTAAAAACTTATTTTTGTTTTTAGAACTCGGTTAAAAATTCACCATTTTACGAAATATGCAAATCATTATAAGAAATAAGGAGGAATAGACTTAATTTTCAAAAACAAAAAATAAAAAACAAAATGATAATAAAACAAGGCCTTAGATTTCAGTTTCCCATTTCCCTTCACGAATTCAGAAGAATCAAAGGAAAAAGGGAAAAATTAGCCCAAATTATTTTAATGGAGAATCCCACCTCAATTTCTTCATTACTTTTCCCCGATTCACTCATCCTCTTCTTCCTTCATTCCACCCATCTTCAAAATTAAATAAACACCCAAATTTTGAAATATCCTTCCCACTTTTATTCTCACTTCAATTTCGCCTTTGTGCCATTTTTATTCTTAAATTTCGAAATATACTTCCCTATGGCTTCATTCCTTGCCTCCAGATCAAAGTTAATGTGAAGAAAGAAGGTATGAGATTTTAAAGAGAGAAAATTAAAGAAAAATGGCAGCAAAACTGATGTTTGAAATTTTCAAATGACCCATAAGTTTGCATGGTTGGGATTGATGTCCTAAATCTCGTGATCTTGTATTTGTATAAAATTTTATTTATCTAATAAAATAAGAGGTATTTTATTCGACATTTAGTTGCATTGACCCAAAAGCCAATAAACTAAGATCTGAGGCTATCTAATGTAACTTAAACATGTATGTGGAGACATACAGATGATTCATGTTTAAATGATAACCTGAACGGTCTATAGTA
Source organism: Benincasa hispida (assembly GCF_009727055.1). Lineage (NCBI taxonomy): Eukaryota > Viridiplantae > Streptophyta > Magnoliopsida > Cucurbitales > Cucurbitaceae > Benincasa > Benincasa hispida. The sequence continues at coordinate 44,579,105 of NC_052358.1, forward strand.
GACGGATAAGGTTGGATACCTTGTCCTGATGACATTACAGATATGACCCGCTTTGTAGTTATTATAATTGTTTTAAAGTGCTACAAATAATCTAATCCTGATCATTCAGGTAGAGACATAAGAATGAGGGTATCATATACAAAGTATAAGACCAAACCATAAAATGAATAGTTTCTCTTTATAACACTGCTGCTAAAAGAGACTTACATTTCACCAGGATGACCACAGGTGACTTGACTTGAATCCTAAGTGAGTTGTGAACTGCCTATAAAGGTGGTCCTTTGATCTGTATGGGTGAGAGTGGCCAAATTCACTACTCAATAAGCCTACCATTTTGAGGATTTGTCTAATTGGGGAATTGGGAACACAACAATACAAGAAGAAATTCACTCCTTCTCTTTTGTTAGGGTAAGTAAAGAAGTCGTTTCTTTAAGGGTTGATTTCCGAGCTTGAACAATGTGGCGTCACACCCTCTCTTGGACCGAGAGGGGTTTGGTTCTAGTTGGATTATAGCTAATTATTTATTAGAAGGATTAGTAGTATTTAAGGAGTTAGATGTAACTACAAGAGAAAAACAGTAATTTGGACCCAGATGTACTTACGAGTAACTTGTGAAAGGTCAACGCTTTGTTGATTGGTTATATCCAATGGACACAAAAGTATATCTTTAGTGTCAGCTATCGGTTTTTAGTGGAGTGAGTTAATAAAAGTTGATTAATTTAATTAAAGAGTTTTATTAATTCATCAAGTATCATTGAAGCTTCAGTCTATAGGTCCATAAGGTCCCCTCTTAGCTCAATTAGGATTAATGAGAATCAAATTAATTTTGGATTAATTTGAATTGTTTAAATTAATTAAAAGAAATTAATTATATGAAATATAATTAATATAATGTATATGATGCATTATAAAATAAATTTTTAATGAGAGAAATAAATATTTGAATAGATTCAAATATTAATTATATGAATATGATTCATTAAAAACTACAGGTTATATAAGAGAATAATAAACTATGAGTTATATTATATGTGATATAGTATAAACTATAGGTTATATGTTATATGGAATATAACATATAGTTTAATTATAATATATATTAAGTTAGTTAATATATATTAATGTTAAGTTTATTAATTTGAAAATAAAATTTGAATTTCAAATTAAAAGGGGAGGGAGTTATTTAACTCCTCGATCTCTCCTTATTTCTCTCTGCATTTTTTGAGATGTGAAATATATAGAGAAGGAGAGAGAACAAACTTGTTCTTCTTCCTTATTGACTCTCTCAAAACTCTCAAGGTGCAAAAAATAGATCTTTCTAGAAAAACTTTTCTCTTTCCTTTCTTCACAAAATTAATTAAAAACTAGCCTGATCCTCATCCTAGAAAATAACAGGGAAGCTCTCATGGGAAGCTCTCATGGTGGTTTTCGAATTTTACATTATTGTACGTTTTGTTCGAGTTTGGGAGAAGAGTCGTTCATGTCCGTACTATGGATTTCAAAAGGAGATCATGAAGATTTGGTTCTTTAAGGATAAGTTTTCTAATTCCATACATTTCCTCTAATTTTCACAGTAAACTCTATCCTTAATTAGGTATTGTTTATCAAGTTTCCATCTCTGTATTATTGTAGTTCTGTAAAATGTAAAATAGAGCATGATTTTTCCAGTATTTATATATCCTTCAATCGGTATCAGAGCCAGGTTGAGTCTCTATTTTTCATTTTCGAACCTTTAATTCATAATTAATGGTGGATGTTTAGATCTGCATAGTGATGTATGTTCTAGATTTTTGCAATTTGGATGTTTGCGAAATTGGCTTAGTTTTTACCGCTTTTATGATTCGGTTTGTAAGAGTCCATTGTTTTTTGGCATAATTATTATTGCAATTGAGTTTATACTCATGTCCGTGTTGCTCGTGATCAAGTTTCAGCTTCAATTTGGTGTAATTCGGAGCAAGAACGAAATAAAATGGATGAATGTGCGAAGCAAAGCAGGCATTCTGCCTTAAAGCGTAAGACTAAAGCATTGCAACACTCGTTTTATGCTGTAAGGCAGAGGACTACGCTACGCGGAGTGTCATGACGCTACGAGCAGCGTAGCACAACGCTATAGAGATTAGAATGCCAGCATCACAACGTCGGCGTTGCGACGCTCTGGACATATGGCGCGAACGAGGATGGACGTCTGTTTGTTGTTAGTATTCTATTCCAGGCAGTTTTCAAACAATTTTTCTTAATTATTTAATTATTATTTGTAATAATTATTTAATTTATCGTATTTTGATTAATTAAATTAATATTTTAGGAAGCCAATTTCTGTACAATATTGTTGTTATAATTATTATGCATGTGATATATGATTTTATAATTATATATGTCAGTAAAATTCCACCATAGGATAAACAATCATCCATGCATCATATTAATATAAATGTTATATTATAAAGTTGCATTATTTAATTAAGCATGCCCATGCATCATATTAAATATAATTGTCATATTATATGATTGCATGCATTAATAACATGCCAATGCATCATATTTATATTATAAATGTTATAAAATATGGTACGAATGATTGAATGAATGTTACATTTAATTTTCATTACTTTATTATATAATTTTTATGTATGTTGTAATGAAAATGGAGATGCATGAAGCATAGCACTACTTTAGTAAAATTATTATTGTTATAATTTTTAAAGTATGTCAATGATGTTTGTATAGGTTTTATTGTTTCATTAAACTTTATAATAGTTATAAGTTAATGAAATTAGAATTAAATTCTACAATAAAGAGTTACATGTAAACATAGGTTAAAATTGGTTTTAAATAGTTTAAAATTGATTTCACTTTAGACATATGTTCACAAATATTTCTAATATGATTAGAAATAGTTTTAATCTTTTAATTCCGTTTAATAGGATTTGATTTGAATAAAATATTAAATTTATAATAAATTTATCTATAAGGGACCTTTGTCTAAGGAAGGTTCTGTCTAGATTGGGATATTTAAGCTGACAGAAGCAAAATACCCCTATTTGGGAATCGACCTAGAAGGTGAATTAGATAAATTTATTCTCAGCATGCAATGAATGATTAAAGTTTGTTAAAGTGTTTAGTAAACATAAATCAACATTGTTAGACTATCCAATGTAATTGTTATGTTGGGCAAAGTTAACAATCACTTAGTAAAAATTATTAGTCGGATTTTTTTAAGTTATCAACCCTAGGTAAAACACTTAGTGGGAGAAAAATGATGTATATGATACTTCAATTTTCTTTTCACGTTTCTCCCTAAAAGTTCGCACTGTGAGATCTATGTTCGGCCTCGAGGCATCTTTACTTGTGTCCCCCTACAGATGGTGTTTGCATAGGTCAATAACAAGGTGAATAGAAAGGGTATTCATAGTAAGTGGGAAAGGGATGTATGTCAACACATCCCACGGTCTCCTTCATTAGTTTGTAGTAAACTTTCATGCTCAGCCTCGAGGCATCTTTGCTTGTGTCCCCCTTACGGATGATGTTTACATGAATTTTTATTCAAACTCTAGAAAATGATAAGATTGCTTTAGTTTTGCCCCAATCGGTTTTCCCTATGGTTGACTCATTGAGGCAAAACTCTAGAATCTAAAATGAAAGGTACATTTACAAGAAATTGTTAAGTAAGTTAATGATTTCTAGACCGAAAAATGGTTACTAATCATTAAAGGAATAAGAGTTATTCTAGTGTAACTATTAGTTGAGAATGTCACAATTCAGTGAAGGGATAACTGATAACCCTACGGTGGCTTTTATTTTGACTCGTTGAAGCATCATTGCAAAATAGATTGAAATTTATGTCTTAAAACTCGTAGATGGTAAATGTTATTACTTGACCAACATCAATAAAGAGTTATGAATGCTAATTCAATAAATGTTATTAATTGTGTTGTATTCTATTTTGTCTTAATAACCCTAAATCCAATAAACTAACACCCAAGGCTACCTTATGAGTATTGAACTATATGTGGAGACATATTGGGATCAATGTTCAAGATACAACCAAAAGGGTTTATAGTACAGAGATAATGCTAGGTATCTTATTCTGATGACACTATGGATACGATCCACTTTGTATTTGATACAAATGCAATGATCCAACGTGTTCGTGTAGGTGATATGCGAGTAGAGGTATCTTATGAAATGAGTTTGCATAAGACCGGACCGCGAAATAGTAACCACCTAAATGTAACGCTGTTAACTAGTTAGGTTCCTATTTCAATTGGATGACCTAAACAACTAGTTAGGTTCCTATTTCAATTGGATGACCTAAACAACTTAGTCTTGAATGTATTATGAACTCCTATTCATGAGGAAATGTTCTTTGATTTGTATAGGTGAAAATGGCGAGTTTGCCGACTCAATAAGCCTACCATTTTAGGGACACGATCGAGTGTAGAGCTGGGAACATAATAATACAAGATGGAATCCATTCCTTCCCGACTTCAGGGTAAGTAGATGAGTGTTCCCTTAAATGGTGTCTCCGGGACTTGAACAAAGGGCCCTACCCTCTCATTGGCCTGAGAGGAGTTTCTGTTTATTGGTTGGATCATAAATAGGTTATCATTAGAGGAACACCGATACTTAAGGAGTCAGAGATAACCTAAGGGTAAAACAGTAATTTGATCCATTGGAGTTACGAACACTTGTAGAAGACTAACTTACTGTTATTGGTTTACATCCGTGGATACAGAAATATATCTGCAGTGAGAAGAGTGCAGCTGTGGGTCTTCAGTGGAATGTATCCACAATTAATGAATATTGATTAATTTGATTAATGAGTTTAGCCAATTAATCTTATATTTGGATCTTCTGATCGACAGGTCTACCAGGTCCCCTTATTAGCTCACTAAAGGATACTAAAGAGGAATGATTTAAACTGTTCAAATTAAATTGAGAAAATTATATATTAATGTGATTAATATGTAATTGATTATGTATGTGATCTATAATTTAAATTAAGTTGGAGAGAAATATTTGAATGAAATTCACATATTTAATTCAAGTGAATTAGATTCATAAAGAATTTATCAATTAAATTAATGGAAAGTGGTGCATTTAAACATACGATGTTTATTTATATTAATTAAATATATACATGAAATTGGATTTAATATATAGATGGTTATTTAATTAATGTGCTAATTAATTAAATCAATATTATTTAATTAATTAAGCCCAAGGGTAAATAAAGAAAGATTTGGAGAAGGGGTTAACTCTTCTCCATATAAATTCTACTTGATGGCTCTTTTAAGGACAATAATTCATTTGGTGAATTTTAACCTAGCCACCAATAGAAAATCCTCTCTACTCTCTCCAAAGAAATATCTCTACCTCTTGCTCTTCTAATAGTTGAATACCACCTATCATTCTATTAAAATCATAGAGAATAAGAAGGTTATTCTCGTCGTAGTGTTCAAGATCGATTGAGGAGATGTTTGTTGGAAAACCGAGAGGATCTTTCTAGAAGCTTGGGAATCTTCAAAGGTAAGAAATAGTTCTCTTTTAGTTTCCCTTCTTTGTTAAAGCATGCTTTTAGCATTTATCCTTCACGAGTTCTATTTTAGAATACTGTTTTTGTTTATTCAAAAATCGATTTTTGGGATGCAAGCCGTTCGCTTCCGCTTGGGATTCGATCCCTTCATAGGGTATATTAGAATTTTGCTAAATTGATTGGTTTGCATTGGGTAATGCCTTAATAACTAATATAGATAATTTGTATGGTTTCAGCAAACTTCGAAATAACTAGTGCTACTTTGAACCTTTTTAAAGCTGATAAATTAACTGGTAAAAACTACACTAGTTTGAAAAACTCAATTACCATTGTGCTAATAATCGATGACCTCGTCTTTGTTGAGGAGTGTCGTCAAGTACCCAATGTTAGAGCATCTCAGAATGTTCGAGATGCATGTGACAGATGGATCAAGATGAATGAAAAGACTAAACGTATAGTTTGGCCAACTTATTTGAAGACTTGGCCAAGAAGCATGAACCCATGGTCACAATAATAAGATTATAGATTCTTTGATGGACATGCTTCACTGTCCACACAGCTCTGCCATGACGCTCTAAAGTATATCTTTCATGCCTGTATGAAAGAAGGGGCCTCTGTTTGTAAACATGTTTTGAACATCATGATCCACTTTAACGTGACAGAGATGAACGGGTCTGTCATGATGAAGCCAGTTAGGTTAGCTTTATACGAGAGACTTTATTTGAGAGTTTCCTTTAGTTTTGTAGCAATTCTGTTATAAACAAGCTTGACTATAACCTGACCACCGTTCTAAATGAGCTATAGACATACCGGTCCTTGGTGAAAGTCGAGGAACAGAAGACTGAGGAATTACCTCATCTTGAAAGAAGTTCTACAGAGGTATGACCTTTGGAATAAAGTCTGCACCTTCTTCTTCCAAAACCAAAAAGTGGAAGAAGAAAAAGAGAGAAGGCCAAGGGAAAGCTAACCCCACTGTTGCCCAAAAGGGCAAGAAGGCTAAGGTTGCTAAGGGAATCTGTTTCCATTATAACCAAAAAGGACATTAGATGAGGAACTGTCACAAATATTTGGCAGAAAAGAAGAAGGACAAATAAGGTAAATATGATTTACTCATTCTAGAAACTTGTTTAGTGGAGAATGATGATTCTGCCTGGGTAGTAGATTCAGGCGTCACTAATCACGTTTGTTTTTCCTTTTAGGGAATTAGTTCCTGGCAGCAGCTGGGGACTGGGGAGATGACAGTGGGTGTTGGAACTGAGCACGTCATCTCAACTGTGGTAGTGGGAGGGCTTTGTTTACTTTTACAGAAATCTTACTTATTATTAGATAATGTGTATGTAGTTCTTGATTTGAAAAGGAACTTGATTTATATAAAGTGTTTGTTAGAACAAAACTATACTTTGAATTTTATTATGAATATAATGTTTATTTATAAGCATGATGTTCAAATTTGTTTTGCAAATCTCGAAGATAACCTTCATGTGCCAAGGCCATTAGCATCTTAGGCCCTCTTTAAAACTGAATGTTTAAAACTGCAGTAACTCAAAATGAAAGAAAAAAATTTTCTCCTAAAAAAATTGCCAACTTTGGCACCAAGATTAGGTCACATAAATCTCAATAGGATTGAGAGGTTGATTAAGAATGGACTTATAAGCGAGTTACAAGAAAATTATTTACCAGTATATGAGTCATGCCTTGATGGCAAAATGAATAAAAGACCTTTTACTGGAAAATGTTATAGACCCAAAGAACCCTTAGAACTTGTACATTTGGACCTCTATGATCTTATGCATGTTATGGCAAGAGGAAGGTTTAAATATCGTCTCTTTCATAGATGATTATTCAAAATATGGTTATGTTTGCCTAATGTAATATAAATCTGAAGCCTTTGAAAAGTTCAAGGAGTACAAGGCTGAAGTTGAAAATTCATTACGTAAAATAATTAAAACACTTTGAACCGATCGAGATGAAGAGTATAGATTTAAAATTCCAGAACTATTTAATAGAACATGAAATTGTATTCCAACTCTCCGCATCTGGTACACCTCAGTAGAATGGTGTATCAGAAAGGAGAAATTGGACCTTGTTGAACATGGTTCGGTCTATGATGACACTACAAGAATTTTGGGCTTTAATGTCGGTTGGAAAGAGCGAAACCGGATGTATAATGTCGGTTTTATTTTTTTAAAAAAAAAAGCGGATCTTAAATGTCGGTTTTAAACTGACATTGTAGGTATACCTTTATTTCGGGTTTTAAAACCGACATTAAAGATCTTTTTTTTCTTTTCTTTTTTTTTTAAAAAAAACCCATTCCCCCCCCCCATTTTTCCCTTTCTTTCTAAATCCTATTTTCCCCATCAGCCACCTCCTCGCTCCCTGGACCTCGCCCGCTACTCGCCGTAGTTCGACACCATCCCGCCACCTTCTCGCTCCCTGGACCTTGCCACACCTTAGATCTAGTCGTGGAAGATTTGTCGTTCTTCACGTGTAGCCATAGTAGATCTAGTCATCTTCTTTCTAGAGATCCACCATCCATTCTGTCGAAGCCCAACCGTTTCGTTCTGTTGTTGAAGATACAAACCCAGTCGTTCATTCAGTTTGAAGTCAGCCATCAAAGGTACAAGTCGGTCGTTATAGCTCAGATCCATTTCGTCGTAGCCCAGTCGGTCATTATGGCTCAGATCCTTGTTCTTCCAACTCAGATCTATTTCAATCTTCGATCTCTGGGTTAGATCCGTTCAAAGGTGAAATTTTCTTTGTCCCCATTCTATATTTCAATCTGAGTACTAGCATTCCAAATGTTTAATACATATTATTATATGTTTTTTTGTTGCTTAAATTTATACGTTTGAAGTTTGAAGGGAACTGATTAATGGTTTTTATTTGTATGTTGTGCGGACGTTTAGGAATGAAGCTTGAGGGTTTTTTTTTATTCTGCTGGGTTTCTACTATTGCGAAAACAAATATTTGACAGAGAAGTTGGGGAATTTTAATGGTGAATAATGTATTTTCACACAAATTACAGGTTATGGACAAGCACTTGAGCATTTTGGTAAAGCAACATATTGAGACACGTTTTGTATAAATTAATGCTAAGAAAAGTCCATTTCTGGCTGAGAAGTTGAAGATCGTTGTTCTTTCAACCCTTGCTCTGATCAAGAATGCAAAAGTAGATGACTATGTGGTATGTCCTTTATGATAATACACCATTGATTACTGAATTTTGGTTGTTTTTATTAACATTACCTTTCTCTCATGTGAATCCATCAGGTAGGATTTGATGAGCTTGGTGGAACTGACGAATTCAGCACAAAGGAATTGGAAGATAGATTGGCAAAATGTCAAGTCATCTTCCATGAAGGTGAATCATCCATAAATGCTTCAAAATCTAGTGCACAAACCAGGAGAAGTGTACAACAAAGTACAAGATCAGACTCATCAGATTCAGAATAAGTTAACATTTCAGGTGTTGGAGAGTTAACTGGTATGTCGTTCTGTATTAAAATTTGAGAGTATTATCAATATCTGCAAGTTCGATTATGTCTTTACAATCATTCCATGAATGGCAGAAATGTGGCATTTTTGCTTGTATCAGTGCACTGAAGCACATTTTTACTTCATGATATCTCTAAAGTTCTTGCAGTTGCTGTTTATTAGGAAGATAAAGTTATCATTACTGTATTCAAGATTGATTTTACTCCTAATAATTTGTTTTTAGGTTTGATCTCTTTGGAAAGTGTCAAGTTGAAGAAAAAGAAGAAACACAAGAGAACAGAAAGACCCAGATAGGTAATTCTTTTGACATTTTTTCCAGCACCATTTGTTACATAACTGTGCCATATTCAGATATTCCAATCCTGCAGACCACAACATATATATCTTCGCCTAAATCCCTCCCCTCTCACCCAAATCCTTCTCGCTCTCGCTCATAAAGGCCAAATCCTTCCCCTCTCAGCTCTCACCCAAATCCCTCCCCTCTTGCCCAAATCCCTAGCTCTCGCTCATAAAGTCCATCCGCTCTCGCTCTCCTCTCACTAATAGTCTCTGCAGTNCCCAAATCCCTAGCTCTCGCTCATAAAGTCCATCCGCTCTCGCTCTCCTCTCACTAATAGTCTCTGCAGTGCAGCCCTTTCGCTTTCACTCATCTCTCTGCTAGCTACTCTCGCTCTCGCTCATACCTCTACTCTCGCTCTCGCACATAAAGTCCCCTCTCGCTCTCGCTCATACCTCCACTTCGCATATTGTGTGGTGGTTTAATATTTGGTGAAATTTTTCTAGAACATAAGCGTCAAGTGAGTATCCCTTATGCACATTCCCAATAAACACAGTTAGTTGAATATGAATTCTGATAACATTTTCACTTTCAATCCTTTGTCTTAAACCCTTTTTGTTTGTGTATTTTTTAGGTGTTTGGAAGGGGTGGGGAGGAGATTTGCAACAGCAAGGGATCCAGGTGAAAATTGTTCCTGGTAAGTGCATTTTTGAATGCTTGCAATTTGTAACAAAAGGGCTATTGCTGATCGAGAGCACCATGTTGCACCAAAAAAGGAGGTTTGTGTTTCTATTGTTTTGTTCTAAGTAGAAGCTTTCATGAACATTGAGGCATATTATTATTCTTCTGCTTTTTATTTGAAAAGCTTATGGCTGTTAGCTGTTACCTGTTAATGAAAAACAAGTTTATAATGTTTTTTTTTTTTGGATTGATTAAGGTATTTGGATCAAATGGGGATGACTACCACATTTAATCATCAAGTTTATTGTAGACAAGCCTTGATGGATGGAAATTATGCTTTGCTTAATACCACTTCTTTTATCACTTTTTTTTTTACCCCTAATCCTGATTATTTTCTAAATTTTAATGAAAATTTAGAAAAAGGTCAAGGTTAATATTGCAACTTTTGAATTAATCATACTAACCTTGACCACCGATGCCGGCAATGGGATTACCCCTGACCTGACTCCATCATCTGGGACCATACCGTCTTACAACTTCTATCTTCTAGTGTTGGCATTGAGCTATGTGGTTTTGAAGAAGGACACCATCAACAGCATAAGGAGATGGAAGCATACTTCATGGTGGCACCAGTTATGAAGGAGGACACTATCAACAGCATAAGAAGCATGGAGGCATACTTCATTGCTCTGGAAGCTCCAATTCCAGCTCTGTAAGTCTGGACATAAACCTTCTAATTTTCTAGTCCAAAACTTGTCTAAGCTACATATAGGAGGTGGAGTTGTGTTTTTAGTTCACGACTAAAAAATATCAATAATATGTTTTAATCTCCATCATTGTTCAATTTTTTTATTTGATTAGGTGCGTAGTTCATGCTGTATCATCTATCTTTATAAAAAAAAATTAAAATATTTTTTAAAAATTGGTGTACGCATTCAGAACTCCACCTTGCAAGTTCCTTCAAACAACCTTAATGTTTGCATATATTTTCATTGTTTTATTTGGTCTGATTTTAAACGGAAGAATTGATGATTTTATTGTGAAAATGTGTCAATCGGAAGATGACGGTCATGAAGGGAGGAGGAGGAAGAAGGGGCTGAAGGAGAAGGTAAAGGAAAAGATGCCAGGACATTATCATGAGCCCCAGGCAGTGTCAACCACAACGTCGGGCGGCTATTCGTCGGCCCAGTACGGTGGGCATCATGAGAAGAAGAGAATAATGGAGAAGATCAGAGAGAAGCTGCCGAGACATCACTGAGGACTTGCACTCCTCATGTTTGTGTATACTAATAAAGTAGAGTTACTACTGTGAATTTTAGAAAGAAATGGACTAAATAATTTGGTGGTTATGGTTGTGTGTGTTCGTGTTATGTAATTTCTGGGTTGTGAGGTATAAAGTATTTTTATTATTACTGTCTTCATCTTTGTGTGTACATTTATTTTGTTTATTTGGTTACTTTTTTTGGGGGAAAAAAAAAAGAACCTGGTGATGTGTCAGTTTTATTTACTGCACCCTTGACATCTCATTTTCTTTTGCTTTTAATGACATTATGCTTTTAATGTCGGACTTTTAATGTCGGTTGCAACCAACAGGCTTGAATCACTAAAGACTTTTAATGTCGGTTGCAACCGACATTAAAGGAAACCGACATTAAAGGGCTTTAATAACACTATCTTTAATGTCGGTTGCCAACCGACATTAAAGCCCAAATTTCTTCTAGTGTGAATTACACCCATTTGCCTATTTCGTTATGGGTTTATATAGTACAAACTGCAACTTATATTTTGAACTGTATTCCATCCAAGAGTGTTTCTAAAACACCTATGGAATTATGGAATGGCCGTAAAGGAAGTTTATGTCATTTCAGGATTTGGGGTTACTCAGCACATGTGCTTAAGGTTAATGCTAAGAAATTGGAACCTCATTCAAAATTATATCTATTTGTAAGCTACCCAAGGGAATGAGCAGTGGTTACTTCTATGATCCTAAAGATAATAAATTATTTGTATCGACAAACGCCACATTTTTAGAAAAAGGACCACATAAGGGAGCATAAATCACGTAGTAAGATAGTGTTAAATGAGATTTCCAACGAAACTACTGAACCTTCAACAAGAGTTGTTGAAGAGCCTAGTATATCAACAAGAGTTGTTTATGTCAGTTCATCTAGTAGGTCACATCCACCTCAATTGTTGAAGGAACCTCAACATAGTGGGTGTTGGAAATGTCCTAAAACTCGTAGTTTGTGAACATTAAACATATTCTATTGACAATATAGTTATAATTGAATTTTTCTATCAATAAAGGTGTTATTGAATTGCATTCTTTTATAAATTCAATAAACTAACCCATGGTTATAATATGAATACTTAAATTTATGTAGAGACATAAAAGAGGATCCAGTTTTAGTATATAGCCAAAAAGATCTATAAGTATATGGATAGGGTTGAGTACCTTGTTTTGGGAACACTATGGATGCGACCCTCTTTGTATATTGATACAATTGATGTGATCCCAAAACCGTTCATGTGGAGACATGCGAGTGGAGGCATCCTATGCAAAAGACTTTTGCATAAGATCGGACCACAAAATAGTCACTTTTCTTTGTAACAACCGTTTACTATTAGAACTGACTATTTCAAATTCGATGACCTAAGATAACTCGATCTTAATCCTGAGCTAACTATGAACTCCTATTTATTTGGGATTATCCTTTAATCTCCATAGAGAGTGGTTTAACATCTCCGCTTAATAAGCCTTCCATTTTAGGGGTAAGACAAGATAGATAGTTGGGGACATAGTCTTGCAAGACAAAATTCACTCCTACCCATTTAAACTTTAGAATTAAAATTCATTTTATATTTTAAAGAGGAAAAATGGAAAATCTAACTTTTCCCACTTTCAATTACATCTCATGCCACTATTCAAATGGAAAATAAAGTGGCAATCTCATTTGCAATCTGATTTGCATGGATTAGTGCTTTAAAATGAGAGCTTGAGATCAGATTGAAGGGATTATGAAAACTTGAGATCAGATGGAAAAAAATCTCAGGTTTTTCATTCTTTCCAACTTCTAAAATCATACCAAATTCATCTCAATTTAAGTTCCACAATTCAGTCTAAGGCTTGAGGATAGTAGAAAAGACTTGGGTAGTGGTCTACTAAAGAAAAGAAGAAGATGTAATTGGAGTGTTTAGATCCTTAATTGCTTCCGTATGTTGATTGTCAACTCCACAGTAGAATGGTCGTGAACCGACCTATTTGTTATATGAGTTTAACAGAAACCCTAACCATCATATCAGATGACGACGTTAAGGATCCATTGTCTTATAAACAGGTAATAGAGGATATAGACAAAGATGAATGGATCAAAGTTATGGATCTTGAAATGGAGTCCATGTACTTCAATTCAGTCTGAGATCTTGTAAATCAACCTCATGAGGTAATACCTATAGGTTGCAAATGGATCTACAAGAGAAAATGGGTGCAGATGGTAAGATACAAACTTTAAGGCTAGATTGATGGCAAAGGATTATACCCAGGTTGAGATAGTTAACTATGAGGAGACTTTCTCACTTGTTGTAATGTTAAAGTCTATCTGGATAATCCTGTTCATTGTCGCATATTATGACTATGAGATTTGGAAAATGGATGTCAAGACTGCCTTTCTAAATGATAATCTTGAGGAGACCATCTACATGCAATAATAAGAGGGATTCATATCCCAAGGTCAAGAGCAAAAAATTTGCAAGCTTTATTGGTCCATTTAATGGATTGAAACAAGCTTCTCAATCTTGGAATATAAAGTTTGATACTGCGATAAAATCTTATGGTTTTGATCAGAATGTTGATGAGCCTTGTGTTTACAAGAAGATCATCAACAACTCGGTAGCTTTCCTGGTATTGTATGTGGATGATATCCTACTCATTGGGAATGATGTAGGTTTTCTGACTGACATTAAACAGTGACTAGCTGCCCAATTTCAAATGAAAGATTTGGGATAGGTGCAGTATGTTCTACGGATCCAGATCAATCGTGATCATAAAAACAAGAGGTTAGTCTTATTTCAGGCATTGTACATTGATTAAATGTTGATCAGGTATAGGATGTAGAAGTCCAAGAGAGGTTTATTACCCTTCAGGCATGGAATTATATTGTCTAAGGATCAATGTCCTAAGACATCTCAAGAGGTTGAGGAGATGAGACGGATTCCCTATGCTTTAGCTGTTGGAAGCTTAATGTATACAATGTTATGTACCGACCTGACATTTGCTATGCAGTAGGGATTTTCAATCGTTATCAATCTAGTCCAGGATTAGATCACTGGACGGTGGTCAAAACGATCCTCAAGTATCTTCGGAGAACGAGGGACTACATGCTCGTGTATGGAAATAAGGATTTGATCCTTACAGGATACACAGACTCTGACTTTCAAACTGATAAAGATTCTTAGAAATCGACATCAGGGTCAGTGTTCACTCTGAATGGAGGGGTTGTAGTTTGGCAAAGCATCAAGCAAGGATGCATCACGGACTCCACTATGGAAGCTAAATACGTAGCCGCTTGTGAAGTTGGTAAAGAAGTTGTTTGGCTTAGGAAGTTCCTTATAGATTTGAAAGTTGTTCCAAATATGACTTTGGCGATCACTCTTTATTGTGATAACAACGGGCTATGGAAAATTCAAAGGAACCTCAGAGTCATCATCGAGGCAATCATATCGAACGAAAATATCATTTGATCAGGGAGATTGTGCATCGCAATGATGTGATAGTCACGAAGATCGCGTCGGAGTACACTGTTGCTAATCCATTTACAAAGGNAATGATGTGATAGTCACGAAGATCGCGTCGGAGTACACTGTTGCTAATCCATTTACAAAGGCTCTCACGACTAAAGTGTTTGAGGGTCATCTAGAGAGTCCGGGTCTACGGGACATGTGGCATCTTGTCTAGGGCAAGTGGGAGATGATACTGGGGTATAAAGCATGCCCTAGTTTATTATATATTGTACTTGTTTTTTCATGTATTGTATATTAGTCTCCTGAGGCATTAGGACAAGTGGGGGATTGTTGGGATTGGTGTCCTAATTCTCTCGGAGTCTCGTAGTTTGTAAACTTTATACACATTGTTATTAATAAAATAAGAGTTATTTTATTTGCATTTGCTCATATCCAATAAACAAAGATCCGTAGTTATTGTATGTAAATTAAGCATGTATATGAGATATACAAGTGGATCATGCCTTAAGTAATAACCTAAAAGGTCTATAATATAGGGATAAAGGAGGGATACCTTATCCTGGTGACACTATGGATACGACCCACTTTCTAGATGTTTACAAGTGTTGTGAACTACTACAGATGGTCTGATCCTGACCATTCATGTGGAGACATACGATTGAGGGTGTCCTATACAAAGAGTTTGTATAAAATCGGACCACGCGATGATTCGTCTCTTTATATAACGTCGTTGATACTTGAGACTTACATCTCACTTAAAAGATCATAGGTGACATGACCTTAATCCTGAATGTTTTGGGAATCCTGCTTTTGAGGGTGGTCTTTTGATTAGTATGGGTGAGAGTGACCAGATTGCCAACTCAACAAATCTACCTTTTTGGGGATTTGTTTGATTGGGGAGTTGGGAACTCGGTTACACAAGACGAAATTCACTCCTTCCTCGAAGCAGGGGTAAGTAGATAGATTGCTCCTTAAGGGCTGATTTTGGGTCTTGAATATAGTGGTCACATTCTTTCATTGGAAGAGAGGACCCGATCATAGTAGGACTATGACTTATTGTTCATTAGAGGAATCAATGTTACTTAAGGAGTTAAATGTAAATATAGGAGCAAAACGGTAAATTGGCTCAACTGTACTTACGAGCAATCTGTGAAGGGTTATCGCACTGTTGATTGGTTGATATGGACACAAAAATATCTCTGTAGTGAGGAGAGTACAACAGCCAGTTTTTAGTGGAGTGCCTGACAGTTAATGGATAGTGGATCCTATGACTAAAGAGTTTGGTCAATTATTCACGTACCATTGGAGCTTCAACCTACATGTCCATAAGGTTCCCTTGGTAGCTCAATGGATTTAAGTTGAGAATAAGTTCTTGGGGTTAGTTTGAAGTGTTCAAATTATCAAGAGGAAATTCAATTATATATGATATAATTGGTGTGATGTATGAGATACATCAAGTGGAGGATTAATGTAAATATAATTTATATTAAGTACCATAAAATAGAAAAATAACTATGGTTTGTATGTTTCATGATATGAAATATTAAAACTATATGTTATAAATATAATATGATAAGTTGGTTATCATATTTATTTATAATAGATTAATTATGTGATAATTAATTTCATTTTCTCTAATAATTGCTTGAGTGGGAGGTTATCGGTGGTTTTATGGTAACCGTGAGATAAAAAGGAAAATTGTTTTCCTAAAATTAAGATGTTACTTCATTCGGAAATAACTTGTAGTGATAAGCTATCAAGTGAAAAAGTTTCACTGAGCGATGGCTGACAGAGACTAAACAATTGTGCAGCTTTGACTATGCGATAGTCATTCAACTGATCGTAGCTAAAAGATCGTTTAAGGGTTGAGAATACAATCGTTGACCTTTTGATCGTAGCTAAACGATCGAGTGGCAAGTCTATGTGATAGGCTTTAGTTTACTAAACGATAGAGCACATCGTCTATGCAATAGACAGTGTATTATCTCCCACTTGCTCAATCGTTTACTCGATCGTATATCTCCAGTCTCTTTCTCAAGCCAAGATCATACAGAGCTCACAACTCCTGGATTCTCACACCGAGAATACCAAGGTAACCATTGTGGTGCTGTCCTTACTCAATTTGTGGATCGATTGGGTAATTGATCGTTGTGTCCATTGTGTTCATGCTGTGTACCAGTCGTTGCATTTGTGTTGCTATTCTTGGACACATTGAATTGATCGAGGGAGTTTGAAGAATGGTTCTTGAAAGGTATGCATACTCTATCCCTTGATTCCTATGGTAGCATGTTGTAATTTCGTTTTGTGCATGACATATTAGTTTCTATTCTTGTACTGTAATTGTTTATGTTCAACTCGAATGGAATTTGGAACGATCCTTTTACTGCTCATGGAAATCCTCATGATTGATTTCCTTCATAGTAGATATTAGTCTAATCTAGGATATGATCACGGGACTGCCGTAAGAATATCCTCAAGTATCTATGGAGAACGAGGACTACATGCTTGTGTATGGTTCTAATAATATGATCCTTACAGGATACACAGACTCTGATTTCCAGACTGATAAGGATTCTAGGAAATCCACTTCAGGATCAGTGTTCACTCTTAACAGAAGGGCAATAGTCTGAAGGAGCACCAAGTAGGGGTTCATTGCTGACTCCACCATGGAAGCTGAGTACGTAGAGGCTTGTGAAGCTGCTAAAGAAGCTGTATGGCTCAGAAAATTCCTGACTAATCTAGAAGTAGTTCCAGACATGTCAAAGCCCATCACCCTTTATTGTGATAATAGTGGTGTTGTGGCTAGTTCCCGAGAGCCTGAGAGTCACAAGTGCGGGAAACACATAGCGCGGAAGTATCATCTTATCTGAGAGATTGTGTATTGAGGGTACATGATCTTCATGTAGAAAACTTCGAAGCACAACGTTGTTGATTCGTTTACAAAGGCCCTCACAACTAAGGTGTTTGAGGGTGACCTACAGAGTACGAGTCTATGGGACATGCCACGTTTAGACTAGGGCAAGTAAGAGATTTGTATTGTGCGTGTTATGCCCTAGTTTGTTGTTTATGTACTTTTTATATATTAGTTTGACTTTTATATTATACACCCCACTAGCTTTAGGTCAAGTGGGAGATTGTTGGGGTTGATGCCCTAAATCTCATAGAGTTCTATAGTTTATAATTGTACTGTACAAACATTTTATTTATCTAATAAAATATGTAATGTTTTATTTGACACTTAGTTGCATTAATCCACAAACCAATAAACTAACTAAAAGAACTCAAATTATAGAGGATCTTTGAGTAGAAGCAGATCGTTCCAAACTCTATTATGAAAGAACTCAAACATTTACAATCATACTGCAACTCATTCAATAGAGTTGTAAGACTGTAATCAACCCTGTTCAGAATAGCGTTGCTTACGAAGTGAAGGAAACTTTCTGATAACGACTCCAGAATAATGCTAACCTGGCTGGCCTTATCGATTTCGACTCATTCATCTCTGCCACATTGAAGTGGACCATCATGTTCAGAATATGTTCACGAACAGATATACCTTCCTTCATCTTAGAGTTGAAGATGAACTTAAGAGCATTGTGCCTGAGCTGCGCAGATGGTTGTCCGAACATTCCCCTCAAGGACTCCATGATCTCGTGTGCAGTGATCATGGGCTCATGCTTCTTGGCCAATACGTTGTTAAGGCTGGCTAAGATATACATTGGGGCTTTCGCGTTCGCTCGTTTCTAATACTTGTACGCCTCTCAAACATTTTGAGTCGCGTTGGGAGGTGAAATAGGAGAACAATCCTCCATAAGGACAAATCTTAAGTCATCGATGATAAGTATCATGTTAATTGTATTCTTCCAACTAGCGTAGTTCTCGCCAGTCAGCTTATTGGCGGCTAAATGTGCAAGAGCAACAGTAACCATTTTAAAAGTTGCTGAAAAAGGAACAAACTTAATGAGTCTACTTTCATTACCACTTTTAACACCAATTAAGTTTTAGCAAAATAGTTCTATTTGTACCCTAAGTGACATCTATTTTGCAATGATGCTCCATTGAGGGAAGATAAAAGTCACTGTAGGGTGATCAAGTGCCGTTTCATTGGAATTAGACAATCTCAACCATTAGACAGAAACAAATCCTTGTAATTGAATCTAACAGCCACCATTATTCGGTCCATAATTTGTTAACATTCATAACAATTCCTTTTAAGTGTAACCCCTTATTTTAGGCTCTAGAGTCCCGCCCTAATGCGCCCACCGTAGGGAAAAAGCAGATTAGAACAAGAGATTAAAGCAACCCTATCCATTTTTGGAGATCAGATAAAGAGTTATGCAAATACAACCATCATTTAGAGGAACACTCCCAGGGTGCCGCGAGGTGATGCACGAAAACTTTATCCAACCTAATGAGAGAGACTGATGGATATGTTGTCACACGTCCTGCTCCCACTTACTATGAACATTCTTTCCATTCACCTTGGTATTGACCTACCCAAATGCCATCCTTTAGAGGGACACTCTCAGGGTGTCTCGAGGCTGAGGATAGATTTCATGGTGTGAACTTTTTAGGGAGAAATGTGTAAAGGTAAAGTGAAGTATCATATACCCCAATTACCTCCTACTGAATATTCTACCAAAGGATTCATTAACTTAGTAAATCCGGCTACTGATTTTATCTAAGTGGATGTTTAATTTTCTCAAAAAACAACATTTGCTTTTGATGATTAAACAAGTTTGATTCAAGTCTTATTAAACACTTTAACAGACTATCATCAAATTTGCATGCATGCAATAAATCTATCTAATTCACCTTTCCAGGTAGGTTCCCAGGTAGGGGTGCGATGTTTCCATCGACTTAAGTACCCCAGCCTAGCCAGAATTAGCCTTAGCCAAAAGGTCCCTTTTAGATAGATTTGGTACATATTTAATCTTTTATTGGCCAATTTAATCCTATTAAACCGAATTAAAAGATTAAACTTAGGTATCTGATCTTATTAGAACCGTGATCTTAGGTCTATCTCAATTAAATTTTAAAACTCTTTTAAAACATGATTAAACCTAAGTTTGCCTGAAACTCTTTGATGCGTTGATTTACCATGCGATGAAAGGGTGTGTGGATGTGATGATCATGCAAGTTTTCCTAACAAAGCCCAAGTATAAGCTTTCTTAGGGTTCTAGTAAGTCCAAGGTCCAATGCAGGGATTACTCAGATATGCGACAGACTCTATCTCTGATCTTATTGCTATTTTTAAGTTTAAGAAGTTGGATGGTGATTGACTTTGATTTCTTAAGGCGATGGAATTAAATGCAAAGTGATAGAAAAGAGGTGTTGTAACAAATATGCAACTAACATTTCTTAAGATATTCTACAAGTCATGTGATCATGCTATACACAATTATTAGCACTACATTTCTCAATGCATATGGCCACATTTCCTATGTCTAAGATGCATGCGATGTGTAGGGAATGCAGCAGATAGAACTTATTTCTAAGTCTTCTCTACTCTTACTTATGAGGACTAATTTGACTCTCTCAAGCTTAGATTCTATGTCTTTGGACTACTCTCTCAAGTACTCAAAGAGATGAATGAGGCATACATAAGAAAAGATGATCACATGAAGTGCATAACTTAAGTCATGCTAGCTAAGTACTTCTCAACCCATTCACAAATTTAGCTACTCATGTATGGCGTGAAAAGGATGAACATAGATTGAAATGTAATTTCCACTTGTGCAAATAAAATGTTCAAGTACAAAACAATAGATGATGTAAGTGTTAAGCCAGGTAAGCAGTGTCTTGCTTCCTCTGGTGTTTACACGGCTTTTACCACTCCAATTCTTTTTTAATTTGTAACTCTTGCTCTCACAAAGGTTAGATGTGGGTTGGTTTCTCTCTTCCGTGTTGTTTCGGTAGTCTCTCGACCTCTTCGAAAATTAATTCTCCTTCCCAAGAATTCTTCTGAAATCATCCCCCAGTTTGGTAGCATTGAATGGCATTTATAGACTTCCAGACAAAACAATTTTTCATTTCACTAATGATAGCGTGGATAGGCAGCATTAGCTTCCATACCCTGTTGCACCGTCTGATGGTCACCGGAGGTTCAATGAATTTGCAACGGTATGGTCTTCAACGGCCGCCAACTGAATTTCTGATTTGATCGCTATCGACTTTACGTCCCATCACGTTTTATTACATTAGGCCACCGCCTTTATGTAAAGTCATCACGCGATCGTCTTTGAAGTACCATTAGATCGCCAACTCAGGAGATTGCACTATCGCCTTGTTCCTACACAGATTCAAGATTAATTCAGTTTAACTGTTTTTATGCGATGAGAGTTAGTGAACGCGATTTTGCTTTTAGTTTGGCACATTCAATCGTAATATTGCCCATTTACTATCGCTTTTTTCTCGTTGTTTTAATAATTTGAGCTTTAATAACTTATATTTCTACAAGTTATCACTCTTTCTTACTGATTTTAATTCTAATTTCATTAATTATAAGTCTTATAAAAAATGAAACAATTAAAACCATTCACATTGCTAAGCTAGACATCCACAAGGCATTTATAACTGTTATAAATAAACCTAAGTGTCATATTTCATGCAATGTTCATTCATTACTACTATATAACTTTTATATAACAAGTAAAGAATTAAGCATACATGCTAACATACATCCTATATTATAACATTTATCATAAAGATGATACATGGATATGTTTTAATGCATGCATATATTATAACTCTTATATTATATGATGCATGGGCATACTTTAGGGACATTTAATCATGCAAGCTACTATATTATAACACTTATAATATAAAGATGATGCATGAATAAATGCATAATCTATGGTGGGTTTTAAAACTATATGACATACGTTATGGCATATAAGTAAACATACATCACATGTAAATTCAATAAAAATTGATGGATCGAGATAATATGCCTCAAAACCGGAATAAAAAAAAGCTAATTATTACAAAAGAATCTGAGTCAACCGGTTCAAACAGGTGAACCGGGTCTTGAATCGTCCGGGCGAAGCCTCGTCACTTGATCGTGTAGCATCTTCTTTAGATCATCAAGTAACACACATCGAGTATAAACGATCATATACCGATGATCGCGTGGCTAAGGACTATGTGATGAACATGAAAGTCCATACAATTGTGCCATACATCAAGTAACGCATGTCATGCGATCGTGCAGCCAACGACTATGCGGTGAGCATGATTGTCTGCATGATCGAGTAGTAAGCGTCGAGTATCGTATACCGAGTGATCGTGTAGCTAGTAACTATGAGATGAGTATGCTAGCCTACATGATCATTTAGCGCGCATGCCATGCGTCGAGTATCATATACTCTGCGATCATTTACCCCCAACATCTACGTGATTGAGTAGCCAATGCAACATGATCGTTTAGCAAATACTACACGATCGAGTATAACATTTCTACACGATCGTATAGCCAAATCTAAATGATCGTTTAGCTTAAGCCACACGATGTGACCAACGATTCGTTTTCTCCCTCGAAGTGAACATCAATTCCTTGCATCTGAAGCTTCATCATGAACACCTCAAACAAACAAAAAACGAATACAGACTCGATTGCGAGTTAATGCCCAAAAACGCAGGGGCCCTTACAAATTAACTTTTGTAAAAGTAAAAAAAGCTTTAAACAGAGGAAATTATCCCATAAACATCCATCAACAGCATCCACAACCACACTTAACATTTAAACGCATTGCAGAATACTTAAAACTCACCAAGCCTGTAAATGAAATTCAATACAACAATGGAATTTGGAAATCAGAACAACCTAGCTCTGATACCAATTGAAGGAATTCTAATTATAGAGGACCTTTGAGCGGAAGCGAATCGTTCCAAACTCCATTGTGAAAGAACTCAGACATTTACAATCATACTCAACTGATTATGCATTAATCAATAAATTACAACATGCTTTGAATTTAAATACAAAGGATTAAGAAAACAATACCTTTGAAGAACCTTTCTTTAAGTGTTTCCCTCAATCAAACTCGAACGCAACGAACAAGAAGAACTCTAACTCTTGAACACCAGCAATGAGTATCAACTCGATCATCGATAAGAATTAGACACTACCATAAGATTACCTTGGCATTCTCGGTTTGAGAATTTAGGAGTTGTGGGTTCTGGCTTATTTTGGATTGAGGGAAGGATTTGAGTAAACGATCGAGTAAGCGACAAAAGTATCGTGTAGAAGAACGCATAGGCTCGATACTCAGTCATTTAGAAATGAGTACTATCGCATAGTAAATCTCGATCCTATCGTGTAGTCCCCCGATAGTCAATTATCTGAAACAGTTTCGTAGAATCATTTGAAAAACCATTTTTCATTTTATCCCACTTAGCCATAATAATTGTCCACCCACTAAGGTCTGTTATTAAGAAAGAGAAATATCAATTATCATATAATTAATAAATTATAAATAAATACAATAACTACCTTATCATATTATATTTATAACCTATAGTTTTAACATTGCATCATATACAACATATAAACCATAGTTCTTTTCTATTTTATGGCATTTAATATAAATCATATTTATATTAATTCCTCCAATCAAATAATAATGTATCAAATACATCATATCAATTATATCATATGTAATTTAATTAATTTAATTATATCATATATAATCAAATTCACTCTTGTTAATTTGAACATTTCAAACTAAGCCAAAATTTGATTCTCAACTTGAATCCATTGAGCTACCAAGAGGACCTTATGGACCTGTAGCTTGAAGCTCCAACGATATGTGAATAACTGACTAAACTTTTTAATCATATTATCCACCATCCGTTAACTGCCGGGCACTTCACTAAAGACTGACAATTGCACTTTTTACACTACAGATATATTTCTGTGTCCATTGGATATAACCAAACAACAGTACGATGATCCTTCATAAATCGTTCGTAAGTACAGCTGGATCAAATTACCGTTTTGCCCCTGTAATTACATCTAACTCCTTAAGTACCACTGATTCCTTTAATGAACAATAGATCATAGTTCTACTATGAATAGACCCTTCTCGAGCAAAGAGAAGGTGTGGCGTCACATTGTTCAAGCCCTAGAATCAGCCCTTAAGGGAGAAATTTATCTACTTACCCTTGCTTTAAGGAAGAAGTGAATTCCGTCTTGTGTAGCTGAGTTCTCAGCTCCCCAATCAGACGAATCCTCAAAGTGGTAGGTTTGTTGAGTCGACGATATGGCCACTCTCACCCATGCAAACAAAATGACCGCCCTCATATGCAGGAGTTCACAACTCACTTAGGATTAAGGTCATGTTACCTATGATCATTCTAGTGAAATGAAAGTCTCAATTATGAACGACATTACATAACAAGACTAAACATTTTGTGGTCCGGTCTTATACAAACTCCTTTATATAAAATATCCCCTCTCTCATGTCTAATACATGAATGATCTTGATCAGATCATTTGTAGTACTTTACAACATTTGTAACACCTACAAAGCAGGCCACACTCGTAGTATCACTAGGATAAGACATCCCTCCTTATACATATACTACAGACCATTTAGGTTACCACTTAAAGCACGATCCACTTGTATGTCTCCACATACATGCTTAAGTTACAACGAAAATCGTGGATCTTAGTTTATTGGTTTGTGGTTAATGCAACTAAAATATCTCATATTTCATAGATTGAAGTGAATAAAATATCATATATTATAAATAAAAAAAAAATGTTTGTTCATACAAGTGTTACAAACTACAGGACCCTACGAGATTTAGGGCATCGACCCCAACACTAACATCCAAGGTTATTTTGTAGCTTAAACATGTATGTAAAGACATACAAGTGGATCATGTCTAAGTGATAACCTAAATGATCTATAGTAGATGGATAAAGCTGGATAACTTATCCTCACAACACTACGAGTATGGCCCGCTTTGTAGATGTTACAATTATTGTAAAGTTCTATAAATAATCTGATCTAGATCATTCATGTGGAGACATGTGAACGTGGATATTTTATACAAAGGAGTTTATATAAGATCAGACTACGAAATAACTAGTCTCATTATATAACGTCGTTCATAATAGAGACTTACATTTCATAAGGATGACCATATGTGACATGACCTAAATCTTGAGTGAGTTGTGAGCTCCTGTCTGAAGACGATCCTTTGATTTGTATGGGTGAAAGTGGTTAGATCACCGACTCAACAAGCCTACCATTTTGAGCGTCTGATTAGGGATCTGGGAACACAACTACATAAAACAAAATTTACTCCTTCCCCAAGGTAGGGGAAAGTAGAAAAATTGCTCTCTTAAAGGTTGATTCTGGGGCTTGAACAATGTGGCGCCACATCCTCTCCTGGCCCGAGAAAGGTTTGGTCATAGCTGGACTATGATTTATTGTTCATTGGAGAGATCAATGGTACTTAAGGAGTTAGATGTAACTGCAGGGGTAAAACGATATTTTTGGTCCAGTTGTACTTATGAGCAATTTGTGAAGGGTCATCACACTGTTGATTGGTTGTATCCAATGGATATAGAAATATATATGTAGTTCGAAGAGTGTAATTGTCGGTCTTTAGTGGAGTGCCCAACAGTTAACGGATGGTGAATAGTTTAATTAAATAGTTCAATTAATTATTCACGTACCGTTGGAGTTTTATGCTACAGTCCAAGAGGTCCCCTTTGTAGCTCAACGTTGTATTTATAAGAATCAATTTTGGATTAATTTGAATTGTTCAAATTAATTGAGGGAATTAATTATATGTGATATAATTATTTTAATTTAATTATATATAGTATAATTTAATACATTATAATATAAAGTTTATTTGAGATAAATTAAATATTTGGATATGATTCAAATATTAATTATGTGAATTGGTTTCATACAATTAATTTAATATAAATGAGATTGATATTAAATATTGTTGTTGAGAGAATTATACTATAGGTTATATTGTATTAGAACTATAAATTATATGTTATACTTGATATAACATATAGTTTAATATATATTATATGATAAAGTGGTTATCATATAAATATATATTAAAGTTTGTATTAAAATTAATTTGATTTATTAATTTTAATTATTTGAAAAATATCTTTAAGGAGGGAGTTGACAACTCCCTTTTTCTCTCAACTACGTTAGTGGAAGCCAGAGATATGGGGTTGAATCAGTTCATCTTCTTCATTCTAAAGTGGGGTTACAGAAAAGTTCTATGATATTCTCAAGCTTCCCCAATCTCTCTTCCTCTCTCAATTATTTTTCTCCCTCACCAAATAAGTCAGAGCCTACACACTCCTGGATTCTCATCCTAGAGAATACAGGGGAAACCATTTTGGTGGTGGCCATTTAGAAAATTAAGTTTTTTCAAGTTTGTGATTTTTGGAGAAGAGGAAGGTGAAGAAATCAATCTTCAAGGGTAAATCTCCTCTTCCCTATTCTTTTTTTTTTTTTTTTTATTGAGCATGCCAGATTTTTTATCTTAAATGCATAAATTTTCTGTTTGTTCTCGATAATTTGAATGTTTTGTAAATTTTGAATTTTAGATTCGATCCCATTTTTACTCAAAGACGTTCCATGATTTCTTTATAGTCAATATTATGTCAATAACAAACATAGTATTTACATGCCTGACAATAAAAGTCAGTTTCTTTGTCATTAATGTAGGTTATGGTAGGTCATTCCGCCAATGTTCATTAGGAAGGCCCACCATTAAATGTCCATTTCTAGTGTCCATCATTAAATGTTTGTTGCATGACCTGTCATTAAATGTTAAAAATTCCACTTATCACTTTTCTTAATTCTTTAATGAAGAAATAATTGGTTTCATGCATGGCTAACTAACAAATGTCATAGTAATGTGCATGCTTTTTTTTTTTTTTTTTTTTTTTTTTTTTTTTTTTTTTTTTAATGTTAATCTTGAAATCATAGTTAATTCATGTGAAAATTTGATATAAACGTACATCATTAAAACTTTGGGAAGTCTTAAGTTAATCATATAAGTTATTACATGTTTATGAATCATTTCGTATGAGTCATTTTGGTTGATTTAAGGATGTTTTGAAGTAAGTTAGACCATTTTGAGATGATTTAAGTGTTGATGTAATTTTATAAGAAAATCCAGAAAAATTTGCATCGATGTGGTCGCATCATAATCATATTGTGTCATAAGCTGGGTACAATGGAATTTTTGCAGTAGTTCGTATTTCTCTGTTTTTACGCTCCAAAGTCGTTCATTGACCCTTAATTCAAGTAGGGTTTCAACAAGCATGGATTTTGGCTATCACCCAACCGTATGGAGTCTATATAAAATGCCAAAATTATCAAAGGAAGGGAGAATCCGAGTTTGACAAAAATCCATACATTAATTGAAGAAAACATTTATCTTCTTCAAGAACGAAAGTTTCTTTGAAGAGTAGGGTCCCATTAGTCTATATTACCCAAGAGGACGTGCTATAGAGTGAGATTCAACTTGAGAAATGTTGAATCAATCTTAGAAGGAATCCTAAAGGTGTAGGATTTGTTCAAGCACACAATCCACTACAACAATTTAGGTTTTAGACGTCAGTTGTTTTATAAACGAGGACGAATGACCTCTATGATGTCAATTTTGAAAAAAAAACGCCTCTTTTAACAGAAGTTATCATATTCTTACATAAACCGTCACCAAAGGTTTAGATATAATGATGGTTTTAAAATGCTATTTGATTTAGGACTCCATCTTCAATATCGTGCATTTTGCATTTTGCTTCTTACGCCTTACAGCTACTGCTTGAGCTAACATTGATTTCTCATCTTCAACCCTAATTTTGAGCCCCATAGGAATTTATTTATACTGAAGTAGTCTATTGGTGGTGGTCTTGCGATTGTTGCAAATTTTTTTTGCAATTGTAGGCGTTTTAGGCAGCGATTTTAACCGCCGCTGCAACTTTGTGCATTGCAACAAAATGATAAAAGGAAAAATAGATTAAGTAAAAGAAAGTATATTAAGAGTATTATTTTCTTGTCGTCCCACGTTTCGAGACCCCGGCCTCACAATGCCTCGAACCCCCAAATCCTCTCGCTATATCCTTCAACATGGATGTGTTTGCAAAGTGCTCCACTTTGCAAATTTCAATTGGGAAAAAATGTTGGGTTATTTCACTTAAAGTGAAAGCCCAATATAAATCCCAATTGGGCTTTTAGGTTATGTTTAAAAGCAAAACAGCCGCCGGCGATTGTGTATGCACACAGATTTTAAAACGGCAGTAGAGATAAATTGAAAAGAAACTCAATCTGACCAGCAAAGTTTTTCGACCATTTGAGGATCGATCCGTGGTCCGATCGAACTGAAGTTTTGACAGCGCATTCTTGATACGAGGATCTTCAATCTGGACGGTGAAAATTTTGTTTGGAGTTACCTATAATTAGATACCATGGGTAATTAATTGTCACTTCATGTGAGACGTTTCTAATTTTATTCTTCTCAATTTGTTGTCGTTTATTGCCAAGATTGTTAATCTTGAGATATTTGAGGGGGGTTTCCACGTTAAAATTTTGTGTCCTTACTTGATGTTGCTAATTGATTAGTATTCTATTAGATTCACACAAGAGTGGGATAATTGATCCAAAAATATAGTGTTTATCCCAATAGATATTTTATATGTGAATGATTTGCATCTTCCAGTTTTTTCTGAAGAAAAGCCTAATGATAAAACTGATAAAGAACGAGAATTATGTGATAGGAAAGTGTGTGAGATTATGAGACTATGGGTAGAAGATAATTTTCTAAACCATGTTGGTGAAAAAACTCATGCACGGACTATGTGGAACAAGCTTGAGTCCCTATGTGTCCCTAAAACTAGTAATAATAAAATGTTTATGATAAAAAAAAATGGCGTTGAAGTATCAAGATGGAACACTCATGTTAGATCACTTGAATACATTCCAAGGTATCATTAATCAATTATCTATGATGAATATCAAGTTTGAGGATGAGATACTTGGGTTTTGGGTCCTTCATACATTGTCGGACTCGTGGGAGACATTTAGAACTTTCTTATCGATTTCAGCCCCAAATGGTGTACTAAGTATGGACTTAGTAAAAAGTAATGTATTGAACGAGGAGATGAGAAGAAAATCATAGGGCTCTTTTTCACAATAAGATGTTCATGTTATTGAAAGAAGGGGAAGAGTAAGAGTAAAGGTCCGAGGGACAAAAATAGAAGCAAAAGTAAGAATGGCCGGTTTACAAATGTTGAGTGTCATTATTATCATGTGAAAGGGCATATAAAAGGACAATAAAAATGATAAAGGCAAGGAAAAGAAGAATGATGAAGATAGTGATGCAGACACAATTACGGTAATCACTGAATATTTTTATATCTTATTTGACGGTGATAGCAGATACAATTACTGCACTTGGGTGATTGACAGTGGTGTCTTTCAATGGTGATGTTATAAATCTTGCTACACAATAGAGCACTTGAGTGATTGACAGTGGTGTCTCAGTTCATGTTACATCAAAGAGGGTTTTCTTTGCATCCTATACACTTGGTGATTTTGGTAGTATTAGGATAGGTAATGATGGATCAGCAAAAGCAATTGGCATCGAAGATGTACACTTGGGGAACAAGAATGGTTTTAAGCTGATTTTGAAGAATGTGAAGCACATACCTTATATTCGCATGAATTTGATTTCTACAAGTAAGCTTAATGATGAAAGTTTATGCAATTCTTTCTATGATGGTAAATGGAAGCTTACTAAAGGCTCTATGGTGGTAGCTAAGGGAGAAAAATATTTCTCACTGTATTGTATGGAGGCTAAGATCACTGATTGCGATATAAAACAGTGAATAATGAAGCGAGTGTTGAGTTTTGGCATAAAAGACTTAGTCACATGAGGGAGAAGGGTTTGAAGATATTAGCAAAGAAAAATCTTCTTCTTAATATTCTGATGTGTGTGGTCCTCATTCTTTAGCAAGAAAGCAAGCTAGATTACTTTTAAGTTATCTCAACATTCAAGGAAACCAAATGTACTAGACTTGGTACATTTTGATGTGTGTGGTCCCATGAAAATAAAAACATTTGGAGGTGCGTCATATTTTGTGACGTTTATTGATGATCATTCAAGGAAAACGTGGGTCTATACCTTGAAGACTGAAGATCAGGGGTTACAGGTGTTTAAACAGTTTCATACCCTTATTGAGAGAGAAACAAGTAAAAAGTTGAATTGTATTAATACTGATAATGGAGGTGAGTATTGTGGACCTTTTGATGAGTATTACATAAATCATGGTATTCGACATCAAAAGACACCTCCTAAGACTCCTCAGTTAAATGGGATAGTTGAGAGAATGAACAGAACACTAGTTGAGAGAATGAGATGCTTGCTTTCAGAGTCACAGTTATCGCAATCATTCTAGGGTGAAGCATTGAATACAATTGTACATATTTTAAATCTCACACCATGTGTTACTTTGGGATCAGAAGTTCAAAACAGAATATGGTCAAATAAGGATATATCTTATGGTCACTTACGTGTCTTTGGCTGTAAAACATTTGTTCATGTTCTTAAAGATGAGAGATCAAAGCTTGATGTAAAGACTAGATCATGTGTATTTATTGGCTATGGCCAAAATGAGTTCGGTTATAGATTGTATGATACGGTACAGAAGAAGCTCATAAGAAGTCGAGATATTATGTTTGTTGAAGACCAAACAATTCTAGACATTGAGAAGACAGATAAAATAGATGATGATTTAATTGATTTGAGTTTAGTTTCATTGACACAGCCTTTTACACAGATAGAAAATGAGGTTTAGAATGATCAGTTTGTTGGTACAGATGAGGTTTCTGAACAGGTTGAGGCAGATAACAACATTCAGGAAGAGTTGCCAAAAAAAAGAACTTCCTACAGATGTGTCACTTAGAAGATCTGTCAAAGATCAACGTCCATCAACAATATATTTAGCGAATGATATTTGTTATTGACTGATGAGGGAGAGCCTGAGAGTTATGAAGAGGTCATAGAAGTGTTGAGGATGATGCCCTAAACTCTCGTGTCCTATAGTTTGTAAACACAGTTTTGTACGACGCTTGTGATGTATAATATATGATATTTTCTTCACTACTTATCTTTGAACATTGGATATTTTATTTGCTTTACCACAAAATAATATACTAAAATCCCTGGTTGTTATTATATAACTTAAGCATGTATGTAGAGACAAACAAGTGGATCATATCTTAAGTGACAACCAAAATGGTCTGTAGTATATGGATATAGAAGGGAAACCTTATCTTGGTAATGCTGCGGATGCAACCCGTTTTGTGGAATAGTTACAAGTGTTGTGACTTGCTATAGATGATCTAATCCTGATCATTCATGTGGAGACGTGTGAGCGAGGGCATCCTATACAAAGAGTTTGTATAAGACCTAACCACGAAGTGTTAACATCTCGTTATATAACACTGTTCATGACAGAGACTTCACTTCATTAGAATGACCATAGATAACATCACCTCAATCCTGAGTGAGTTGGGAACTCCTACCTTTAAGGGCGGTTCTTTGATTTGCATGGGCACGAGTGGCCAAGTCATTGATGATGAAATTTGAGACATACGCAGCGGAAATAGGATCTAATTACACTCTAATTGCTTTTAAATTAAAGGAAAATAGTATGCAATTTGAAGAAAAATAGTAATTAAAATTACCTTTGTAGCTCCCGAAAATCGCTCTTCCTCGTTGAATCTCGACCCGAACATGAACGAACCACCACTAGAGTTGACCTACTATCCTCTGGACTTAGAACCGAGTTGTGGGACCTAGTGGATGAAGAAAACAGAGAGAGAAAAAAGAGATGAAAAATAAGAATGAATTTGGTTTTGGGTTTTTATTTTACTCAAAGAAAAGAGAATTTTCCAGCCCAAATTTAGAAAACTCTTTTGGCAAAATGGCAAAAAAAATTTAATTAAATTAAAAAGCCCAATTTATAGAAAAAAACCAAGCAACAATTGCATGAACCAAATCCATAAAAACCCAACACCTATAATCCACTATCTTAATGGGCTTAATATCTCCACTATAAGCCAACATCTAGCCTACTATTTTGTTAGTGGAATTATCCAACAAAAGTTTGGATTTTCCCACTAACTTTAGTTCAAGGGCAAAATAATCATTTGGTCAAAGTCAAACTTTGACTAAAAAGTCAACATCTTGACTTTTTATGATTTTTTCCGTGTTGACTAATTTTGACCTCCCGAGTATGAATCCATATTCATTTTCTCGAAATTCAATTCACATTTGAATATAAGGTCGGTCAAAGTTTGACTTTTCAAAGTCAAAAGTCAACTCTTTGACTTTTTACATCTTTGACCATTTCCATCATTTTCGAGCTTCCAAATATGAACATATTCATATTCTTGATATTTAAATCACATTTAAATATTAAAGTTGTATCTCTAAACTAAAAAACCCGATCACTATATTACATATACTTGTCGGTTTCTCTTTCTTCACCTAATTTGAACAATTTGAATCATTCTATCATACTGTTCTAAGTTTATTCCATATGAGCTAGTAGGGGAACCTAATGAACCTATAGATCATGGGTTCCAACGATCCGAGATTAGCTGGCTAAACTCTTTAGACGGAGTTAATCAACATTCGTTAACTAACGGGTCATTCCACTATAGTCCCGTAGTTGCAATCCTCTCACTATAGATATATTTGTGTCCATTTGATATAACCATGATTAGTAAGCTAATCCTTTACAGGTTGTTCATAATCTCAGTTGGGTCATAAAAAACCTTTTCCCTAAAACAACATCTGTTCCTTAAGCTCCATTGATCCTCTAATGAACAATTGGTTTAAGGTCCAACTTATAAACCGAATCCCTCTCGGGCCAAGGAGAGGGTGGGCCCTTTGTTCAAGACCTGGATTCAGTACTAAAGGGAACAACCTATCTACTATCCCTATAACGGGTAGGAGTGAATTCCGTCTTGCACCCTATGTTTCCAGCTATCCACCGATCTTATCCCCTAAAATGGGAGGCTTATTGGGCCAGCGATATTGAGTTGCCCCACCTATGCAGATCTAAGGATAATTGCGAGTGAACAGGAGTTCATAGTTAGCTCAGGATTAAGATTAAGTTACCTAGGTCATCAAGTAACAAAATAGTCGTTTATACATAAAACAACATTTAGAACGTAAAAAGTGACTATTTCATGGTTCAGTCTTATGCAAACTCTTTACATAGGATGTCCCCACTCACATATCTCTATATGAACAATTCAAGATCACATCGTTTGTACTAATTACAAAGTGGACGCATTCATAGTGTCCCAGAATAAGGCGCCCAACCTTATTCATATACTATAGACATTTTGGCTATATATTTTGAACTTGATTCACATTTATGTCACTACATAAAGTTCAAACTACATTAAATAACCTCAGGTTCTTAGTTTATTGGATTCAAGATTACAATTTCAATAACAACTTTATCAAAAAAACAAAATAGAATATGTTTATTAATTTAACAACCTAGAGTTTAGGACATAAAATCCAACAAACTCCCACTTGGACTAAAACTACTAGTGGAGTATCACAATGTTGAATTTAAGTGAAAAACATATGAGTACAATAAACATATGAATACAATAAACTAGGGCATATACCCAAAAGTTCTCCCATTTGTCCTAGTTTACAAACTTCGTAGACCTAGACTCTGTAGATGACCTTGAAACACTTTAGCCGTGGGGGACTTTGTAAAAGGATCAACAATGTTCTGCTCAGAAGATATCTGGGTCACTACAACGTCTCCACGATGTACAATCTCCCGAATCAGATGGTATTTGCGCTCAATATGCTTGCCGCGCTTGTGGCTTATTGGTTCTCTTGAATTTGCAGCTACACCACTATTATCACAATATAGGGTGATAGGCAAATGCATATTTGGAACGACTTCCAAATCGTCAAGAATTTCCTCAATCATACTGCTTCCTTTGCTACTTCACAAGCAGCTACGTATTCAGCTTCCATTGTGGAGTCTGCAATACAATTTTGCTTCATACTTTTCCGCACTACTGCTCCTTCGTTAAGAGTGAACACTAATCCAGATGTAGACTTCTAGCATATTTATCAGTTTGAAAATCAGAGTCAACGTATCCAGTAAGAATCAAATCCTTAGTACTATACACGAGCATGCAGTTCTTCGTTCTCCTAAGATACTTGAGGATATTTTTAACGGCAGTCTAATGATCATATCCAGGATTGGACTGATACCTACTGACCATCCCTACCACGTAGCATATGTCAGGTTTAGTACATAACATTGCATACATCAAGCTCCCTACTGCGGAAGCATAGGGAATGCGTCTCATATCCTCAACCTCTTGAGGTGTCTTAGGACATTGATCTTTTGACAAATGAATTCCATATATGTAAGGTAACAGACCTATTTTGGAATTCTACGTCTTATATCTAGACAACATTTTGTCTATATAAGTTGCTTGAGATATGGCTAGTGTTCTGTTCTTGCAGTTTCGAATAATCTGAATCCCAAGAACATACTGCGAATTTCCTAAATCTTTCATTTGGAACTGCGTTTCTTGCCATTTCTTGATGTCAGTTAGGTAACCTACTTCATTCCCAATGAGTAGAATATCGTCAACATATAAAACTAAGAACGCTATAGTAGAATTGACGACCTTCTTGTAAACACAAGGCTCGTCAACATTCTGTACAAAGTCATAAGATTTGATCGCGGTATCAAATCTTATATTCCAAGATCTAGAAGCTTGTTTCAACCCATAAATGGATTTTTGAAGCTTACAAACCTTTTATTATTGATTCTGTGCAATAAACCCTTCTGCTTGAGCCATATAGATACTCTCCTCAAGATTGCCATTTAAAAAGGCTGTCCTGACACCCATCTGCCAAATTTCATAGTCATAAAAGGTGGCAATGCATAAGAGTATTCTAATCGACTTAAGCATGGCAACGGGAGAGAAAGTTTCTTCATAGTCTACTCCCTCTCTCTGGGTATAACCCTTTGTCACAAGTCGAGCCTTAAAAGTCTGTACTTTACCAGCTTAGTCTCGTTTTCTCTTGTAGATCCACTTGCAACCAATTGGTTTTACATCAT
This sequence comes from Benincasa hispida, assembly GCF_009727055.1. Classification (NCBI taxonomy): domain Eukaryota; kingdom Viridiplantae; phylum Streptophyta; class Magnoliopsida; order Cucurbitales; family Cucurbitaceae; genus Benincasa; species Benincasa hispida. The sequence continues at coordinate 44,614,016 of NC_052358.1, forward strand.
TTGGTTGATCTACAAGTTTCCAGACAGAATTGAAGTACATAGACTCCATTTTGAGGTCTATGGCTTTGACCCACTGATCACGATCTACTCTTTCATCGCCTGTTTATAGGTCAATGGATCCTCTATGCCGTCATCAGGTATGACGACTTGTGTTTCTGTTAAACCCAAGTAACGGTCAGGCTGATGAACAACCCTCCCACTACGTCAAGGCATTCTCAACTCTTGAGAAGGATACGACTGACCAGATGTACTAGTTTTATCTACTACTTTAGTAGATGAACTAGCTCTATCTGTAGCGTTTTTGGAAATTTCATTCAATACTAGTCTATTGCGAGGTTGATGACTTCTTATGTGGTCTTCCTCTAAGAATGTGGCATTTTTCGATATAAATACCTTATTCTCTTGAGGATCGTAAAATAGACCACCTTTTGTTTCTTTTGGATAACCTACAAATAGGCATAGTTTTGAACAATGTTCCAATTTTTTAGGATTTTGCACCAACACGTGTGCCAGGCATCCCCAAATCCTAAAGTGACGTAAACTGCCTTTACAACCTTTCTATAACTCATAAGGTGTTTCTGAAACACTTTTAGAGGGAACGTTATTCAAAATATAGACAGCAGTCTTTAATGCATGTCCCCAAAAGGAATCAGGTAACTCAGCAAAGCTCATCATTGAGCGAACCATGTCCAACAAGGTTCCGTTTCTTCTTTCAGATACACCGTTCTACTGAAGCATATTAGGTGCAGAGAGTTGTGACTTGATTCTGTGTTCTATCATATAGTCCTGGAATCTTAAGTCCATGTACTTCCCACCTCGATCTGATCATAGTATCTTAATTGTTTTACCTAGCTAGTTCTCAACCTCAGCCTTATATTCTTTGAACTTTTCAAAAGAATTATACTTGTGATGCATTAGGTAAATATGACTATACCTTGAATAATCATCAATAAAACTGATGAAATATTCATACCCACCTCGAGCTTTGATATTCATCGGTCCACAGAGGTCCGAATGAACGAGCTCTAAGGATATTGAGGCTCTGAGGCCTATTCCAGTAAAAGATCTCTTAGTCATTTTTCCCTCAAGACAAGACTCACATGGAGGTAAAGAATTGTCTTTTAACTGATTTAGGAGTCCATTCTTAACCAATCTCTCAATCCTTTTGAGATTTATGTGGCCAAGTCTTAGGTGCCATAGATAGGCATTAGAAGAAACTTTTTATCTTTTATTATGAGTTATTTTCAACATCTCAGTATTTAAGACAAATTTTGCTTTAGTTGGTCTTAACTTATATAAGTTATTTTCAAGTATAGCAGAAAATTTGAATACCTTTTCTGAAAATGAACGCTTCATTAACTTCAAAAGATATTTTATACATTTTTTTTTCCATAATATAAGCGATAGATATTAAATTCCTCTTCATAAGAGGTACATACAAAACATCTTTAAGTATGATATATCTATCATTGAAAAACAACTTCAAGTCTCCCACTGCTTCGGCTGAGACAACCATTCCTGTTCCAACCTTGAGGGTGATCTCGCCTTCTTCAAGCTTTTTCTAGGAACTAGTTTCCTAAAAAGAGAAGCAAATATGATTACTGGCTCTTGAATCCAATATCTAGGTTGAGGTATCATCCTCCACTAAACATGTCTCAGCAACTAGTAAATGATATTTACCTTGTGCTTCTTTCGAGGCAGGGGCCTGAGGATATTCCTCAGTTAAGACAAATCTCAAGTCATCTATTACTAGTGTTGAATTCATATTGTTTTTCCATATTGAGAAATTATCGCCATTTAGTTTCTCGAAAGCTAAGAGTTGATCTAGAGAGCTAGTCATGCTAAAAAGAAAAACATATCCTTTTTAGTAAAAATATTAATCTTTTAAATCCAATCAAGTTTAGCAAAAAAAAAAAAAAAAAACTAATAATGTACCCTTCAATATTATATTTTGCAATGATATTTCAGCAGTTTAGAATAACCTTCACCGAGGGGTGATTGACTATTTCTCTGTTGAATCAAGACTATCTTGACTAGATACTATTACCAAAATAACTCTTATCCCTATAGTAACCCAATTATCGCTACTTTGATCAAGAATTTACTAACACTTAGTAATTCTCGTAAGTGTGACCCTCCATTTTCAAACCTCAAAGATCGGAATCATTATGCTCTCGAAGTTGGAAAGACAAGAATGAAAATGGACCTGAGAGACCCTATTTATTTCTAGAGTTTGTGGTATTCCGAATCCTATAATATAGCCCTCCGATTGGTAAGATCGCTCCAGGGCAGACATGCAGGCACATTATAGGAATCTCACGATGCGACCTAATGGAAGAGACCGTAGGATGTGTTGACACACTTCCTTCTCCCACTTACTGTGAACAACTTTTCTTATTCACCTTGGTATTGACTCATGCAAACACTACCTGAATGGAGTCCGCTCTCAGGGTGGCCCAAAGCCAAGCATGAATCTCACGGTGTGAACTCTTAAGGACGCTAGAGCTAAAAGTACATTACTTCTCTTCAACTGAAGTGTTCTAAATGGTTAGGGTATAAAATACTTAGCGATACATTTCGGCTAACTAAACATATCCTAAGTCTAGGTGATTCATCCGAGTATAACTTTTATAATGGATTTTTAACCTACAATGTCTAGGTGGTAAACAAATTTTATTATTCTCAACCGCTCACGCATGCTCATAAAATCGGTTTAACCTAACTCAGACGTTAGCTCGATCTCCAGTAGTAGGTGTTCGTGAACTGTCAATCAAACCTTCAACCTTAGATTCTTATCTAACTTTTTGCCAAATCTTGCCGGGTGAGTTTTCTTGTAACTTTAGTTTTACAAGATTACGACCTATTTTCATTGAAAATTGGGATTGCGTAAGAGTTAACCCTAATATAGTATTTATCTTTGTTATAGATTTTAGAAGTATAGGTTATTTTATAACAATTATAACCCTAGAGCATTCATCTATAACATGATTCCTTCAATCAAACATGCTTTAATATAACATCTATATTAAAACTAAGCTATGGCATAGTATATATTTTATAACACTTATAAGATATAACAAATGCATGTCACATGCTTTTCCTATGGTGGGGTTTTAAAACTATATGACATACTATATGCACACATAATCAAACAACATTATACATCACATGTATAATAGGTAAACAATACTACAATGGACCGATTTTGGCATTAAAAACAAACAAATAACTAATTTATTACAAAATTCAGCAACCAGCTTCCTAGAATCAGCTTCAAACACTTTGAACCATCTTGAACCGCCCAAAAAATCTCGAACCGGCCCAAAAACTCCAAAAACCAAGTTGAACCGTGAAATCGGCTCAACCAGGTCAAATGGATCGGTTCAGACCGTCTGGACCGACTGGTCAACGGCCGCTGGCACAATCGACGAAAGTACGGGCGGGTCAGGTGAACGGAAAGTGGGTCGCGGGTCACGGGTGAATGGCGCAGCGAGGCAGCTTTGAATGGATCAGACCAGATCAGGTCGCGGATCGCGAGCGAAAGAAGCAGAGCGGTGGGCATGCAGTCGGATCCGGGTGGGCAGGCATGCGTGCGAGAGAATCTGGGTGGCGAATCGGGTTGGGTCGGGTTTGGGAGCCTTTTCTCGGGTATGTGAACAAATTTTCTTCAGTTTTGCTGCTGTCTCTCTCCCGGAATCAAGAAATTACAGCCTAATTTCAATTCTAATGACTCCAACAAATTTACAAACCTTTTTTCACACATTAATGCTCATAAACATGTGAGCAATTACAAATTTCCACTAGAAATTTAAAGAGAAACAATGCCAAAATTATAATAAACCCACTTTAGTCCACAATTCATTCAACACTTGAATAGAAAGGCAAAAAATACCCACCAAAAGCAATTGAGCGTAATTCTAGAATGCTCTGATATCACATGATGGAACCGAGACATACGTAGCGGAAAAATGACCTAATTACACTCTAATTGCTTTCAACTTAAAGGAAAAACATGCAATTTGAAGGGAAAAAAAAGTAAATTAACTTTGTAGCTTCCGAAAACCGCTCTTCCTCGCTGAATCTCGACCTGAACACAAACGGACTACCACTAGAGTTGACCTACTATTCTCTGGACTCAGAACCGAGTTGTGGGACCTGGTGGATGAAGAAAACCGAGAGAGAGAAAAGAGATGGAAAATAAGAATGAATTTGGGTTTGGGTTTTTATTTCACTTAAAGAAAAGAGAATTTTCCAGCCCAAATTTAGAAAACTCTTTTGGCAAAATGGCAAAAGTTTTTCAACTAAATTAAAAAGCCCAATTTATAGAAAAAAACCATGCAACAATTGCATGAACCAAATCCATAAAAACCAAACACCTATAATCCACTATCTTAGTGGGCTTAATGTCTCCACTATAAGCCAACACCTAGCCCACTATTTTGTTAGTGAAATTATCTAACAAAAATTTGGATTTTCCCACTAACTTTAGTCAAAGGGCAAAATAGTCATTTGGTCAAAGTCAAACTTTGACCAAAAAGTCAACATTTTGACTTTTTATGATTTTTCCGTGTTGACTAATTTTGACCTCCCGAGCATGAATCCACATTCATTTTCTAGAAATTCAAATCACATTTGAATATAAAGTCGGTCAAAGTTTGACTTTTCAAGTCAAAAGTCAACTCTTTGACTTTTTACATCTTTGACCATTTCCATCATTTTCGAGCTTTTGAATATGAACGTATTCATATTCTTAATATTTAAATCACATTTAAATATTAAAGTTGTATCTGTATCTCTAAACTGAAAAACTCGACCACTATATCACATATACTTGTCGATTTCTCTCTCTTCACTTAATTCGAACAATTTGAATCATTCTATCATACTGTTCTAAGTTTATTCCATATGAGCTAGTAGTGGAACCTAATGGACCTGTAGATCATGGGCTCCAACGATCCGAGATTAGCTGGCTAAACTATTTAGACGGAGTTAATCAACATTCGTTAACTAACGGGTCATTCCACTATAGTTCCGTAGTTGCACTCCCCTCACTATAGATATATTTGTGTCCATTTGATATAACCATGATTAGTAAGCTAATCCTTCACAGGTTGTTCGTAACCTCGGCTGGGTCATAAAAACCGTTTTACCCCCAAGACTACATCTTGTTCCTTAAGTTCTACTGATCCTCTAATGAACAATTGGTTTAAGATCCAACTTATAAACTAAATCCCTCTCGGGCCAAGGAGAGGGTGGGACCCCTTGTTCAAGACCTGGATTCAGTACTACTACCAACTCATTGCATAGGACACCCCAACCCCTCATGTCAATACATAAACGATTCTGGATCACTTCATTTATAGTATCTTTACAACAACTTGTAACAACTATAGAGTAGGCTACATCTAATAGTGTTACCAGAATAAGGTACCCAATCTTAATCATGTACTATAGAACATTTTGGTTATTTACTCGAACTTGATCCATCTCTATGTCTTTACATAAAGTTCAAGTATTCATATAATAACCATGGATCTTAGTTTATAGGATTTAGACTTTTATGAATGCAATTAATAGATTCAATACCTTTGTTGATTAACATTTTACTGATAATAGAACATGTTTAATTTTACAAACTGCGAGTTTTAGAACATAAAACCTAACATGTTCTTCATATTAGACACATAATAAACATTAGAGATAAATTCATGTGTTCCATTGTTCAGTTGATCAAACTCTTACTTTTTCCTTAATATAAATTTATGTGACATCACCAAATATGATATTACCGCCAACTGATTCATCAAGTTCTACGAACGTCAACTTATTTCCACACATGTGATTACTTGTATCACAATCAAGATATCATGCATTGTTTTAACATGTTTCTTCACATTTGCATGGGAGAAGCGAAGATGGCTTGCTACTTTCATCATCTTCCTTAGCATAATTTACATTTTCTTCAATTTTATTTATGCATTCCCAAGAATAGTAGCCAAATTTATGACAATTATAAGATTCAACCTGTCTTTTATCATACCTCCTGTCATTATTTGATCTTTCTCCATTTCACCTTGAATAATTTTGTCTTCCACAACCTTTTAATGAATTAAACTTCAAATTACTTGTTGGGTTATTTTGTCTTGTATAGGCCCAATTCAAAATATAAATAAGATCATGTTGGATTGTACTAGCACGCAGCGGAAGCGACAAGGATCGATAATCAATCTAATTGATTAATTTTGGCAGAAACGAAGACATGCTATAACAGAAATTAATGGGTTTCAAGTCATACCTTTGAAGAACCTTTGAAATCTTGATTTCCAGCTGCAAATTCCTCCAAATCTTTGTGCAGATCACCACAAGATCCTACTCTTCTCTTGGTGCTCTAGATTGAGTTGTGGGACTCAAAATAAGTTGGAATCAAGGGGACTTGGAGAATGCTCACAGCAGCAACCCAAATGAAGAACACATTCTTGAACCGAATTTTCAGCTAAAATTCTATCGGTTGCCATGGCTTAAAATCACTTTAATCTCTTCAATATATTGCAAACCATCATGCAAAGAGAATGCCTATATGAGATGCAGCTCATGCTTGGAGTAATTGAAGCTTGAAGATGGTGGGTTGTTAGTGAGCTACTTGAGGATGGAGTTGGAAAATCCCAATATTTCTTTTGTGTAATTTTTTATTTCCAAAATCCAAAATTTGATTTTAAAATCACATCTGTTTTCTAAAATCAAAATTTATTAATTTTATAAATTAATTTCATAAATTATTTTTTCTAATAAAATTAATAAATAATTATTTAACAATTTAAATAATTCTAATTAATTTAATATCCAATATTAAATTAATTTTTTTACACAAATCCATCTTCATATATTTAAATATAAATTCTCCAATTCCGTTTGATTCTAATTTGAATATTTCAAATTAACTTATCATGATACTCTAGAGCTAATCCATTTCCGAGCTAGTAGGGGGACCTTGTGAACCTACAAATCATGGGCTCCAACATCTGAGATTAATCGACTAAACTCATTAGACCGAGCTAACCTCCATTCGTTAACTAATGGGTCACTCCACTAAAGCCCATAGTTGAACTGCCCTCATTGTAGATATATTACACCCGAAATTACCTCTTGTTCTTTAAGTCCCATTGATCCCTTAATGAACAATTGTTTTGTGATCTAATCAACAAAATCGAGTCCCTCTCGGGTCAGCGAGAGGGCGGGGCCCCTTGTTCAAGACTCAAAATCAACACTTAAGGGAACAACCTCTCTATTATCCCTAAAAGCGGGTAAGAGCGAACTCCATCTTGCACCCTATGTCCTCAGCTATCTCTCCATTCTTACCCCTGAAATGGGAGGTTATTGAGTCAGCGTTGTTGAGCCAACCTTCACCTATGCAAATCTAAGGATAATTCTAAATAAACAGGAGTTCATAGTTAGCTCAAGATTAAGGTCAAGTTACCTAGGTCATCGCTTTGAAATAGTCAGTCTTAAACAATAAACAACATTATAAAGTAAGAGTGACTAATTTCGTGGTTCGATCTTATACAAACCCTTTTGCACAAGGACACCTTCACTTCTTATATCCCAACATGAACAAATTAGGATCACTTCATTTGTAGCACTTTACAACTCTTTGTAACAACTATAGAGCAGATCAAATCCAATAGTGTTACCAGAATAAGGTACCCATCCTTATTCATATACTATAGATCATTTTAACTATTTACTCGAACCTGATCCACCTTTATATCTTCACATAAAGTTCAAGTACTCATCCAATAGTTAAGAGACTTTCAAGTTTATTGGATTTCTTATAAGCAAAACATCTATTCAATAACATCTTATTGAACTTTCAGAATAAGTTCCATTATTTATATACCACGAGTTTTAGGACATAAAACCCAACAGATCAATCATGAGTTGGTGGAAGAAAAGGTTGAGGTTCAGCCGATCATGAAGGAATCCTCAAACACGTGTATGGCACAACTTCTTTTAGGCTGTGTTGATTAGAAAGGCTGAGGAAAACTTCTTCATTCAGATAAGAATTCTCTCTCTCTCCACCGCAGTTCTCTCTGTTTTTCTCTCTTACTCGATAGATGTTCCTCTTTACTCGATGAATTTTTGTTCTCTACTCGATGAGTTTTTGTTCTTTACTCGATGCAACTAGATGAGTATTAATCTTTACTCGATGCAACTCGATGAGTATTGATCTTTACTCAATGCTTTGAAAATATTGTGATTTGATTATAAAATGGTGTTTTCGTTGATTTGCAGAGAAACAGATGAAGATTGGAGAAGAAGATAAGGAGAAGAAGAAGGAACAAGTAGGAGTTACGTGGTTCGGCCAATAAGCCTACGTCCACGGGAAGATTCTTTTCTTTCTCTCTTGAAGATTGCTTATAGTAATTGTAGTTTACAGAAAAATAGGAAGTATGATAAATACCATGTTGCTTTGTTCTGATCAGTAGGTATTTATAATACATACCATATGTCAGTTACATGATATAAAGTTTGTTATGTAAACTAAACTAGCTGAAATGTATTTGAGTCACTGTTTTACATTACTCTTATAGAATTTTCTTTAGCTGAATTTTTCTCGACTCAACCTCTGAAATCACCATGTCCACAATTGCTATCATGCCCCCAACCTCGACTTCCTTTTTCTTGGCCATATCTTTTATCTCTCAATTGCAACTTTGGCTAGAAAAGTTGCTCGGTTGTCTCTTTGTTCTTCTTGAGAAGCTTGTCTTCATGGGCTTGTAAAGTATCCATAATTTGATCAACATACCTTGTAAACAAATCCTTTGATTCTTCAATATCTATAAAGTTGAAACTAGATTTTTTTTTTATCTAATGAGTGAAGTATCTTTTCTACTACATGCTCATTATTTATTGTCTCGCCATATCTCTTAATTTCATTTACTTCTGCTAGCAATCTTAAAGTATAATCTAGAACTGATTCAGACTCCTTCATATGTAGTGATTCATAATCGCCTCTCAACTTTTGGAGGCGAATCTTCTTAACTTGATCTACTCCTTTAGTATTCTCCAAAATTTATCATGCTTGTTTGCAATAATTGTCCTGAAATCTTCTCAAAATTTGAATCATCAATAACTTGATGAATGATGTTGAGAGCCTTTTGGTCTTTCTTTCTAGTATTTTGTAAAGCTTCTCATTGAGCTTGATTCAAAGCCGTATCACTTTCTGATTCTTCATAACCATTATCAATAACGTCTCATGCATCTTTTTGAATCATGTAGAACTTTCACACGAATACATCAGCTACTATAAATTTTTCATAAGTCGAGGTATTTGCAAGGAATCAAATTGTTATTTGTCATTTACAAAGACAATTCCTATTTTATAAAGTTCACCTTTGATACCACTTTGTTGGAAGCGTGTGATGGATACTCACAAATAAATAATCGACATAAGAATATTTGAGAGGAAACAAAATCACATTTATTTGAAATACATTCAAACTTGGTTCGCACTTTTTAATTGAACTCTTTTTGTGTATTCTTTTTCACACACTTGCTTACTTAAACAATACAAATGTCAATCCTATTTATAAGATTATCATCGACAAATCTAGATCCATAACTCTCACCTTAATTAAACATATAAAATATTTAAAATCTTATACTTATATCTACCTCTCCAATACATTAACCTACCAACTCTCATTCATGAATATATTTAACTTTTAAAAGATTTTATTTCATGCGTAACGAATCTTTGAAGCTAAAACATGCATTAACTTTCAACATTGCATTGAAAGGTAGAAAGTTCAAGTTGAAGTTCAATTTCAAATTACACCCTCTGAAAAAGACTATTTAGACATTGGGTTGGCGCATAAAGGCTGGCTTACTTTATCCACTTGTTTCCCTTTTCCTTTATCCATCCGCTATTTCCTCTATCAATTCCAAGTTTTCAACTCAACAATGGCCGCTCTCACCTCTTCCATGCACACCAGTCTCCTTCCCGATCACTCATTATCTTCTTCTTCTTCTTCTTCTTCTTCTACGATCTCTTTCTTTCCCGCTTCCTTCTCTCTTCACTTCTCTGCGCTCAAAGTTCATGCTCTTTCTTGTTCTTCCACTGCTTCTGCGTTCTTCAACTCCTGCAAGAGCTTCCGAACCTTTGAGACTGCATCCCGCAACCGTCATGCCTCAAACTCTTTCAATGTTCGGATGTCCTGGGACGGCCCCCTCTCCTCTGTCAAATTAATTGTCCAAGCCAAAAATTTGGAGGTATTTCATTTAGCTTCAACTTTGCTCGCAATGCAAATTCTTATTTCTTTTGTGTGTTCCACAAAACCCATATCCCCTTCTCTCAAACCCTACCCTTGTATTTGTCAACTTCACCATTTCCACTAAATTTAGTTTACAAACCCTAATTTTATTTTCTGCCTCATTTCTTCGAATATCTTCCATATCAACATTCGTGTCCCCTAGAATTTACCTACTAAAACTCATAAACAAGCTTCCTTAGTGGTAGAAACTCTGTTGCTGCTAAATGACAAGACCACCTACTAACTAGCAAAATCTAACATCTGTTTCTAGAAATTACCAGTATCGTATCTCCATGTTTGAATTGTCAAACCTTACGTGGATTTATTTTTTAATTGTGCAAAAAACTAGTTGACTGAAGCAGTTAAGAAGCATGTGGAAGAGAAGGTTGGCAAGGCAGTCCAGAAGCACAGTCACTTAGTGAGAGAAGTAGATGTCAGGCTTTCAGTTAGAGGTGGGGAGTTTGGGAAGGGTCCAAGGATTAGAAGATGCGAGGTATTCTATTTGCTTCTTTGTTTAAAATTTATCCATATGAATTGAACCCTCATTCTTTTCCGTGAACACTGTGTTTATATAGGTTACATTATTCACAAAGAAGCATGGAGTTGTACGGGCAGAGGAAGATGCTGAGACCGTCTATGCAAGCATTGATTTGGTTTCCTCCATCATACAGAGGAAGTTGAGAAAGATTAAAGAGAAAGATTCAGACCGTGGCCGACACATGAAAGGATTTGACAGATCGAAAGTAAGAGAACCTGCACCAATAGTAGTTGAGGATGAGGACGAGGAAGTTTTTGAAGAAGATGGTGAAGTTATTGATGAGGTTATTCCTTCACCCTTTGGGTTTTTTGCTTTGACTTCATTTCACTGGTATATGTTAATCATTTACGATGATATTAGCTTATAAAGACTCATGTATGCCATGCCTATTAATTATTTTTTACATGTCAAGCTTATTATGAGTGTCAGAATTACTAAACCACAACTTTTCTCACTTAGTTCTTGAAATCGTTGTTCTCTATAAAGGAAAAAAAAACATCAATTTCGTAGTTAATTTTCATGCTCGTTTCCATTGATTGGTATTGGGAAAATTCTAGATGCAGTACTCAGATCAATTTCGGCCCAAACTCGTTGTATTTCTATTTACATTATAGGATTAGTCAGTCAGTTCTTTTATTTCACAACATGATATTTTAGGTGAAGATGAACATGAAAACATCGGAAGTTGGACCTGGCTGTAAGATGGAGGGCTAACATTGTGTTCGACTGTTATTTTATTGATCCTTTGCTCTTAATGAGTGTTTTGTGGTCCATTCCAATACATGTACTTGATATTGATCCTTGTTCATATAGCTTTTGATTCCCTCGCTTATTTTGTTGACATTCAATTTTGATTGTTGTTGAAATTCAATGTTGGTATCTAATTACTCACTTTTATCTTGATTTCAGATTGTTCGGAGAAAATACTTCGATATGCCACCTTTGACAATTGAAGAAGCAATCGAACAACTTAAAAATATTGACCATGATTTCTACGGTTTCCGGAATGAAGAAACTGGTGCGTTGATTTGAGTATAATGATAATCTTGTTTTGTTGGGATTCTGTGTTGTTTATATAGTAGTTTATTGTCTTCATTCTTGGCCCAGGTGAGATTAACATCTTATATAAAAGAAAGGATGGAGGATATGGACTTATTATCCCAAAAGAAAATGGCAGAGCTGAGAAATTAGAATCTGTGACGATAGATGCAGCCAGAGAACCATCCTTGGCCGAATGATTGGACTTCAGGGGGAAGTTTCATGTTCAAGATATCTTACCACTCTTACATTCGTGTAAAACTGCAAAACTTCGACTGTAACATGCATCTGAAGACCTCTCTTGCAGAGAGTATATAGATTTAGATTCGAGGTTCTTTGGTGATGAAGACAATTTTGGAATAAGAAATGAGTAAAAAGTAAAATGAGATGCAGAATATTCTAATGAATGAATGATCAGCTTGCAGGGGTGTTACCATGCAAATATACTATTTTCTTTTGTAATCACGATTTGTTTTCCCTCACCATGGCCAGTTAATTGTTGGTTCTTGAATCGTGGTTCATTTTTCTTCCTTAAAGAACGCCCTCGATTGCCACATTCGTACTCTAATCATATGCGACATGATATTGATCATATAAACAGCCCCACTGGAATGACTATTGATCATCAAGTGAACGTCAAATGTTAGTTCTTTCAGATATTGGGACTCTAATTGAATGAACTCTATCAAGCCAAGTCGAGCTGCCAAAACAGTATCCGGTTGCCACTCTGTGATCAGACGATACAATAATGATGATGGAGATGCTCCTCATCTTGTGGTTGAATTTTAATAGACGAGGCTTTACAGCTATGGTAATGTCGGTGGGGGCTCAATGGCAACCTTGTTCGTGGAATTGATCGAACATAGAACATAGAACAATGAAGTAATGTATCCATATGAGCTCCGGCCGTTAGATTTGTAACCGTTTTGGTTAGAGTTATCGAGTGTTTTAAGTTTCGGAATTGTAATGGATGACACATTTATATTCAAAATAGATGGTCATCTTTTGGATAAGTATTAGAAACAAAGATAGTATAGGTTAACAATTCAAAATAGATGGTCATCTTTTGGATAAGTATTAGGAACCAAGGTAGTATAGGTTACTTTTGTTCCACATGGATTAGAATGGGATTACCAATGTGGTACTTAAATGGCTTGATTCTCTCACGTCAATAGTTGGTTTTTGGGATGTGGTTCTTCAAGGTGCTTAAGTAACTAACAACAAGATATGGATCTCTTAGTAATTTCAGAGATGGCAGAATTGTTTTAGCCCCGTGGCACATAAATATTGAATATAGCACTATTCCACCTCCGTAATCAAAAGGAAGGATCCGGCAGACTTCATTTGGCATCCCTCTGATAAATGGGGAGTTGCCATGGATGTTCTAGATTAAAAGCATAAGAATTTATGTTCTTTCGATTAGATGGAGGAATAACAGCTAAAATAGCAGCACCTGAAGTTGCAATGTCTGGTCGTACTAATTGCAGGCTCATTCTGCAAATAAGTACCATGTTGGAAATGAGTCATTACATTCCGTATTGCTGGAGCAATTGAATTAGGTCTTCACGATGAAAAGTAGGCCACGACATATGTCGTTGAAGAACCAATCTTGGCTCGGGGATTTATGTGGGTTGGTAAGAACTAACAACCAATATTGAAATTGTAGGCAATAATAACACTCATGATATAGTGGAAGACGAATGACCTGGTAGAACGGATATATGGTTACATAGAAAATCATCTTGAAGTGGGCACCTATTTCTCCCAATATTGTTGTTTTGATAACTTAAAGTTAACCTACTAAGTGTAAATTCCATAAATTAGTCTCTCAAATGTCGGACATTGCACCACCACATTCCTAATAAATTTTTCTCAATATTACATCTTTTTTTTTTTTTATAGGAAATAGATGTATATATTTCACCAAAAAAATAAGAGAGTACAACCAAAGTGNAAAAAAAAATACTAGATAAAAGCCTTCTAGTTGTTCAAAGTCATGGATAAACTATAATTACAAAAGAATTTGATATAATTTGTACTCCACCACGAAGCTATATGTTGAACAACCAACCAAAAAGAATTAAAGGAGGCATATTTATCTTAAAAAATTCTGTTGTTTCTTTCATTCCAAATTCATTAAAAGAGTGAATAAGACGCACATCTCCAAAGCACTTTACCTCTACCACCATAGACAAGGCTATCCAAGCCTTCAAGCATCTAGTCGTCAACTTTATTAGGAAGGCAAGCAGCCAGCCCAAAGATCACAAACAGAAGGGACCATCCCTTGGCAAACTCACAATGAAGGAATAAATGATCAAGAGTTTCTGCATCTTTCCAACACAAGCAACAGAAGGAAGGGCAAAGGAAAGCGATCTTAAGCTTCCTTTGAAGCTTTTCTTGAGTATTTAAGCTCTGATAAGCGAGGGGTCAGAGAAGAACTTCACTCTTTTGGGTATTTTGTTCTTCCACACAAGGTTAACCAAAGGAAGGGTAGAAGAAGAGGTCCTCTTGGCACTATTCATAAAGGCAGATTTCGTAGTGAACTTCCCCGAGGCATCAAGCTTCCATTTGAGACAGTCTGGATGATCAAGAGGCGTCCAAAAGTTTAGGACTTTCAGAATAGCCACCATGTCACCAAACTCTCTATTGAATACCCCTTTTCTAAGCCCCAAATTCTAAGAAAGGCTGGAGGCATACCAACAATAAGCAATCACAACCTCCTTGTTAAGAGGCAAGCCATAAATATCGGGGAATTTCATCATGAGGGGAAGAGGATCACACCAACTATCCTCCCAAAATTTGATCGAGTTCCCATTTCCCACAATAAAATCAGTGAATTTAAAAAACTGACCTCTATACCTTAAAATGTAACCCAAATTGTAGACTTTCCATTCTTTAGCTACTTAGAAGACCATTCGAAAGGGTTAACTTGATAAATAGCATCAACAACACTCTTCCAAAGTGCATTCTTTTCTTGATTATAACACCAAAGCCAGTTCGTAAGGAGGGCAATGTTTTCTTGGCAAGGGGAGCCAATGCCAAGACCACCAAAGATGATGGGGGAGGAGGCCAAGCTCCAATTCACAAGGTTCGAAGTAGCCTTACACAGACCTTTAGTCCAAATGAAATCGCTAATAAATTTCTCCAGGCGGATAATGGCACTGATTGGGGCTTGCAGAAGGGAGAAGAAATAGCAAAGGATAGTATTGAGGATCGGTTGGGCTAATGATAACGGGCAGAAATGCACGTTATTACAGCGCAAGTAAGTAAAACAATGAGGGAATGCGACGGTAAAAATATACAATGTCATGTCCAAAAGCGTTAAACTGAGAAAATTGCGATCGCATGTGCTCATCGCATAAAAGCAGCTAATTTACTTATTTTGTGCAGGAAAAATGCGTTGGCGCAAGTAAAATTGCAATCCAAGGAATTAGGCGTCCGCGCGCATTGAAAGATTGCGATCGCAAAGTCATGCGATCATATGCGATCATGAGAAGTTGCTCAGAAAGGTGGCCGCATAAAGACTTCGCATCAAGGTGATAGCATAATAAATCATGATGAGACGGAAAGCTAATGACGGTCGAATAAGCCGTTAACAACACACTGTAGCAAGTACACTCAACTTTCAGTGACCATTAATCGGGCATCAGAGCAGGAGATGTAATGACCACCTATCATTGCAATCATTAGAGAGAAAAGCTTCTTCACCTTGAGGACTATAAATACCGAAGGGCACCAGGGTTAACAAGTTAGATCATATACAAGATAGCGACCCGTTAGTCTGTTCATAGTCATACTCATACTTAGAAGACGGAGACGAGCCAAAAGAAGAAGATGCCGAAAGATCATTCCCTGACAGCTTGAAAGACTGCCAAGAAGCTCTACAAAAGGAGAGAGGGCCAACACTTGCAAAAGCAAGGATATTCATCTGGGCAGAGTTGGAGTGAAAAGACAGTGTAAAAGGCCACGGGAAGCAAGACATTGCTATTGAGCTTCTTGTCTCTACATTCTATTGCTATTATGTATTCTGCATTTAATTTATAGACAATGGAAATCTCATTTCAACTTATGTTCAATCTCTCCTTACTTCGCATGAGTAGCTAAATCTCCGAATGGGTTGAGAAGTACTTAGCTAGCATGACCTAAGATTTACATTTTATGCGATCATCTTGTCTTATGTATGCGTCATTCACCCTTTAGAGATACTTGAGAGAGTAGTCTAAAGAAAGAATCTAGACTTGAGAGAGTCAGATTAGAATCTAGGCTTAAGAGAGTCAGATTAGAACCGCATAAGCAAGAGATAGAAATTTAGACATAAGTTCTATTCTACTACGCATCGCAAGCACCCTAGAAATAGGACATGATAGTATGCAGTCACCTTGTGTATGTGTGCATCATTCATCATCGCATAGACAAGAATAGAGGCTTAGACATAAGTCCTATCGACATTTTCGTATACATCGCATGTGTCCTAGAAATAGCCATTATGGCATTTGCATTGAGAGATGACATGTTGTTGTTTGTGTGTAGCATAATCGCATAACTTGTATGTAATCTTAGAAAGTGTTAGCTAAACCCCTTCTCAACCCGTTCATCACATACTCATTGTAATTCTTGATTTCATCAACTCTTTAATCACACTCCGTCGCATAGGAAATAGTCTTAAACAAAACACCATCAAACTTATTTGTTTTCACGACCGCAAAGGAATCAAATTTACTGTCGCATATTAACTCAGTAGTCCCTGTGTTCAACCCTGGACTTACCAAGAAACCTAATGAGGCTTATAATTGGGTCTCATTAGGAAAACTTGCATGTGCAACGTATAACACATCATCGCAACTCACACCATATTTGCATCACCATTTACAATGCATCAGCTAACGTAAGTCTTCCACCTTTTGAGAGAGTGACTCCTCTCCATTTATC
Source organism: Benincasa hispida (assembly GCF_009727055.1). Taxonomy (NCBI): domain Eukaryota; kingdom Viridiplantae; phylum Streptophyta; class Magnoliopsida; order Cucurbitales; family Cucurbitaceae; genus Benincasa; species Benincasa hispida. Next base: position 44,630,831 of record NC_052358.1, read on the forward strand.
CACCTTCTTTTTAAACTTGTCCAATCTATAGCTATCCAAGCTTCCTTGGCTGAATGTTTCCCACCAAGAGGGAATCCAAGTAATTGAAAGGCAGAGTTTCCACCTTGCACCCAAACTTGGTGGCAAAAACCCCATACGTCCTTAGTAGTAAGATTTAAACCAATGATAGATATTTTAGACTTATTAAACAACAAGCCAGAGCCAAGGAGAAACAGGTTCATCACAGTCCATTAAGCCTCCAAATTTTCATGCTCCCAAGAATAGAAAAGAAGGGTATCGTCAGTGTACTGCAGATACGTTAAATCACGTGTCATGTTACCAAAAGAGAAATCTTTAATAATCTTTCTTTCATTGCAAAAATGGATCAAACATTTGAGGGCATCTCTCAAAATTATAAACAGAAACGTGGCGAGAGGGTCACCCTACCTTAAGCCTCTTTTGGCGAAGATCTTACCATGCAGTCTCTCATTAATAAGGATAGAGAAGTTAGCCAACGAGAGGCAACCCCAAATTCACTTCCTCCATATAACTATACCCTTTGTGTAACAACCCAAATTTCTAATATGTTTCTAGGACGCTACTATATGCATGCATAGACTTGGCAATACATTTCTCAAAGAATAATTAAATAAAAGAGATAAAATTTTTATTCCATTAAATAAAGCTCAAATAAATAAAGAAGATAAATCCTGAAAATACCGCTCGGGGTACCCCTGACCTAACTTTAAAATAATAAACAATTAAATAAATCAATAAATGAAATCAAGGAATATTTCATAGGATTTCAAAACGCCTGACTCCTAAACCAAACACTAGTAAATGAAACCTAAGTGCGGAAGCAATAATTCGTCCAAATGGCCAAGTCACGGATTCCTCTTGTCATTCACCGGTCTATCTCTACCTTTACCTAAGAAAAAAAATGAATATATAAGTATACTCAGTAAGCGGCCCACTACTAGGTCCACTTAGTGATCTGTTAGCCTTCCCATCGGGATACAAATGCGCAATGACATCGTAGGTGTAGGGCATAGGCATAGGCATAAGTATAAGGGGTGAATCCAGAGGCACACTTTCATAAGTAGTGACCCTGAAGGGTACAATCATAAACATAAATGGTGTTCCCAAGGGAACATTGTTCATAGGCATAAGGTGTAGGCCCGAAGGCTCACAACATGCGATGTGCATACCCCAATGGAAGTGCTAGCAGTCACTGTCTCATATAATCATAAGCATACAATCGATGTCTTAAATCATGGTAAGATTACATAACAGTTCACAATTTATCCATCCATCAAGCACTGTTACAACACATAACATCAACATTCCATGACAACGCTTCCAAAATTTTCAATTGACCAACATGCATATCAAGATATTTCATACTAGCGTAGGAACTAGTACGTAACACAAGGGTGAACTGGTAGTAAATCACTTACCTTAAAAAAATAAAAGAATATCTAGTATAAATACTTTAATCCCCCTTTCTAACCTTGAAAGACCTCGAGTCAAACACTACTACCTGAATTAAAATCAATTTGAACCTTTTCAGGCTTAATTAAACAATAGAACTAACTCAATACCCAAAAACAAAGGAAGGAGACGCATATTCACACCCTGACGGCGGCGAAAACTCAAGGTCGCACGTCGACTGAAGGCAGAACCCGAGTGACGACTGAACTGTGCGGTGGCAGAAGGGTGCGCGATTGGGATCCACGGCGGATGAACGAAACTGAGAGAGAGATCGACGAAAGAGAGGCTGGGTTGGCGCGCGCATGCAGCTCTGGACCGATATCGGCGAGCAACTAACACAGCGGTGCGGCAACGCGGATAGGTTCGCGGGTGGTGATGGCGTGGACGCGGGCTGAACTGGGCTTGAATGCGGATGGATTTTCAGGTAGCGACGTGGACAGCTCCTTCGCACGACTGAGAGACGAAAAGGTTGAGGGGGTGTGATCAGCTTCACGAAGGAGAAGGAAAAGGTAAGTTGATTTTCCTTTTTTTTTTTTCGACTTGCACGTAACCCGAGGCAGTCCTACATATAAATAAGCTTCTTTAAAAAAAACCCTAATCCCTACAAATCCAATAAACCCTCTCCTAATTATTTATTTATTAAATAAATACATATTTCATTCCATTCTCTTTTCCAACACGTAAGTCTCTTAATCCTCTCAACCAATCAACTTCCAAACTTAAGTTTAAACTCCAAACCACTTATCACATATTTTCAAAACCAAAATAAAATCCACAAAAAAAGAAAAAAAAAACAAATAAACAAAACAAAACAAATTGAATTCTTCCTTACAATTTTTGGGATGTCACATTTTTCCCTCCTTAAGAAACTTTCAACCTTGAAAGTTCTAATCCTGGAAGAGCTCTGGATATCACACTTCCATCTCATCCTCTCGCTCCCAGGTTGCTTCCTCGAATTGATGATTCTGCCACTGAACCTTCACTAATGGCCCCTCCCTGTCACGCAAAACTTTCACTTCTCTTGCAATAGTTTGTGTAGGCCTCTCTTCATAACTAAGTTTTCATTTCAACTACAAGGACTCAAAATCCACCACATGAGTGTTGGGAATGTCCTAGAACTCGCAGTTCGTGTTAAACATTCTATTTTATTAATAAACAATGACTTGTTGATTTTGCATCTTAATATGAAAATCCAATAAACACATCCTTGGCTATAGTCTGAAAACTGTAACTTTATGTAGTGACATAAACAGGATCAAGTTGACAATATATAGCTTAAATGGTCTAACAAGTATATGGATGAAATTGGGTATCTCATCCTGGTAACACTATTGGAAGTAACCCACTCTGTAGTTGTTACAAGAAGTTGTAAGGTGCTACAAATGATGTGATCCACAAATCATTCATGTTGAGACATGAGAGTGGGGGCATTCTATGCAATGAGTTTGCATATAGACTGGACCATGAAAATAGTCACTTTTCTTTATAACAACCGTTTACTGTTAAAACTGACTATTTCATTGATTATATAACCTAGGTTAACTCGATCTTTATCCTGAGCTAGCTATGAACTCTTATTGTTGGGATTATCCTTTGATCTGCAAACGGTGAGAGTAGTCCAACAGCACTGCTCAATAGGCTTACCATTTTGGGGATAAGACCGGATGAATAGCTGAGGACTTAACCTTGCAAGATGGAATTCATTCTTACCCTATTTAGGGTTAGCAGATAGGTTGTTCTCTTAAGTACTGACTCCAGGTCTTGAACAATCGGGGCCCCGCCTTCTCATGATAGAGAAAGAAGTTGATTCATAGAGATTATGAATCAGAATTGTTCATTAGAGAATCAGTAAGAACTTAATGAACAAGATGTATTCACATAGGTAAAACGGTATTTTTGACCTGATTGTGATTACGAACAACCTATAAAGGATCGACTTACTGATTATGGTTATTAAGTGGACATAATATATCTATAGTGAGGGGAGTTCAACTATGGGCTATAGTGGAGTGTCCCATTGGTTAACGAACGGGGGTTAGATCGGACTAATGAGTTTAACCGATTAATCTCGAATCGTTGGAGCCCATGATCTGTAGGTCCGCGAGGTCCCCCTACTAGCTCGTAAATGGATAAGCTTTAGGGTAGTTTGAGAAATTAATTTGAAACGTTCAAATTAAACGGAACAAGAGAATATATCTTTAAATATGATTTAAATATATGAAGATGATTATTGTACAAAAAATAATTTAATATTTGTTATTAAATTAATTTAAGAAAATCAATTTTCAATTAAAATGGTTTTGAAATCATTTTATATTTTAAAAGAAAAAATGAAAATTCGTTTTGCATGTTGCACAAAATGGAGATTTGAATTTTTTCCATTACCTTCATCTTCTTGCTCACACAAAGGCCATTATCTTCTCTTCATTGATTCTCCAAGCATGAGATGCAAGTCATGCACTTCACTTATTTGCATGTTCATATGTAATATATAAAGAAAATTAGAGTCATTTAAGAAGAAGGAATGCATAATTTTTTAGAGAAAAATTACCGTGAGAAGAAACTGTTCTTCTTGTCGGCTATTGTGAGTTCTTCTTTGTTCTTCATCTTTTCAAGCTATTCTTGAGTCCCACAACTCTGCCTAAAGCTCCAAAAGCATAGTAGGGAAGGCTTTGAGGTGGTTCACGGTGATATCAAGTGAAGACTGCTGCTATACACTTGGTTTCTTGGAGATTTCATCAAAGGCATGATCTTAAAACCCTCTTTTTATAAAAGCATGCTTTAGTTTCTGTCAAAATTAGTGAATTTGAATGCTTACAGATCCTTGATACTTCTGCTGCATGTTATATAACTTTTTCAATGAGACAGGTTCGTTAAGTACTTCCTCGGCATTGAGACATGAAAGATATTATGGACCGTAAAGAGGGACAGTGGCAAGACCAAACGATAAGCCACAAGCCTGATTTGCTCCAAGATTTCAAATGACCTTACAAAACGCGGACTTAGTTTCCCCTTCCTTCCAAACCTCAGGACACCCTTCATTGACACCAACTTCAGGAACACTTTATCACCGGACTCAAACTCAAGATCTTTCCGCCTAACATCCAAAAAACCAAAAAAAAATCCAAAAAAAAAAAAACAAATTGAATTCTACCTTACAATTTTTGGGACGTCGCACTTTTCCCTCCTTAAGAAACTTTCATCCTCGAAAGTTCTAATCCTGGAAGAGCTATGGATACCACGCTTCCATCTCATCCTTTGGCTCACAGGTTGCTTCCTCAAACAGATAATTCTGCCACAGAACCTTCACTAGTGGCACCTCCCTATTGCGCAAAATTTTCACTTCGCTTGCAATAATTTGTGCAGGCCTCTCTTCATAACTTAAATTTTCATTTCAACTGCAAGGGCTCAAAGCCCACCACATGAGACAGGTCCATTAAGTACTTCCTTAGCATTGAGACATGAAAGACATTATGGACCGCAGAAAGGGACGGTGGCAAGGCCAAACGATAAGCCACAGGCCTGATTCGCTCCAAGATTTCAAATGGCCCTACAAATCGCGGACTTAGTTTCCCCTTCCTTCCAAACCTCAGGACACCCTTCATTGGCGCCACCTTCAGAAACACTTTATCACCGGCCTCGAACTTAAGATCTTTCCGCCTAACATCAGCGTAGCTCTTTTGTCTGCTTTACGCCATTAGCATTCGGGCCCTGATCTTTTGTATGGCTTCGTTTGTCATCTCCACAAGCTCAGTTCCTACCAACTTCCTCTCACCAACCTCATCCCAAAAAACAGGAGAATTGCGACCTTTATTGTACAAAGCTTCAAATTGCAACATGCCAATCGTAGCCTATAGCTATTATTATAAGCAAACTCTGCCAAATTCAAGTGGGAGTCCTAACTCCCTAAAAACTCCAACGCACACGCGTGCAACATATCCTCCAACGTCGGATTCAAGCGTTCTGTTTGCCCGTCCATCTGAGGGTGGAAGGTTGTACTGAAATTTAAACAGTTCCCAAGGTTGCCTGAAGGCTCTTCAAAAAACTGGAGGTAAAACGAGGGTCCCTGTCAAACACAATTGACACCGGAACACCATGTAACCTTACTACCTCCTTCATGTATAGCTGAGCCCNAATTGACACCGGAACACCATGTAACCTTACTACCTCCTTCATGTATAGCTGAGCCCACTTACTCACCGCGTATGTGGGCTTCCCTGGAATGAAATGCGCCACCTTGGTGAGCCTGTCTATCACAATCCATATCACTAAGAAGCCTTTCGCTATCCTGGGAAAACCCATAATGAAAACCATGGATACGCTCTCCCACTTCCATTCTGGCACATTCAATGGCTGTAGTAAGCCTACTAGCTTCTGCCTTAAGGCCTTCACCTGTTGACAGACTAAACATTTGCTGACATAGTGCTATCTCTCTTTTCATATCGGACCACCAGTAATACTGCTTCAAATCTTGGTATATTTTGGTACAGTCTGGATGTATCGAGAATGGAGAGTTATGAGCTTCTGCCAATAATTACCCCTTTATGCCATCATATGTAGGTATGCACAACCGTCCCTAATACAGAAGGCCCTGGTACACATATATAGGAAATTCACTGACTTGGCCTAACCCTACCTAACGAAATTTCTGAACAAGGTCCAAATCACCCTGCTGCGCATCTATGATTCTCTGCCTCAACGTCGGTCGTACCATCAACTGGGTTAGTTGTGAAGTGACTTCCCCCACTGCCACTATAATCTCTGCTCGCTCCAGGTCATTACACAACTGAACTTGCTTAGTGATCAAGGCAGCCAAATGAGCAGTCTTCCGACTAAGGGCATCGACCACTGCATTCGCCTTACCTGGGTGGTAGAGAATCTCGTAGTCATAATCCTTTACTAATTCGAGCCACTGGTGCTACCTCATGTTTAACTCTTTCTGGGTGAAGAAGTATTTCAGACTCTTGTGGTCAGTGAAAATCTGGATCCTTTCCCCATACAAATAGTGCCTTTAGATCTCCAGGACAAAAACCATCGCTGGTAGTTCCAAGTCATGAGTAGGGTAGTTTTACTCGTGGTTTTTCAACTGGCAGGAGGCATAGGTAACCACTCTACCCATGCTGCATAAGCACACAACCCAAACCTTTCTTAGAAGCATCACTATAGATCACAAATTCCCGGAGCCATCAGGTACTGTGAAAACCGGTGCTGAAACCAACTTCTGCTTGAGCTTCTGAAAACTGTCTTCACAAGCTTTTCTCCAAACAAACGAAGCTCCCTTCTTGGTTAACTGGGTCAACGGTGTGGCCATGCTAGAGAAATTCTTTACAAACCTTCAATAATACCCAGCCAACCCCAGGAAACTGTGCACCTCGCTGACCGTTGTGGGGCGGGGCCAATTCGTAATGGCCTCAATCTTTGCTGGATCCACCGAAACCCCATCCTTCAACACCACGTGCCCAAGAAAGGACACTTTACATAGCCATAACTTGCACTTTGAAAACATACAGTTCGTTCTCCCTTAGCATTCCTAGGACTTTTCGAAGATGTTCCTCGTATTCCGCCTCCGCCTTGGAATAGACCAAGATGTCATCAGTGAAAACAATTATAAAGGTGTCAAGGAAATCCCTGAACACCCTGTTCATCAAGTCCATGAACATTGATGGAGAATTTGTCAAACCAAACGACATTACAATGCACTCGTAATGTCCATATCTAGATTAGAATGTTGTCTTCGGGATATCACTGTCTCTTATCCTCATTTGGTGGTAACTTGACTGTAGGTCAATCTTGAAAAATACAATAGCTCCCTGTAACTGGTCAAACAGATCATCGATCCTGGGAAACGGATACTTATTCTTGATGGTTACTTTATTCAATTCCCTGTAGTTTATGCATAAGCGTAACGATCCATCCTTTTTCTTTACGAATAACACTGGTGCACCACAAGGAGATACATTGGGTCGTATGAACCCTTTATCAAGCAATTCCTACAACTGGACCTTCAGTTCTTTCAATTCGGCCGGAGCCATTATGTACAGAGCTTTGGATATAGGAATAGTGTCTGGCTCCAACTCAATCACAAAATCAATCTCTCTAGGTGGAGGCAAACCTGGAAGATCTTTTGGAAACATATCAAGGTATTCTCTCATAACTAGTTCTGAGGCTAAATCACCCTGGTGTCAACTACGCTAACCAAGATACTCTAGGTACCTTGATTAATCAACCTCTTGGCCTTTATAGCTGAAATCATCTTGGGCAAGACTACAGTCCCAACCCCCTTGAACTTAAAACTGGCTTCCCTAGAGGGCTTAAAAATCACCTCCTTACGGAAACAGTCTATGCTGGTATGATTGGCAGGCAACCAATCCATGCCCAAAATCACATCAAAGTCACGCATGTCTTAACACTATTAGAGGTACATCAAGGGTGCGGTTCGCTATTCCTAACTGACATGCTTTTATCTTTTCGCTTGCTATCATAATTTCTCCTGACGAAGTAGACATTGATAAAACATAACTCAAGGGCTTTAAAGCTAGCATAGCATGCTTCATGAACAACAATGAAGTGAAAGAATGAGATGATCCAGAGTCAAATAACACCAAAGCATAGTGACCCAAGATTGGGAGCGTACTCATCACTATTATTCCAGAATGCTTAGCTTTTCGACGGTTGGTGGTATAGACCCGACCATGCTGCTGCTGTCAGTTCGAACTACCTTAATGTGAACTCAGGGTCTGATCCCCTGCACTCCTAGGACCACTACTAGGGCATTGGTTTGTCGTATGCTTTGGCTGCTTACATTTGAAGTAAGTCCCTCTGCCAATCAGACAGCGTCCCAATGATGCTTCCCACACGACTTGCACATCGATTTATCCCTCCATTGAGCCAGTCAGTCTCATTGGGACCCAGACAGGATATTTAAAAACAGCCCTAAAATTTATTTGTTTTCTCATCACTTGGAGGATACAAATTTAAGTCAATATGTAAGCATATCAAAAAGATTATGAAATTTAGAGAGTTCAATATTATGTTCAATGGATGAATCACCTTTGTTGTCTTGAATAATGATCACACTTTCTTTCATTATTATGTTAACATATTTCTATGTATTAGTTAATGTTTCAACGTATTAGTTTTTTTAAATCACATCTTTTCATGATAAATTTTAAGCTTACCCACTATGAAAAAAACTTTCTCATTTGTTGCTATGATTAAGTCTATTCATATTTGTTGGGTTTTATATCTAAAAACTCGTGGTTTGTAAACAATAGAACTTATTTTGAGAATTCAATAAGTTGTTATTGAATATATTGTTTTTTAGAAATCCAATAAACCTAAAATTCCCTTGACTATTACATGAATACTTGAACTTTATGTGGAGACATGCAAGTGGATCAGGTTCGAGTAAATAGTAAAAATGATCTATAGAATAAGATTTGGTGTCTTATTCTGGTAACACTATTAGATGCGACCTACTCTGTAGTGTTACAAAGAGTTGTAAAGTGCTACATACAAAGTGATCCTAATTCGTACATGTTATGACAGGAGGACTGGGGACGTCCTATGCAAATGAGTTTTGTACGAGATCGGACCACGAACCAGTCACTCTTACTTTATAACGTTGTTTACTGTTTAAGACTGACTATTTCAAAGCGATGACCTAAGTAACTTGACCTTTATTCTGAGCTAACTATGAACTCCTGTTTGTTTAGGATTATCCTTTGATTTGCAAACGGTGAGAGTATACCAACGTCTCTACTCAATAAGCCTCCCATTTTGGGATAAGACCGGATGAATAGTTGAGGACATAGGGTGCAAGATGGAATTCACTCTTACTCGATTAGGGTTAGTAGAGAGGTTGTAGGTGTTGATTTTGGGTCTTGAACAAGAGGTCTCACCCTCTCATTGGCTCGAGAGGGATTCGATTTGTTGATTGGATCACAAATCAATTGTTCATTAAGGGATCAATGGGACTTGGGGAACAAGAGGTAATTTCAGGGGTAAAACAAAGATTTGACCCAGCTGTTATTACGAACTACCCGTGAAGAGTTAACTTACTAATTATGGTTATATCGAGTAGACATAATATATGTACAGTGAGAGGAGTTCAGCTATGGGCTTTAGTGGAACCACCCATTAGTTAACGAATTGGGGTTAGCTCGGTCTAATAGTTTAGCCAACGTTCAAATTAAAATTAAATGAAACTAGAGAAATAATATTTAAATATATGAAGATGGAATTGTGCAAAATTAATTTAATATTTGATATTAAATTAATTATAATTATTTAAATTGTTTAAATAATTATTTATTAATTTTATTAAGAAAATTAATTTATGAAATTAATTTTGTAAAATTAATAATATTTGCAATTTTATAAAATAAATTGATTTATGAATCAATTTATCAAAAGTTGAAAGAGGAGAAAAACACATAATGGAAAATTGATTTTCTCCATTGTCTTCTTCAAGTTGCTCATACTTAACCCACCTCTTAAATCTTCAATTACTCCAAGCATGAGCTACATCTCACGCAACAATTCTTATTACATGATGGTTTGCAATATATTGAAGAGATTGGAGTGATTTTGAAGCAACGCAATCGGTAGAATTTCTTTGAAAAATTCGTGTGAAGAAGTTGTTCTTCCATTGGGTTGCTGATGTGAGTTTGTCTCTAAATTTTCTTAATTTAGGCTTATTTTGAGTCCTACAACTCAATTTAGAGCACCAAGAAGATAGTAAGGAAGATATTGGGGTGGTCTACAACAAGATTCAGAGGAGATTTGCAGCTGGATTCAACCTTTGAAGAAGTTCTACAAAGGTATGTCTTGCAACCCATTTATTTCTACTATAGCATGCTTTTATTTCTGCCAAAATTAATGAATTTGAGTGCTTATGGATCCTTGTCGCTTCCGCTGCGTGTTGGTTCTTCCAACAGGATTCTTTTATCTATTGCCACATATTATGATTATGAGATATGGCAAATGAATGTCAAGTTTGCCTTTTTGAATGGTAATATTGACGAAACCATCTACATGATCCAACTAGAGGGATTCACTGAACAAGGTCAAGAGTAAAAGGTTTGCAAGCTTAATCGGTCCATTTATGGATTGAAACAAGCATCTCGATCTTCGATATAAGGTTTGATGCTACAGTCAAATCTTATGGCTTTGATCAAAATGTTGATGAGCCTTGTGTTTACAAGAAAATCATTAACAATTCAGTAGTTTTTCTTGTGTTGTATGTGGATGATATCCTACTCATTCAGAATGATGTAGGTTACTGACTACGATTAAAGAATGGCTAGCTGCTCAATTCCAAATTAAAGATTTTGGTGAAGCACAATTTGTTCTAGGGATCCGAATTATAAGGGATCGAAAGAACAAATCACTATCCTTGTCTTAAGCATCCAATATTGACAAAGTGCTTGTCAGATATTCGATGCAAAATTCCAAGAAGGGTTTGTTACCTTTCAGACATGGAATTATCTTGTCTAAGAAATAGTGTCCTAGCACACCTCAAGAGGTTGAGGAGATGAAACGGATTCTCTATGCATTTGCAGTTGGTAGCCTTACGTATATCAGTTGTGTACTAGACCTGACATTTGACATGCAGTGGGAGTAACCAGTAGATATCAATCCAATCCAAGATTTTATCAATGGACAATAGTTAAATCTATTCTTAAGTATCTTAGGAGAACCAGAAACTATATACTTGTCTATGGGGCTAAGGATTTGATCCTTACAGGATACACTAACTCTAATTTTTCAGACTGATAAGAATTGAAGAAAATCCACATCAGGATCAGTGTTCATTTTGAATGGAGAAGCTATAGTATGTCACAACATTAAGCAAGGTTGTATTGCGGATTCCACCAAGGAGGCTAAGTATGTAGCTGTCTATAAAGCTGTTAAAGAAACCGCTTGGCTCAGAAAATTTCTCATAGATTTGGAAGTTGTTTCAAATATGTCATTGTCCATCACACTTTATTATGATAACAGTGATGTTGTGGAAAACTCCAATGAGCCTCGTAGCCACAAACGTGGAAAGCATATAGATGCAAGTATCATCTTATTAGAGAGATTGTACAATGGGTTGATGTGATCGCTACAAAGATTGCCTCAGAGCACAATATTGCTGATCCATTTACAAAGACTCTCACGGTTAAAGTTTTTTAGGGTCACTTGGAGGGTTTGGGTCTACAAGATATGAGTCGTCTAAGCTAGGGCAAGTGGAATATTTTATTGGGTATATTGTATACCTTAGTTTATTGTAATTCATATTGATACTTTACCTTACATTGTATATTGATACTTTACTTTCTCACTCGTCTTTTATTGTATTTTGATACATTTCACTAGCTTTGGACAAGTAGGAGATTGTTGGGTTTGATGTCCTAAATTTAGTGTATCTCGTGGTTTGTAATTTTGTTAACACAAACTATTTATGTAAAATCAGAGGTATTTTATTTGACATTTAGACAACATTAATTCAATCCAATAAACTAAGATCTAAAGTTATGTGATGTCACCTGAACAGTAGGTGGTTGACATACAGGTAGTTCATGTTCAAGTAATAACCTAAAAGGTATGCAGTAGATTGGGTGTCTTATCCTGGTAACACTACAGATACAACCCACTTTGTAATTGTTACATAAGATGTAAGTGTTACAAACAATATGAATCATATTATTCATATAAAGACATGTGAGTGATGGTATCCTGTATAAAGGAGTTTATACATAGACCAGACCACTAAATAATTAGTTTCTTTATAACAGCGTTACTTGAAGAAACTAATATTTCACTAGGATGACCATGGGAGACTTGATTTTAATTCTAAATGAGTTGTGTACTCTTGTCTATAAGGGTGATCCTTTGATCTGTATGGGTGAGAGTGGCCATGATAGCTAACTCAATAAGTTTACCATTTTGGGATTTGTCATATTAGAGACCTGATAATACAGCTACACAAGATGGAATTCACTCTTTCCCATTCCTTGGGAAAGTAGATAAAATGCTCTCTTAATAACTGGTTTTGGGTCTTGAATAATGAGACCTCAACCTCTCACTGGCCCGGGAGGTGTTAATTTATAGTTTGACTATAAACTGTTTGTTCATTAGAGAAATTAGTGGTACTTAAGGAGTTAGATGTAACTAGGGGGTAAGACGATATGTTGATCCAGCTATAGTTATGACATTTGTGAAGGTTCATTTGATTATATCCATGGACACAAAAATATATCTACAGTACGAAGAGTACAGTAATCGGTCTTTAGTGAAATGGTTGGTAGTTAATGAATATTGATTAATTGGATTAAATCGGTCTTTAGTGAAATGGTTGGTAGTTAATGAATATTGATTAATTGGATTAAAGAAGTTTAATCAATTAATTTCATATCATTGGAGCTTCTAATCTATAGGTCCATAAAGTCTCCTTGTTAGCTCACTAAAGGATAGTAATGAGGAATGATTTAAATTGTTCAAATAAAATGAGGGAATTTATATTAATGAGATTAATATATGATGGTTAATTATAGATATGATCTATAATCCAAATTATGTAAAGAAAGATAAATTTGAATAAGATTCAAATATTAAATTTATATGAATTTGATTCATAAAGAGATGTACTCATATAAATATGTGATATTTATATATTAATTAACTCCATATTAAATATGATTTAATACAGTTATTTAATTGATTAATTAATGGTTAATTAATTGATTAAGAAATAATGGAGATTGGAGGTCAGTATAAATATATGATATTTATGATAATTAAATAAATATATATTAAATAGGATTTAATATATGATTACTTAATTATTGTACCAATTAATTAAATAAGGGTTATTTAATTAATTAGCATTAAGAGTATAAATGAGAATTTTTGGAGAAGGGGTTAACCTTTCTCCGTATAAATATATCCCGATAGCCCATTTAGGGTAATAAGTTCTTTATTCACGCCTCCACCTTCTCTCTAACTTCTCTCTAGAAATTATCTATCATTTTCTTCCTCAAAAGTTCATGGAGACCACTACTCCAAGTTCTTTGGAATCCTAGAGAATAGCAAGGTAACTTTGTTGATGGTGTCCTTCTTCATTGAAGAAGTTCGAGATCGTTGATGTGGAAGAGAAAAGCTAGAGGAATCAACAAATGTGAGTTTTGATTTCTTCTATTCTTCCTCTTTTCTAGCATGCTTATGGTTTGGTTTGAATATTTATCCTATAAATTTATATTTTATTTTACTATTTTCGTTTCCATAAAAACGAATGTTTAAATGTAAGGCGATCACATACTTCTGCAGGAATTCGATTCCTTCATGGAGACCATTTTTCTCTCACTCTCTCTCTCTCTCTCTTTTTTTTCTTTTTTTTTTTAAAAAAAAACACATGCTTGGCGATGACAAAGAATCCATTATGGCCAATGAAACAATCTAGACTTACATAATAAGTCAGTCTACAAAACCTAAAAACTTAGACGCTCTGATACCAACTGTAACGACCCAACTCTTTAGGACATGTACTAGGCCGTTACTATATACATGCGTTCACCTCAAAATGATAGTACTTTTCATGAATTGGAAAAAAATCAATTAAATGTTATAAAATAAATGACTTTTTTTTTATTAAAAGTAAATAACTGAAATTCATTTAACAGGGCACATTTAATAAAAAAAAAAAAATTTAAAACATCGTTAGAAAATTGTTTCTAACACAACCATAGTGTAAAAACTGAAAGTTCTCTAAATTCAAAGAAAATCCAAACTTTAAAACATGAAATCATAGGAAAAGACATGAGTGAAAGCATCTGACAAGTCTTAGGGGCACGATCATGGATTCTACCTATCATTCGTAGGTGTGTCTTTACCCTTACTTGAAAAAAACATGATAAAGAATGAGTATAAAATACCTAGTAACCCCACTACTGGGATCAGGCTATGTATTTATGTCCAATAAATGGAACATCCTTGTGGGACTTGCAAAAATATTTACTTATCATGGATGACCTCTAGTGGATAATTGAACCCTCCCTACCGTAAGTGAGATGTACCCACAAACCTCTTGTGAAATCCCAAAGGAGATCACTAACATCCAGTGAAGTCCGAAAGGAAATCACAACCTCTACTAAAGTCTTGAAGGAAATCACAATCTCTGGTGAATTCCGAAGGAGTCACAAACCTCTAGTGAATCTTGAAGGAGAAAAACCTATAGTGCATCCCAAATGAGACACAAACCTCTGGTGAATTTCGAAGGAGACACAAACCTCTGGTGAATTATGAAAGAGACACAAACCTTTGGTGGGTACATGACTACGTGTAGAAAGCAATTATCACTAACACCATCCTCGTAACATGACAAATAAAATTTAATTCATGTTCAACCATCCTCATAAAACATCTTATAAAATTCAAGATCATGCTCAAACACTTAACATGCTTTAAACATAACTATCTTTATGCACATATGTTCTCTTTAATCAGGCATCACGATTATACAATCTTAGATCCATCATTATCCTAATTGTATTGCTCGACACAAAGGTGGTTCTAGTCAAGTGTTACTTACATCAAATTTGGTCACAAATTTTAATCCAAGTAATTAAGCCTTTCATCCAATACATACAACATTCTGGTGGGACTTGCAAAAACGTCTACTTATCATGGATGACCGTCTAGTGGATAATTGAACCCACCCTACCATAGGTGAGATGTGCCCACAAATCTCTAGTGCAATCCCAAAGAAGATCACTAATCTCTGATGAAGTCTTGAAGGAAATCACAACTTCCGGTGAAGTTCTAAAGGCAATAAAAAACTTTGGTGAATCCTAAATGAGACACAAACCTCTGGCGAATCTCGAAGGAGACACAAATCTCTAGTGAATCCCGGAGAAAAGACAAACCTCCGATGAATCCTGAAGGAGACATAAACCTCTAGTGAATCCCGAATGAGACACAAACCTTTGGTAGGCACATGACTATGGGTAGGAGGTGAAGGATTGTGAAGTCTGAAGCGGAAGCAGGAATCTGTCTTAATTTTTTAGTGAATTAAAAAAAAAAACATGAAATATGCATTCTAACAAAATTTTACAGTATGCTAAAGAATAAATACAGAGAAGGAAATAGGGTTCAAATATACACTTACCCTTGAAGCAAAAGATCTTCACGAATTCCTTTCAACTAATGATTAAGAACAAAAAACCAAAATAGTTACCACCACAAGAGAACCCTCCATATTCTCTATAAGGTATGAGAATTCACAAGAGTTGTGGGTTGTGATGACTTTGGGAGAGGGAAAAAGATTTTGACTGAGAGGAGAAGACAATTTTTTGAAGGGGAGATCTTTCCATTTTTCTTTTTTATACACTAACGTTCTGTGTTGATTTTTGAGGAAGAAGAAGAACTTCTAAAATCACCCCCCACTCACCACGATAGATTGAGAGAGATATGTGGAGGGACTTATATAACTCCCTCCCATTTTATTTTATTTTTAAAAAAAATTAAAACATTTTAATTTAATAAATAATAATATTAAATATATATATATATAATAACCAACTTATTATATATATAACTATATGTTATATCAAATATAAAACATAATCTATAGTTTACATTATATCAAATACAATATAACCTATAGTTTTAAAACTCTCAATAGTTCATGATATTTAATATAAATCAAATTTGTATTAAATTTAATTATATGAATTTAATCCATATAATTAGTATTTGAAACATATTTAAACATTTATTTTCTCTCATAATAAACCTTATATTATAATATATCAAATACATTATATTAATTATATCACATATAATTAATTTAAATTAATTATGTCATATATAATTAATCCCTCAATTAATTTGAACAAATCAAATTAATCCAAAATCAATTCTTAATAATCTTATTTGAGCTATAGAAGAGACCTTATGGACTTGTAGATTGAAATTCTAATGCTATTTGGATAATTACTTAAACTTCTTTAATTAAATTACCCAACTTTCATTAACTATTGGTCACTCCACTAAAGACCGATAGCTGCACTCTTTGCACTACAGATATATTTCGGTGTCTGTTGGATATAACCAACCAACAACGTATGACCCTTCACAAATTGTTTGTAAATACAGCTAGACCAAAATTATCGTTTTGTACCTATAATTACATCTAACTCCTTAAGTACCACTAATCCCTCTAATGAACAATAAGTCATAGTCCAACTATGACTAAATCCCACTCGGACTAAGAGAAGGTGTGGTGTCATATTGTTCAAGCCCTGGAATCGGCCTTAAATGAGTAATTTATCAACTTACCCCGACATTAAGGAAGGAGTGAATTCTGTCTTGTGTAGTTGTGTTCCCAGCTCTCCAATTAGACGAATCCTCGAAATGGTAGGCATATTGAGTCGACGAACTGGCCACTCTCACTCATGCAAATCAAAGGACCACCTTCATAGGCAGAGGTTCACAACTCACTCAGGATTAGGTCATGTCACATATGCAAGGAAGAGAGAGATTATTTACTTCTTTTTTTCTTTCTTTCTTTTTAACTTTTAACTCCAATATATATACACACACATATATATAATATTTTAAACCCTTTCCTTTTTCCTTCTCAAATTCTAAATATCTTCTCAAAATTAAATCCCAAATCCTTTTGCAAACGAAATTTAAATCAATTAATTTATGAAGTTAATTTAAATTAATTATCGTCTCCAAATTATAAACAACTTCTAAATCTCCCAAATTTAATTAAATTTTACAAATTAGACTAAAAATTGAATTAAATCCAAACTCTCCTTAAATTAAATTTCAATTTCCAAATCTTTCATCGAAGCAAATTTTAAAATTGAATTATCCATGCACAATAATTCAATTTAACCTCAAAATTCAAAATAACCTCAAATATTTCGAGATAAATACATTTAAATTATCAAAAAAATTTGGAATGTCACAATAATAAATGACTAAATACTAAATTTAAAAGGGTAAGGGTGAGAGGTAGAGATAAAATTGAAAGAATATAAAACCAAAGACTTATTGATCACTATTGGACGAGATTTTTGGAGAATTTTAACTCATAGAATGAACTTATGTTTGTATTAATTTGTAGTATAACTAAGTACAATCTCTAGTATATGTTCCTCAAACATTAAATGAAGTTTAAACCCTTAAAGTTCTCAGTCTTCAGGAAGGAGTAATCTTGAGATCGATCCGGGCTTCAGTCTCTAGGAAGTCTTAGTCTTCCAAGTTTTCAATCTTTAAGATGTTGTAATTTTGAGACTGATCTTTAATTTTCAAGCCTTTAAAGCTTCAACCCTTGTTATCAATTTTTCCAACTTCCCCAAATGAAGAGGGTAAGGCCTCTATTCATAGAAGTGTCCTATGGCCCTCACATGGATTTGGATGTAGTTGCTTTTGGCTTAGGTCCATTATTTTCTTTTCCCAAATTTACACTATGGGCTTGAATTGGTTTGGACTTTGGATCAAAGCAACTTTAAAATACTCAAGCCAAATTTATCAATTGTGATCTAGATTTATAGACGGTTGAAGTTAATAAATATATCTTTGTGATCGGATGACCCAATAGAAGGCATGTGACATCTTTTAATCCGTCATTTGTTTGTCTCAAAATTTTAATTTTGGGCACAATAATTCTTATCTGGCTCTAAGTTTGATAAAATTGACTTTGATTGTGATAACATGACACCTTGTGATTGGTCAAAATATCTCATTCGACAACCACCATCTTGAAATTTAATAAGGAAAAAATATCAATTTATACCCTTGAACTTTGGATGTTGTATTAATTTAAATTCTCAACTAATAATTGTATCTATTTAAACTCTGAACTTTGGAGGTGGTATCAATTTAAACCTCAAACTAATAATTGTATTAATTTAAACTTTAGACTTTTATAAGTATATGAATTTAAATCCTAAACTTTTATAATTGTATCAACTTAAACCCTTCATTATGTTTTATCTGGATATATTTATGAAAATTTAGGATTTAAATGGACATATTTTTTTAAATTCAGAGTTTAAATTAATATAATTATTATTTTAGGGTTCAAATTGATACAATTCCAAAAGTTCAGAGTTTAAATCGATGCCATTCTTAGTTCAGAGTTTAAATTGATACAAATTCCAAAGTTTAGGAGTCTAAATTGATATTTGTCATTTAATAAATTATTGATCACTATTTTAATAGAGAATATAAAAAATCATGTAAATCAAATTTTGTGGCTTTTTAAGTGGTTTCCATACAAGTCTCTGTCAATAATCGTGTAAATCAAGGTTGGTATATCGTTATCATGCTTGAAGAAGTATCGGTTTGGAGAACTACAATCAAATTCTCTCTTACTATATACCGTTTTGTTATATTTCAAAAAAAAAAAAAAAACATATTACCATTTTTGGTAATATAATCCAAAAATATGCTCACAACATTTTCTCTCATAATATGAGAGAATATGATAATTAACCAAGCTAAAAGTAATTTTTCTCAATAAAAAATAATTAAAGAATCAGTATTTAGTTGTTAAAATAAACATAACTTAAACTTGTGTTATTGACTTCATAATTCGAGATTCAATTTCTTACTCCATACATATATTAAAGAAACAAAGTTCAGTTTGTACCAAAGATCGTGACGCTTTTTACAGATTTTTTTTTTCTTTTCTTTCATATATGTCAAGGTTCATTCTCCTTTCATATTCATGTGGTCACCTATTTTATCTAAACTTTTTGTGTTTAAATAGTGTGAGTTGGCATTTTTTTACATTTTTCTTTTTGTTTGACATTGTAGCTAAATAAATTTGATTGTTATTGTTTTTCTCATGCATTTTTTGTCCTACTATTTTTCTAACGCTCCTTGTATCCAGGAGAAGTTAATATCAGCCAAATGAAATTTAGAGTGTGTTTGGAATATATTTTCGAGTGTTTTAAATTAAAAAATAAATAACTTTAGAAAAAAAAATGGAGTGTTTGGTGACCCCTTGCTTTTGAAGTATATTTTGAATGGATCAAAAGTGTTTAAATAAAATTGATTTTTTTGGAAAATACTTTTTTCTTAAGTCAATCCAAACAAACTCCTAATTTTGAATTTCATTTTGGTTAAGTAATTTGGATTATTTTGAAATAGATGAAATTGTTTATTTGAGTTAATTACAAAACTTAATTAGATTGACTTTCCTTTAATTTTAGATTTTTTATATCAATTTCGTCGTAAGTGACTTTTTTTACAACTGTTTTAGAGGCTAATGATTATGATTAGCTATTGATTGAATACTAACCGTATCACTACTATATATATTTCGCATACATACATATTCTAGAAAATTTTCCCTTGTTCATACATATACACGCTTCAAATCAATGTGGCGCAATGTCAAATCTCCTACAAGTGAAGGACATTGTGTTTGAATGTGCAAAATAATTTGATAATTTTTTTATTATATCTCGATATCATTATATATTATATTTTATTACCAAGTATTAATGTAAACAACATCAATAAAAATCAAACTTGTAATCTCCTATGATTGACACATGATCGTAGTCTATTACGATTGAATAGATCTTGATTACGTGTGCATAAACGTGGCCTCAAATCTCAACGTTAGAGTTGACTTGAAATGATTTATAATTCTTGCAAAATAATTTGCTTTTCTTGCACTCACCTCTCTCATGGCCCAGGTTTCTCAGCTACCTTGCGACGGCGATGGCATTTGCATGCTTTGCCGGGCTAACCCTTCCGATATGGAGACCATCACTTGCAAAACTTGCGTCACTCCTTGGCATGTCGATTGTCTCTCAAATCCCCCTGAAACCCTAGCTTCTACTCTTCAATGGGACTGTCCCGACTGTTCACCGGCTCCTGAAGATACTTCCCTTCCTCCGCCGTACAATTCTCCACTCCCAACTCTGCCTTCTAATGACCTCATTGCTGCGATTCGAGCCATTGAGGCCGATTCTTCCCTTACTGACGGCGAGAAGGCAAAAAAACGCCAGGAGCTGCTTACTGGAAAGTCACGGTCCGACGAGAATGATCTTAAGAGAAAAGAGGGAGATGATATTTTGGATTTGTTTGATGAGAGATTGAACTGTTCTTTCTGTATTCAGTTACCTGATAGGCCAGTCACTGTAAGTTGTTTTTTTTTTTTTTTTTTGGTGTAGCTTAGACTAAATGAAACCTAATGCTTCTGTTTATTGCCTATTGTCATTCATTTATTTCTCCTGACTTGAGGATTTCATAGTTTATTTAATGTAGTTTCCCTTTTTATATGTATTGATGGATGAAAATTCCTAGTTTTGAATGTCAAATATTGGCCCCATTGTATCTATAACTTATTGGATTAAGGTTTATAATGAGGGTTTGGTCTCAGATAGTGAATACTGAATGATTCTATCAATTAATATCCCTAGGCGTTGTAGGTGGTTATTAGAATTATCATTAATATAAAAAATTTCTCATTTTAGTTTATCTTATATATGCTCTAATTGGCAACTTTTATTGTAATCACCTATTGGTGTTGGATTTGTTCTTTTACGTCATTCATTAATGAAATGTTTCTATTACCAAATAAAACATTAATCAAAATTCAAATAGGATTGTTTATTTATTTATATCCCTTTTGATTTGAGTTCATCCTCAAACCTTTATCAATAAGCTTGTCCCTTTAGGTGGCAAGATGGTGTTGATGAATATTTTGATGATATTATGAAAATGTGGATATAAGAGAATGGATTTTGTCCGACAAAGTTGACAAAAAAAATTGTATATGGTATTCTTTTTATAACATCTTTTTTGGTTTCAAAATTTTACTAATATTTTTTCTAATAGACTTATTCACAAACTTTTACTAATATATTTTCTAATACGTTATGAAAGTTTGGTGAAATTTACAAGTTTAAAAGTGAGCATTTTTTTGTTGATAACCGTACTAGACGTGCTCATCATAGATAGTATTGAGAAAATATTTCTAAGTCACGTTCTAACGATTATTGTTCAACAGATGTGGTAAGGTTGAGGGATAGAATCTTCAATTTTAAGGAAAGACAGTTGGTGCTTTATCTTAATGAGCTATGCTTAGATCGACATATAAATGTAAATATAATTATACTTCAAGCCATCAAAGAGAAAAAGATCGATAAAATGCCTTTTCCTCTCTCCTCTCCCCCCTCACCAGATATTAGGCCCTCGCCATTGCCTTACTCCCCATGGCTCAACAATCTTTGCAGATTCTTTGTCCTCATGGTGAAGAATCACAATTTTCGTTCAGTGACTAGAAAGAAAAGATTACGATAAGGTATGATGAAAGTTACGAAAAACAGATCCTTTTCCATCTCCTTGCACTAGACAGCCATCCACTGGCTAGCAAAATGTTTCTCTACAATTCTCACAATCTCCCTCAACCAAAAGTTTATTTTAAGAAACGAGTATTGATGATCAAACTCTTTGGATTGAAAAGACAACCAATTTGAATGGAACTTTAGCTGAAATAACCAAGTTTGAGAACAATGGTCGCCTAAACAAGATTAACGATATTGGTCTAAACAAGATTGTGATACCGGTTGGAAAAGAGAGGAAGGGCTGGCAAGCATTTTATACCCTTCTAAATAGCTACCCTTTAACCACACCATTAACTTCTATTGTGGACTCGTAATTGATTTATATCTCCTATAATCTTTTTTAATTCAACCATCATGGGTTGGTCTAGTGGTCAAAAGGGACCATAAATTTTTAATAAAGGACTTAAGGGAATAGATTCAATCCATAGTGGCCACCTAATCTAGGATTTATTATCCTACGAGTTTCTTTGGTGCCCAAATGTTGTAGGGATGGTCGGGTTGTCTCGTTAAGGTCATAAACTGGCCCGGAACACTCACAAATAAAAAGTAATAATAATAATCTCGTTTAATTCATCATTCAAAAGACTTGCAATTATTTGTAAAATCTCTATCTTTTGATCAATATAGTGTCTTGGCAATCAGTTAATGGCAAGCATTTCTCGATTTCTATTGGTTTGTATCTTTGAAATTTTAGTTTACTGCTAATTACTTTAGGGTTCTCGTTGATGTGCACGTAAACTATTAGTGTATTAACCTTGTCTATTAGTTTGATTAATTGACTTTATACTAATAAGAATATGGCCATGTCATTATCCAGACTCCATGTGGCCACAATTTCTGCTTAAAATGTTTCCAGAAGTGGATTGGACTAGGAAAGAACACTTGTGCAAAGTGCCGCTGCGTGATTCCCACTAAAATGGCTAGCCAGCCCCGCATTAATTCAACCCTTGTAGTGGCCATTCGTATGGCTAAATTGTCGAAATCATTTGTTTCCGGAGGACCTCAGAAGGCTTATCATTATGTCCACAATCAAAATAGACCAGATAAAGCCTATACCACTGACCGGGCACAAAAAAAAGGGAAAGCTAATGCAGCAAGTGGAAAAATATTTGTTACAATTCCATCTGATCATTTTGGTCCTATTCCTGCTGAAAATGATCCTGAGAGAAACCAGGGTGTTCTGGTTGGTGAATGCTGGGAGGATAGGCTAGAATGTCGCCAATGGGGTGCTCACTTCCCACATATTGCAGGTATAGCGGGACAGTCAAATATTGGTGCCCAATCAGTGGTTCTTTCTGGTGGCTACCAGGATGATGAAGATCATGGGGAGTGGTTCCTCTACACTGGAAGGTTTTTTTGTACTCTATGCAGTTTGTTCTTTCCCTGTTCTTGATGTTGGTTAGCAGTCTGTCCTCGTCTGTTTACTGTTCTGCAAACTTTTAACACCCCAGTTATTTAGAAGACTTGCTCTTGTGTTAAATAATCATAAGATAAGTTCATTTTCATTGTTTTGTTCCATTTCCCATGTTGGCTCGATCTATTTCCTGTTTGTTTTCAGCTTCTGAAGAGCTTTTTGGTATAGGGTAAAATTGGTGGTATTTTTATTAACTTACCTCTCTCTATATTTTTTCTTTTTTACATTATTCGGTCACTATGCATAATAAACCATTGTGTTTGATGATTCTGCTTGGAATTAAATTGCAGTGGGGGTCGAGACCTTAGTGGGAACAAACGTACAAGCAAGGATCAGTCTTTTGACCAGAAATTTGAAAAATATAACAAAGCGCTGCAAGTTAGTTGCTTGAAAGGTTATCCTGTTCGGGTTGTTAGGTAGGTGGCAGCAAATTAATGCCTGATATTCCGTGTTTTTGGAGTTTCTATTTCATTTGCTGTGTTGATGTACGCCCATTTATTTGTCCTGAACCTGTATTTCTAGTTATATAGAATATAATCATATAACTTTTTGAAGACAGTAACAAAACCTGGTATACACTGCTTTGGGTCTCTCGACTATTCATTTTCTACATAAAATTTATACTGTCATATAGTTCACCATTTCAACTTGTAGGAGAGTTTATGACTCAGAATACCAGATAGCGCAGAGAATTATTTGATTTTCTACTTACATGGAACTGGACAAGCTCATGGTTTTCATTAGCCTCATTTATTGTCCTGTGTGTAAAGTGAGTTAACTTCTGATTTTGAAAACTAAAGAAATGCAGTAAAACTACTATTGCTTTGGTTGAGCATGTTCAAAGTATTTTTCCATGTTCTCAGCTTATGGAAGTCTAACTCTCCAAAACGGATCAGCATTCTTTCTTGGATTATGCTTAATAGCTGTGTAAATACCACCGAGGTCCTTCAGAGGAAGACTCCTACTTCTTGCCTTTTGCCTTCGATAGCCGTTGTTATGCTGAGGAAGAATCAATTGATCATCTTGATTTATGAAATATGGTTAGAGAGAAATCAAAGGGTTTTTGAAGACAAATGTTGCTTGTGGATAGATAACTTTGATTCAGCACATCTTAAAGCTTCTTCAGGGTGTTCTCTTATTGATAGTCTTAATGGCTTCTCTATATATTAATATGTTAGGTACTTAAGCACCTTAGAGAACCACATCCCAAAAGCTAGCTATTGGGGTGGGAGAGCCAAGTTACTTAAGTACCACATTAGTCATTCCATTCTAACCAATATGGGATAAAGGCATCCCATACTACCTTGGTTCCTAATAATACCCATCCTCGGAAAGCCGACGTCCCGAACGGCTACTCCGGTGGTACTTCATTCGGCCACACCCAGTTAGAACCCTCCGCCGATTCCACTCCAGAATGTCAACAACCGGCTTTGATACCATTGTTAGGTACTTAAGCACCTTGGAGAACCACATCCCAAAAGCTAGCTATTGGGGTGGGAGAGTCAAGCCACTTAAGCACCACATTGGTCATCCCATTCTAACCAATGTGGGACAAAGGCATCCCATACTACCTTGGTTCCTAACATAATATTATTTTGAATTGGTCTGCTTTCCTTTTTTTTCTTTTTCCTTCCCTCTTTGTGGGGTTTGTATCTTTTAACCATTAATCTCTTTTCATTTCTTTAATGAGAAAGATTGCTTTTGTGTTAGGTAGAGGTATGGGAAAGGCAGAATTCTTCCACTATTTTATCTCTTGCTTGTCTGTTTTTCATGCCAGATTGGAAGCTTCTTGTACCTTTTTAGATGTGATTGCATGACAGTTGGTGAATACACCTTGGGGAAACTAGTGTTACTCTTGGCTTCTTGATATTGTGTATGTTAGAGCAGATCTTTGTTCCAAGTAGGGATCTGAAATTTACATGGGTAATGCTGTATGTTAACAGATCTCACAAAGAAAAGCGTTCCTCATATGCTCCAGAGAAGGGACTGCGTTATGATGGAATTTATAGGATTGAGAAGTGTTGGCGTAAAGTGGGAATTCAGGTATTGTAGCTATTCTCATTTCCTAAACTACCATGTGATAAACAGCTTATTGATTAATATGTGTATCCTGAAATTAGGGCTTTAAGGTATGTCGGTATTTATTTGTTAGATGCGACAATGATCCTGCTCCATGGACAAGGTTTGTGTTTTCTAACTATGTAATTGCTTTCATGTTACCAAATGCTGAAATGCTAGTTGCAGTCTCTGGCTTTGCCTCTAAGGCATTTTCCTTCATTAAACAAACACTTACAATAAGTTTTTTTTTTAATGCAGCGATGAACATGGAGATCACCCTAGACCCTTACCATCAATTTCAGAGCTGAAAAAAGCAACAAATATTACGGAGAGGAAGGAAGGTCCATCATGGGACTTTGATGTGAGTATTCTCCGTTATATTTCACTTGTGATGAGATCTCTTTTTCCCAATTGAACAAACTCATCTTTTTCTCGTTATTATCTAACTTGTATTGAATTTTGATTACAGAGAATCCTTTTGTTTGTCTAAATGACAGTTTTCCTTACAATACATATTCCTTAAAGAAAAAATAATGAGATTTCTATGAATTTGGGATGTTAGTAACTAAGTTATCTCTTTAATGTGATATAACTAATGTTAAGTACTCTTCAAAATCTTTATAATGTTTGATTGTATAATCAAAGTTATTCTTAAAATATTTTCAAATTCACGATAAATAAATTAGTTGTTCATTTTATGCATATCCTTGTTTTAAAGACTAAATTATACGCTCTTGTTTTTCAGTCCTACTAATTTCTTTTAAGTTCTTCTCTGTTTTTTGAAAACTAAGTTTTGAAATATTAGTAAAATAAGCTAAGATATGTAATTTCTGAAAGTTGTTTAAGTTCTAGAATTATGTACATTTGCCTGGTTTAGGTTTGGTTCTAACGTAGTTAGTTTCTTAATCTAGTAAGGAAATAGTTTAAGCCCCATTGGTAACCATTTATTTTTTTTATTTTTTATTTTTTTTTTTTAAAATTAAACCCAAATACCTCTACCATCTCTACATTTCTTACTTTGTGACCTACTTTTTACCCTTGTTTTCAAAAACCAAGCGAAATTTTGAAAACTAAAAAAGTAGTTTTCTAAACTTTGTTTTTGTTTTTAGAATTTGGCTAAGAATTCAACTCTTGTATTTAGGAATATGCAAACCGTTGTAAGAACATGTGAGAAAATAAGCTTAAATTTTAAAAACCAAAAACCAAAAACTAAAAATAAAACGGTTACCAAACTGGGCCTTAACTACTAGTGTTTTTGGTTTACTGATAATTTTACTAATTTATGAACCGCGGTGTGGTAAATTTATGTACCATCTGTAAATTTCTTTCAGGAGAAAGATAACCGATGGAAGTGGAGCAGACCTCCCCCAACGAGCACAAAACCAGTTGAAACCGAAGATTCTGCTTCTGGGAAGAGGTCAAGGAGAAAAATTAGGCAATCACACAACATGAATGTTCGAGAAAGGTTACTGAAAGGTTGGCTAATTATATCGAGTAAAGTCGCTAAAAAAGGATGGTTTGGTGGTGAACACGGTGGGACATTACTAACTAACAATTCATTTTGAACATTTTCCACTTGCTGCTTGTAACTGTGTGTATGCAGAGTTTAGCTGCCTTATTTGTGGAGAGGTGATGAGTCTGCCAATTACTACGCCTTGTGCCCATAACTTCTGCAAGTCATGCTTGGAAGGTGCTTTTGTGGGCAAGACATTCTTGAGAGAGAGAAGCAGTGGTGGACGGAGTCTTAGATCTCGAAAGAATGTCATGACTTGTCCTTGTTGTCCGACAGATATATCCGATTTTCTACAGAATCTTCAGGTAAGATTTTTTTTTTTTTTTTTTTTTTTGGTTTTACGGTAAAGAAAACAGTTCCTTTGTTTTCACTCGGGTAGTTGGCATGAATAGGTGAATAGAGATTTGTTGGATGTGATTGAGTCGTTGAAAGGTAAGCTTGAAGAAGAAGGGGATGAATCTGAGAAGCTTTGTGAAGAAGAGATAGATAGGGAAGAGGAGAATGAGGGAAAAGATGAAGTGGAAAAAAGAAAGCAAGCAAAGGTGGTGGTTGATGATGGGGAGGAAAAACCTGTCATTTGATTCGAAGACGATATCAAATGCCATGTGGTTTACTTCTTTGAGAACTGACCTCGCTAGACGAATAGATACGTCTTTGTCATATTTTCTTTAAGAGAAGTTGTGTAAATAGGCAAGTTGTAGTTGTAATAGACAATGATGACATCATAGGTGGGTTAGAATGTAGTTGTTTGTAGTACAAAGCCATGGCAATTGAATGATGGGTAGGTTGGAATGTAAATTCCATTCCCATTCCAACTGATTGATTTCTTCTCTAAATTCTCTTAGGTTCTAATTGTTGAACTTTAGAAAAGTGTCTATTTAGTCTCTGGTTAATTTGTCGTTATTCCATTGTGTTACGGTTGTTTTATATGCCTTTTTTTTCCCTTTTCAATATCCATGAGATTATAATTGGATAGAAACCATACAAAGTTTTAGATACAGAGAATTCATTTAAGATGATCCCAAGTGGAAATTTTGGTCATTTACTTCTCAAGCTTTTTCATTAGAATTGATCTTTCTGGGCTCTTCCAACTCAAGCGCTATATGGTTGGACATCTTCAGTTCTGCCTCTCTTCGAAAACCACAACACAAATATATCTTCACGCCCTTCACAATCCGATTCTGATTCAACCCCCGCCCTCTTTTCTTTATCAATGAACAAAGAGGTGTGTAACGTCTTGAATCTTTCTGGTTAGGTTTTTATTTTTTAAGGACATAATATGTTTTTCGTCTTTGAGGTTTGATCTAATTATCTATTTGGTTCCTAAAATTTAAAAATGGATATTTTTAGTCTCGAGGTTTGAAAAATATGTTTAATTGGTACTTAGATCGATTTGACCATCCGTTAATTAACCGAAGGATGTGGTATGAATGAACTGACATTTTCTGAATAATGTGGCAAATTTTATTAATTTTTTATTGACTTTGGTTGGTGTAGCATATTTTTGTTTTATTTTAATCTTCTGTTCTCTGTTTCACCTCATTTTCTTTTCCAACGACAACCACAAGCACCGCTTTGGTGATGGAGCAACCATAATCTGCAAAATTGCTGCCCTACTTCAACCGCCGTGACCCGGCTTGCCGTACAAATTTGGAAGAGCCCAGAAAGATCAATTCTAGTGAAAATGTTCAACCATTAATTAAATCAACACGATCATGCTAACTAATACAAAATCTAAACTTATATGTAGACATAAGCTAAGTAGAAAGGAATGTGAAGAAAAATAATTGTTGTTTGTCAATCCTTACTCCCGCTATGATCTCCAATTAATTTTGGAGATCATAAGATAAGGAATGCTAGTTAATGCATACTTCATAAATTTTCATATTCAAGAAAAGTTTGAACTATGTGTATATTCATTGACCTTCATACTAGTGCATGCGTTGAAGTAGTGCTTAAGAGAATTCATGTGTTACTTAGAAAACTCGGTGCAAAGCTAAAAGCTCATGTGTAGTTCATCATTAAGAAAATATCTTGAAAACTAGTTCAATAGTAAATCATGCGATGAAACATATAAAAGAGGACATTCATCACTCATTGTCTTAGGCTACTTTCCCAAAGGATGATAAGCTTCTCTTATTTGCGTTTACCCTGTAACATCAGTAAATACCCTTAGTTAAAACTATTAGCTCCCTCTTGAACTTAACTTATATTCTTAAGTTGAACATCTCTCTTGGACAACCATCACAACCTTCATCGCGTAGCATACTTATCACAACACGATATAAAGACAATTTACCTTGCGCTCAGCTTGTAAGTGGCATTGTGCTCACAACGCTCACTTAGGTTCTAGGACACGCGCATGGTGCCTATGCGTCAAGCGCTTGCTAACACTCTCCTTAGCACGCCCGACCGATGTCCTTCTTATGCGTACATTCTCCAGCCAATGCTTGCACTCAGTCGCGTACAACTTCACTTGTCAGTTACGTGGTTATCCGTAAGATGCAACTGCCTGCTTAATCAAACATTAAATTCCCAGATTCAACCTTTGGCCTTAATAACTTAAATTCCAGGTGTTATTTCATATAATTTCCTTCTAAGAACTTGCTCATCAACAATTAACTTCCTTACCTTAAAATTTGAGCTTCTGATTCCTCTTGTCAAGCTCAAAATTTATCAATCTTTTTCACCTACCCAAGAAATTCGAAAGCTTAGAACTCTTTGGAAAATCTTCAAGCTTCAACTCGAATTCATGGGAAAATCCGATTGGCAACCCAAGCTCACCCTCTACGCTGATCAACCATCAGAATGACAACAACTTCATTCCCTTAGCACAAGTGAGAATGCCAAGCTGATTTCCTTTTCTTACTTCCCTTATATACTTGTGAATTATGAGCAAATGGTTTAATATGGTGACAACTAGGCCACTAAGTTATGCTTAAGGCTCTAAGCACGACATCTGACCCATTAAGCTCGGTGATTAAGCTGAACTCCTCTATCTCACATTAACGCATATGTTGAATACCAACGCGCAGGTTGGTTCTCATCACATAGACCCCTCTCTCAGCTAATACTCTTCAGCCTTTGTCTCCTACCATCACGACTTAAACCCTTGCGTTGACACTCGTCACTTACCAACAACTCCCAAGACCTCTATGACACTCTCTTTAACACACTTCAACTCACACATATCTTGCACCTTGCAATCCGCTTAGCCCTTTGCCTTGGTACGTTCTTCCAACCTCTTCATGGCCCTCAACCCAACCCTCACTTTTGATCATCTTTTCCTCTTTGATCCTTAGACAAATGGAAAGGCAAAACTCACTTCAGCCTCTCTCATTTCTTCTAAGTGTCACCTCTATCGAAGAACCTAAACTTCCCATGCTTAGAATATTTTTCCAACAAAAATCCCTAAGCCCTTTCATACAAACAACATACATATAATGGAATTTAACCATACATCAATTCATTAACTTAAACATACTTACATAGTAAAATAGGATCCATGATTTACATGTAAACCCTAGAACTTGAGTTCTAAGCATCTATTCTTTGAAGTTAACTCTAGTGTTGTATGCTTTAAGATACTTAGTAAATTTTAATCCGTATGATATAGGTGTGAAACTTGGTAAAGGAAGGAAATAAGAATGAGATTTTTCATAAGTTTTAAGCTTGAGAAATTCTAAGTTAAATCATGAAGTGAAGTTCTCAAGTAGTTAAGTGTTTTAAATACTTAGTGAATTTGTTAGGATGATCTAAAGAAAAGGAGACTAGGTGTTGGCCCAGGAGGACTTGTAGTGTAAGTCCTAAATCCTTACTACTTATTTTCAATTTTAAAGTTAAGCTTTAATATCTCATTTGGAGATTGAACAACCTAAGTATCTTCAATGAATTTTAGGATTGAATTCAAGGAATTCTATCTTCAGTGGTGTGATTAATTGTGTTGAATCAAATGGAGGGGAAAATTGGGTGTAACTTGAAAATCCAAAATAGTTAGGAAAATGTGTAAGTGTCAAAGAGAGAATTTCCTAGGTATTACTATTTGGTCAAGTGAATTAAAGATGAAATTTAGCTAAGTACCTGGAGTAGTGAAATGGTTAAATAAGAATGGAATGTGGTTTTATAAGAAAGAAAATTTTATGGATTATTTAATTAATTTTTAAGAAAATTCAAATAAAAGTTATTTAAGTGTTTAAAAAGGGATAAAATTATAGGAAAATAGGTAATTAAAAATAGTGGGGTTGAGTGGTTGAAAAAGGAGGTGGCAAGAAGAGATTGAATGTTAGAGATGCAGTCGGTGGGAGGCCTTAAACTGACTTTAGAAGCTGATGTTTTCATTTCCCTCATGACATTTTCATTTCTCTTCGACCAAAACTCACATAAATGTGTTAAGAAGATGCTCGGGGGCTTCCGAAGCGATTGGAGTGCAAGAAGATGATGTTTTCTTTCTTTCTTTCTTTCTTTTTTTTTTTTTTATGAAAAACTGGTGGTTGTTCAGAAATATGAGTTTGTGAGCACTTGATTTGTTGAGGCTGATTTCGAAGGATACAAGGAATTTTAAAGCTTCAAATCTTCAGGTTAGTAAGTTAATACATGAATTTAAAGTTTTATGAAATAAATTTGAGGTAATTGAGTTAAGAATTAATGAAATAAGATCTGAAATGGTGAAGGTGTGTTGCCCTTAAAGAATAAAGGAACCATGACTGAAGGTTGAAGAAGTTCGTGCACGCTTGCTAGCCATCCTTGCCTTCACATGCACGCACAATGTCACAATCACACTTTCAAATCGCACTTTCAGAAACTTCACTTAGCGATTTTGCGACACTTGTTTCCGCTCACAAACAAGTTAGCCAATTCGAATACGGAATGCCGATGGCACACTGGGTACCTCTCGCAACCTCCACCCCCGTTTTAGAGAAAACGGGTTTGGAGAAAAAGGTTTTCGAAAATGTTTTGAATGTATGAATAGAGAAGAGAAAGATTGTAGTAGGCTAGAAAGCAATAAGCAACAACAATGACTTCATAGCATACCACTCTAGGTATGGGGAAGTGATGGTTAGTCTTATCCTCGTATAGTGCATTTTGAACAAAAGTACATCTGTCACCCTTGCATATGGAAATGGACAAGCAATCACACACTAAGAAAAGTCATATAAAGTAAACTACCTAGCAAAAGAAAATACATAAGATGAGAGCATAGTAAAATGAGGTGGAGGCAGACGGCAACACACCCTGGACAAGCATGATCGCCCCCACTCAATTGGTTGACGTCCCCATCAATCGACTTTGCTTGAACTAAGCAAATTGTTGAACAATTGCCTCAAGGTCTTCTGCGCACTCCCAACGAACTTCTCTGTCTTAGAGGTTTTTCCACCTCTCCAGGAACTCTTCCCAACTTGGTATTGGTCTTCCAACTCTGTCATTTTCCTTAGCAAGTCTCTCATTGACTTCTTCCTTTGTCATTTTCTTCGTCGTGTCAGTCTGACGGGTCACCACCCTACATCGCTCCTCGACATAGTCGGGATGATAGAGTTTCAGTCTACTTACGTGGATGACGGGATGAATCTCCATCCTCGATGGTAACTGCACCCAATAAGAGGCTTTCCCAACCCTTTTGAAGATTTCCACCAGTCCTCTAAAGTTGCTCACGAGGCGACGTTCTCTTTGTCCTCGACTTTGAAACTGACCTAAAAACAAGTTTACCCGAACCCTGTCCCCTGATAGGAACTCTCGGTGTCTGGGCTTCCTTCTTCTTCTTCTTCTTCTCCTCTTTGGAGGCAGGGACTTGTGTAAATTGATTTGCTTGGCAACACGACACTTCTCCAAGACACACAAAATATCTTGAGGGGCCTTTTGGTGACAGGAAAAAATGCAATCTCTTTTGATATGCATTGGTTTCTATGCGTTAATGGTCATGCGTTAACCTGAAGAATATACAATATGCATTAATCGTGTATGCGATGACCATGTGTTCCTGTCACAAGTTTTCTTGCTCTCTTGCCAAGTATAACGAGAACGCAAGTTTCTTAAGATGATCCGAGGTCGAACACAGGGACTTGTAACTAAATGATGTTTGTAAAGTAATGTGTTTGAAGCAGTGAGTAAAAATAAAAGGAAAGAAGTTAATTGACTGTGCATTACTCCTACTCCTAGCTAAACAAATTGAGCAATGGAAGTTTGACTATGAGAATTGGTAGAGATACGACAACCGTTAACGCGTAATAAGATGCATGGAGGAGTAGAATTGTGGAGGGGGTAAATTCACCTCATCATTAAGCTTGATCGCAAGAGTAATCCCAGCTCGCCACACTAACGCATTGCACACCTCTCGGTGGTCAGCCACATACTTATATTTCTATAACGCATGGTTGCGTTGAGCGTAAGATTGTTCCTATCTCTAGGAACACTGCTTACTTTGCTTAGTGAGTTCCACTACTTACCCTCTCGGGCAGTTGGTTATAGCTACTCAACTCATAGACAAGCATTGTGATAGTCTCGCACTAAGTAAAAAGGATTGACTCACTATACTCGTGCAACGCACACCTCTCATTGGTTTGCTACATGCGTCATATCTCTATGCTGCATGATTAAGTATGTGATAACTCTTGCAATCTACACTTAACTCATTGCAATGAAAGTAAAAGATGATAAAGAAGAAGATAATGAAGATGATGTTGAAGGAAATAAAGAGATGCATTGATTACAAGATATATTAATGTCTTAAGCCAAAATGTAATACAATATAGAAATAAGAAGAGAGGTGGAGGGCTAGATGTAGGCAATCTCTTGCTTCCATTATATGTGTGTCAAGGTTGTCGGTGGTGCCATGGATGGGTGGTGAAGTAGTCTCTCTCGAGCTCTATCTCCAGCGGAGCTCCGATCGTCACTCAGAAAGGGTTGTGGAAGTGAAGAACTCTCAAAGAATGTCTTGCTCACGCTTTCATTTGTGATCACAAGAATCTGCCCAAGACAGAGACTCAGATGGCTTGAATTTGGGCTCCAAGGCTCTATTTATAGAGCTCAAACGTTGACAACATTGGTAGTCCCGCTTTAAATCACTGCCACTTCTGACGCGGTTGGTTAAATGTCAGCATCATCTTATCTTTTTTATACTTCCAAGGTATACGTTCATGATTGTTTCTTCTAAAGTATCAACACATTCCACCCACCTTGTGATCAACCTTCTATCACGGTTATCACTCTGTAGCTGCAACGTTCCATGCGACGAACTAGTCTTCATGAAGATTAACACATGCAATCAACTTTGCGATGGTTTGGGATCAACGCATGCGATCGATTCCTGCAATAACTGCAAAAGTAGACATGACACAAAATAACGCATGATATAGGGTTAGCGAGGATTTTTCAGTGTTGGTTGACACAAGCTCACTTTTCCACATGAATTCTTAGTGTTATCAATGCATATTCTGCTCATCACCCCTCATAATAAGTTAAAGGCCACAATAGCTTGTATTTCTACAAGTTATCACCTTCTCTTCCATGGTTTCAACTGACTCGTGGGTAGGGTCTTTCTCCAACTAGAGGGCCGTGATCATCCTTATCGCATTCAGCTGTTTGATTCTGGCATGTACAACGGTGGGTGTAGACCCTATAATCACTAAACACTTGGCAAGAGGTATTGGTATTACTTGGTGTTCAAGCAAGACTTCCATCCTCAACACCACGTCAAAGTCATCCATTTTGACGATCACAAAATTGGCAGGGCCACTCCAATCCCCCAACTTTACGACTGTTCTCTTTACCATTCCTGTAATAGACAAGGTTGCAGAGTTCATTGCTTTCATCTTACCTGCACCTCTTTCCCAATAGAGATTCAACAGTCTGGCTTTTGTTTTGGACATAAAGTTATAGGTGGCTTCTGAGTCGACCATTTTACTTTTGGTCGATCTATGGTTGACCCAAGCATCGACATACATCAATCTGCTTTTTAGGGGTTCCTTTGTTTCTCCCACATTCTTTTGGAGGGCAGCTAAAAATATTAGGGCCCCAGCTCGTGGGGTTCCATCTTCCTCGACTTGCACAGTCTCATCCTCTACCTGAACAACCTTGCCTTTCCAGTCTGAGGCTAAAGAGGCTTGGAAAGCATTAAAGGCTGCTCGTTTCGGACATTCACTCACCTTTTGTTGCCTCTTGCATTTATAATAGGATAGGGGCCGATAGAAATTCTACTGAGTTTGCCCTCGCCACGTATTTCCAGTCATCTGCTGAAGTGGTTTCCCATCCCCATTAGTGTCTCCATCTCCCTCACTATTCTTCAATGGACTCGACCAATTGCTTTATTAGGGGATCTCGAATGTTGCCTTCTCTCTTGAGAATCATAAATTAAGTCGAACAAACCGTTCGACCATTGAATATGCGGCTAGGAGATCTTGTATTCTCTGTTCATACAGTTTCGTCATTGCCCATGGTTTCAGACCCTCAACAAAACAGAACACTTTATCTTTTTTGGACATATCTCTTATGTCCAACATCAACCCGGCAAATTATTTCACATAGTGCCTCATGGTGCTAGTATGTCTCAATTCCCACAACTTACGTCTTGCCAAAACCTCAACATTCTCGAGGAAGAACTAAGAGCGCAACTCTTGTTTCAGTCTCTCCCACGTGTCGATGGTGCACTGACCCTCTTGGACATCCATGAAGTGAGACCTCCACCTTAACTTGACATTCTTTGTCAGATGCATCGTTGCTAGGGTGATCTTCAACTCTTCAGTCGCTGTGTTCGTAGCTCTGAAATACTGCTCCATGTCAAAGATAAAATTTTCTAGTACCTTCGCATTGCGAGCCCTACAGAAGGGCCTGGCTCGGGTACTTTTACCCTATTAAATTGGATTGCGCCCCCAACTGGGGCTTGATTTTCCACCACTCTCATGGTGAGGTTAACTCTTGCACTAATGTCTGTAATCTCTACCCGGATGACATCAATGGTGGCTCGAAAGTCCTCGGACAATTCAGTCATCATTTGAATTATCACTTTCTGCGAGTTGTCTAGTTCTCTGATACGCTCTTCCATAGGGGCAACAGAGCCTGACGAACCATCCCCACACTCGAGAGGCCCACATCTCGTAGTTTTTGCCTCTAGGGTCTCAACCCTTGTCATCAATTCCCTGACGGGCATTCTGTCTAAGCGGTGAGTCACCGCGTCAATTTCATCGGTCTTGTCAACAACTTCTTGTAACCGAGTTTTTAAGAACCGAACCTGATCAAGGACTTCTATTAGATAGAGCATATGCTCTTCTATCTCGATCAGTCAGTCAACATGGGAATTGCCCAACTTCTTTGTAGCAGACATGATCACAACTTTTCAACTCCGCAAGCCGACTAAAGGAACTCTTATCAAAGAGACCAGTGAGCGGAAGTGAGATCGTTTCAAACCCCATTGTGATAGAACATACACATTTACAATCAAATAGTAATAGTTATGCATATAGTCTAAATTATAGCATGCTTCAAAAGAAAAAAAAAAAACTAAGAATCAAGAGAACTTACCCTTGAAGAACTATTCTTCTTGTTCCCTCGATCTTACTATACGATCGTTCACCAACACGAATGTCACGCCTCAGCAATCTCCTCGAACAAGAACAAATCTCACTCGACCCTCGAACAGGAAGCAGACACCACTAGCAAGCTACCTTGGTATTCTCGGTGTGAGAATCCAGGAGTTGTGGACTCTGTAGGATTTAGTAGAGGGTATGAGGAATTAGACCAATCGTATAGTCGATCGAGTAAGTGGGAGATGACTATAGTCTATTGTATAGACTAAGTACTCAATCGTTTAGAAAACAGGTGACTATCGTATAGAAAACTCGTTACACGATCGTTTATGCTCTTAAACTGTCGTATAGCTATTTCTTTTGTTCGTATGATTCTCAATTGCTTAATAATCGCTTTTTGTAAAAATGAAAATGATTTTCATTTTATCCATCAGTTACCATAACTGATCATAACTTCCCACTACGTTGGTTATTGGGAGAAAAAACCAAAACCAATTATCCCATAATTGATTTAATTACAAATATAAATAATATATTCGTAACCTATAGTTTTAATATCACATATCATGCAATATATAAACCATAGTTCTTTTTCTCCCTTATAGCATTTAATAATAATTTCTCCAATTAATGTATCTAATACATTAAGTCGATTATATCTCATATAATTGATATAATTTAATTATATCATATATAATCAAATTTCCTCTTGTTAATTTGAACACTTCAAACTAACCCAAAACTTGATTCTCAACATGAATCCATTGAGCTACCAAGGGGACCTTGGAATTGTATCTTGAAGCTCCAATGGTACGTGAATAACTGACTGAACTCTTTAATCACGATATCCATCATCCGTTAACTGCCGGTCATTCCACTAAAGGCCGACAACTGCACTCTTCGCGTTACAGATATATTTTTGTGTCCATTGGATACAACCAATCAATAGTATGGTGGCCCTTCACAAATCGCTCATAAGTACAGCCGAGCCAATTTACCGTTTTCCCCTATAATTACATCTAACTCCTTAAGTACTACTGATTCCTCTAATGAACAATACATCATAGTCCTACTATGAGTAAATCCTTCTTGGGTCAAAAGAAGATGTGGAGTCACATTGTTCAAGTCTCGGAATCAGCCCTTAGGGAAGCAATTTATCTACTTACTCCTAAATCGGGGAAGGAGTGAATTTCGTCTTGTATAGCTGAGTTCCTAGCTTCCCAAGCAGACAAATTTCCAAAGTGATAGGTTTGAGTTGGAAATCTGGCCACTTGCACCCATACAAATCAAAGAACTGCCCTCATAGGCAGGAGTTCCCAACTCATTCAGGATTAAGGTCATGTTACCTATGGTCATCACTGTGAAATGAAAGTCTTTGTCATGAACGGCGTTAACGAGACTAAACATTTCGTGGTCCGGTCTTATACAAACTCTTTTGTATAGAGCATCCCCACTCGCATGTCTAATACAGACCATTTGTAGCACTTTACAACACTTGTAACATCTACAAAGCGGGCAACACTTGTAGCGTCAATATGATAAGGTTTTCCTCCTTAATTCATATACTACAGATTATTTAGGTTATCACTTAAAGCATGATCCATTTTTATGTCATTACATACATGCTTAAGTTACAATGATAACCAGGGATCTTAGTTTATTGGTTTGTGGTTAATGCAACTAAAAAATCTTATATTTCAAAGACTGTAGTGAATAAAATATCTCATATTATTACATCACAAATATTTGTTCATACACATGTTTATAAACTACTGCACCCTACAAGATTTAGGGCATCAACCCAACAATCTCCCACTTGTCCTAAAGCTAGTGGGATGTACAAGAAAAATACAAGTACGAATCAATAAACTAGGGCACAAAGACCCAGTACAACAATACTCCCACTTGCCTAGTCCAGCGTTAGACGGTTCCGTAGCCCAATGCTCTGAATGGACCCTCAAACATTGTAGCCGTGAGAGCCTTCGTAAACGGATTAGCAACATTATGCTCTGAAGCTATCTTCATGACAATCACGTCCCCTCGATGCACAATCTCTCTGGCGAGATGGTATTTCCACTTGATATGCTTGCCACGCTTGTGACTCCTAGGCTCTCTGAAATTCGCCACAACACCACTATTATCACAATAAAGGGTGATGGACCTAGACATGTCTGAAACAACTTCCAGATCAGTTAAGAACTTTCTGAGCCAAACAGTCTCCTTAGTAGCTTCACAAGCCGCTACATACTCGGCCTTCATAGTGGAGTCAACGATACACCCCTACTTAGTGCTTCGCCACACTATAGCTCCTCCGTTAAGAGTGAACACTGATCCTGAAGTGGATTTCCGAGAATCCTTATCAATCTAAAAATCAGAGTCCATGTATCCAGTAAGGACCAAATCCTTAGATCCATACATAAACATGTAGTCCCTCATTCTCCGAAGATACTTGAGGATGTTGTTGACGGAAATCTAATGACTCTGTGCTAGATTAGACTGATATCTACTGACTATCCCCACAGCGTAGTAAATGTCAGGTCTAGTACATAACACCGCATACATCAAACTGCCAACGACAGATGCATAGGGGACCCGTCTCATTTTCTTAACCTTTTGAGGTGTCTTAGGACATTTCTCCTTAGACAATGTAACTCCATGATGAAAAGGTAAAAGGCCCCTCTTGGAGTTCTGCATCGAGTACTTGATCAACATCTTGTCAATGTACGATGCCTGAGTCAATGCTAGCACTTTATTCTTTTGATCTTGAAAGATCTGAATCCCAAGAACAAACTAAGCCTCTCCCAAATCTTCATTTGGAATTGAGTCGCTAGCCAGTTCTTAACTGAAGTTAGTAAACCTACAACATTTCCAATGAGTAGGATATCATCAACATATAACACTAGGAAAACTACTGAACTGTAGATGATTTTCTTGTAGACACAAGGCTCATAAATGTTTTGGTCAAAGCTATAAGTTTTTATAGCAGTATCAAACCTTATTCCAAGATTGAGACGCCTCTTTCAATGCATAAATGAACCGATTCAGTTTGCAAACTTTTTGCTTCTGACTTTGGGCTATGAATCTTTTGGGTAGTACCATATAAATGGTCTCCTCAAGATTATCATTCAGAAAGGCAATCATGATATCCATTTACCATATTCCATAGTCATAATATGAGGCAATGGGCAGGAGGATGTAGATAGACTTAAGCATGACAACATATGAGAAAGTCTCCTCGTAGTCAACTCCCTCCACCTGGGTATAATCCTTTGTCACAAGTCTGGCCTTGAAGGTTTGCACCTTCCCATCAGCACCCCGTTTCCTCTTGTAGATCCATTTGTAACCTATAGTGTAACCCCATTAGGTTGATCTACAATATCTCATACTGAGTTGAAGTACATAGACTCCATCTCGAGATCCATGGCTTTGACCCTTTCATCTCTATCAACATCCTCCATTTCCTTCTTATAAGACAATGGATCCCCAACCTCGCCATCGACTACCATAGCCAGGATTTTCGTTAAACCCATATAGTGAACAGATGGGTTCGCAATCCTCCCACTATATCGAGGTTCTCTCAACTCTTGAGGTAGATTTGACCTACTAGATAAACTTCCATCAACATCTCTTGTTGATGTAGCAGGCCCTTCAACAACTCTTGTTGAAGTTTCAGTAGTGTCTTTGGAAAGTTTACTCAATACTATTTTTCTTCTCGGACTGTGTTCCCTTATATGATCCTCCTCAAGGAAGGTAGCGTTTTTCGACAACACAAACACCTTGTTTTCCTTAGAATCATAAAAGTAACCCCTTCGTGTCCCTTTGGGGTAGCCTACAAATAGGCACAGCCTCAAACGTGGTTTCAATTTCTTAGGATTAGCCTCAAACACATGTGTTGGGCAACCCCAGATGTGAAAATGACGCAAACTAGCTTTACGCCCATTCCACAACTCCAAAGGTGTTCTGACAATACTCTTGGAAGGAACACAGTTGAGGATATAGGTTGCAGTCTCTACTGCAAAATCCCAAAACGAGTTCGGTAAGGAAGCATAACTCATCATCGACCGAACCATGTCTAACAGGGTTCTATTTCTCCTTCCCGATACACCATTCTGCTGAGAGTTGGGAACGATTCCATGTTCTATCAAATAGTTCTGGAACTCAGAATCCAAAAACTCTCCACCCCAATCAGATCAAAGTATCTTAATCTGTTTATCTAATGCGTTTTCAACCTTAGATTTGAACTCTTTGAACTTTTCAAAGGATTCTGACTTATGTTGCATCAAATAAACATACTCATACCTTGAGTAATCATCAGTAAAAGTGATGAAATACTCGTAACCTTCCTTGGCTCGCACATTCATCGGACCACAAAGGTCTGAATATACTAACTCTAGAGACACTTTGGCTCGATAACCTTTTCCAGTAAAAGGTCTTTTAGTCATCTTGCCTTCAAGGCATGACTCGCACACAAGCAAAGAATTTTCCTCTAACTCGTTTAGAAGTCCATTCTTCACCAATCTCTCAATCCTATTGAGATTAATGTGTCCTAATTGTAGGTGTCAAAGTTGAACATTTTCTTTAGGAGAAAGTTTAAGTCGTTTATTTTGAGTTACGACAGATTTAAATATCTCTATGTTATGGAGGGAATTTTTTGCTAACGGTCTTAGCACATATAAATTATTTTTAGAAATGCTGAACATATCTTAATATCATCTTTTAGAATAAACACTTTATTCATTGAAAAATTGAGGGTATATTTACATTCAAGCAAACACTTTATAGAAATTAAGTTCCTCTTTAACTGGGGAACAACATATACATCATGTAAAATGATAAATCTATTATGTAAAGTTAACTGGAGACCTCCCACTGCCACAACTGAGACGACGTGCCCGGTGCCTACTTGCATCGTCATCTCACCAGCCTCAAGCTGCCGCCAGGATCTAATCCCCTAAAAAGAAGAACAAATATGATTAGTGGCCCCAGAGTCTATAATCCAGGCAGAATCATCATTCTCACTAAACAAGTTTCCGAAACTAGTAAATCACATTTACCTTGTCTGCCCTTGGCCTTAGCCTTCTCCTCTCCTTTAGCCAACTGGGCAGTTCCGCTTCCAGTGCCATCCTGGTTGCAATGAAAACATTTTCCTTTTTTCAACCGGCGCTGGTTCCCTACCCCGCTGTATAGCAGATTGTGGGTTACGCTGGTGTCTTCCCCTTCCTCTACTACCTTCTTCTTCTTCCATTTGTTAATGTTGGAAGAAGAAGGTGCAGACTTAGTTCTTGAGGTCGACCATCTTTTGTGAGAACTTTTTAGATGATGAAGTAACATTTGCCTCACTAACTGTCTTCTCCTTGCTTTTCAGCAAGGATTGGAACATCTGCAACTCGTTGAGGAGAGTTGTAAGAGTGTAATCAACCTTGTTCAAAACAGCGTTGCTTATGAAGTGCATGAAGCTTTCTGACAACGTTTGCAGAATAATGCTAACTTGGCAGCCCTCATCGACGTGGGCTCCGTTCATCTCCGCCACATTAAAGTGGACCATCATGTTCAGAACATGTTCTCAAATAGGATGTACCTTCCTTACATTTTGGAGTTGAAGATGCTTTTGAGAGCGTCATGCTTGAGTTTCCCGGATAGTTGTCCAAACATTCCCTTCAGGGATTCCATGATATCACATGTAGTGACCATAGGATCATGCTTTTTGGCCAAGACATTGTTTATGCTGGCCAAGATGTACGCTCAGGCCTTCTCGTTCACCCGTGTCCATCGTTCTTTCGAACGCTTCAAGCAACAGTAGGAGCTGGAATAGGAGGATACTCCTCCGTAAAGACGAACCAAAGATCATCGATGATTAATATAGTAAGTATTGAGTTTTTTCAACTACATAATTGTCGCCAATTAGTTTATTGGTAGCTAATAAAGCTAATGTCGCGGTTGCCATAATTTAAAGTTGCTGAAAAACATGAACAAACTTAATTAGTCTAATTGCACTACCACTTTTAACACCAATTTTAGTTTTTTAGCAAAATAGTTTTATTGTACCCTGAGTGAAAAACATCTATTCTACAATGATGCCCCAACAAGGCAGGACAAAAGTCACCGATGAGGTGATCAAATGCCCCTTCACTGGGATGAGACATTCTCAACCATTAGATAGAAACAACTCTTGTAACTGACTCTAATAGTCAACATTTTTCGGTCCAGGATATGTTAATCTTTAACAATTTCGGTAAGTGTAACCCCTCATTTTAGGCTCTAAAGTCCCGTCCTAATGCACCCACCCCTTTCGCTACTCATGAAAATCCTCATGTCCGATCTCCTTTACTACTATGAGTAAATCCTTTTGGGGCAAGACAAGGTGTGGCGCCACATTGTTCAAGTCCGGGAATTAGCTTTTAAGGGAGCAATTTATTTACTTACCCCTAAATTGGGGAAGGAGTGAATTTCGTCTTATGTAGTTGAGTTCCCAGCTCCCCAATTAGACGAATCCTCAAAGTGGTAGGTTTGAGTCAGCGATCTGGCCACTCACACCCATACAAATTAAATGACCGCCCTCATAGGAAGGAGTTCCCAACTCACTCAGGATTAAGGTCATGTTACCTATGGTCATCCTCGTGAAATAAAAGTCTCTGTCATGAACAACGTTATATAACGAGACTAAACATTTCGTGGTCTGGTCTTATACAAACTCTTTTGTATAGAGCATCCCCGATCGCATGTCAATACATGATGGTCAGGATCAGACCATTTGTAGCACTTTACAACACTTGTAACATCTACAAAACGGGCCACATTCGTAGCACCAACAGGATAAGGTTTCCCTCCTTAATCCATATACTACAGACCATTTAGGTTATCACTTAAATCACGATCCATTTGTATGTCATCACATACATGCTTAAGTTACAATGATAACTAGAGATCTTACTTTATTGGTTTGTGGTTAATGCAACTAAAAAATCTCATATTTTAAAGACTGTAGTGAATAAAATATGTCATATTATTACATCAAAAATGTTTGTTCATACGCGTATTTACAAATTACTAAAC
Source organism: Benincasa hispida (assembly GCF_009727055.1). Taxonomy (NCBI): domain Eukaryota; kingdom Viridiplantae; phylum Streptophyta; class Magnoliopsida; order Cucurbitales; family Cucurbitaceae; genus Benincasa; species Benincasa hispida. Next base: position 44,674,217 of record NC_052358.1, read on the forward strand.
CTTACGAGATTTAGGGCATCAACCCCAACACCGACTTGGCTCTGATACCAACTGTATCGGAGCCAACTTTCGCTCTGATACCAACTGTCACAATCACACTTTCAAAAGCTTCACTTAGAAATTGTGCAGCACTTGTTTTCGCTCACAAACAAGTCAGACAATCGAACACGAAACACCGATGGCATATCGGGTGCATCTCGCAATCTCCACCCTCGTTTTAGAGAAAACAGTTTTAGAAAATGGGTTTGGAGAAAAAGGTTTTCGCAAACGTTTTGAATGAATGAATAGAGAAGAGAAAGATTGTAGTAGGCTAGAAAGCAATAAGTAACAAAAATGTCTTTATAACATACCACTCCGGGTATGGGGAAGTGATGGTTAGTCTTATCCCCATATAGTGCATTCTGAACTAAAGTACATCTGTCACCCTTGCATATAGAAATGGGCGAGTGTTCATACACTAAGAAAAATACATATAAAGTAAATTACCTAGAAAAAGAAAATACATAAGATGAAAGCATAGTAAAATGAGGTGGAGGTGGACATGCAGCCATAAGCAACACGCCCTGGACAAGCATGACCATGACATATAACGCCCATTCATCGCCCACTTTGTGCACGTCAGCGCTCGTTAGCATCACCTACGCGCCTCCATATGCCTAAGACACGCCTGTGGGCGTGATTTGCTGTCCATCCCTATGCCAGACACACTCATGTGTGTGGTTTGCCGCCTATCCTATGCCCAATCATGCACCAACCATTATTTTTTAAGCCCATTGACCCTAATTTGAGTCATTTGATGTTTGTAAGTGATTTTTAAAGATATTTGTATGTTTTTGGAATATTTTGGCCTTAAAATGCATAAATTTGGGTCTTAAGCTAATTTTAGGATATTTTAAATAATTTAGGGTTAAAGGAGCTAAAACCCTAAAATAAGGATAATTTGGAGTTAAATGGGTTCAAGAATATTTTAGTTGAAATTATTAAACTCAAAGGTGAGCTAGATAATTAATCAAGGGTTGTTAATGTATTTACAGGCTAAACAAAGGTTGGAAGAGCTTATAATCCTTTGGGAGCTAATCGCTAACAGCAACTGACAAATAATTTAATATGTTTTACTCAAATATTTTTATTGAATGATTCTATCGAAATTAGTTAACTCTTTTACAAAGATGATTTATAAGTTACATGATCTATGTTTTCAAGTAAGCTAAAGCATGAGTTCTCTCTGATAAGTTAGATGTTTACATGATTTTTAAGGGTCCGTTTGGATTGAATTAAGAATTTTTTTTTTTAAAAAAAATCATTTTTATTTAAACACTTAAGATAAAATTTGATTAAAATTTACTTAAAAAGTTATTTTAAATGGTTGCCAAATACTCCAATTTCCTCCAAAATGACGTATTTTTTAAATTAAACATCTAAAAATGTATTTCAAACACACCTTAAGTATGTTTGAAACATGGATTTCTCCGATATGAGCTATATGCCTAAATGTTTCAAATTATGTAAAGTATGCTTTTCTTTTATAAATCCCAATGTGATATCTTTTATATGATATATTTCAAAGCATGTTTTTGGTAGGCATTCCTAATGTATTATTCAAAGTATCATGTTATGTTTACCATTTCCAATGCTAAGTATTTATGGAATGCCCAATGATTTTATGTTCAAAGTATAATTTATAAATGAATGCTTTAAGTTAATTCCCGATACTCACGAAGATGAAGGTATCCAGGACCCTTATACTAAAGAGATGAAGGTATCCAGAGAATTCATTATCTATATGTATATGATGGTCTTTGGGGCCCACTTGAGCACACATATAGGCTTTTGGGGGCATTTCTACATGCACATATGAAAGTTATCGACGCTGATTATCTTGAGATCACTTTACATCAGCTAAGTTTATCGACATTGAGTGTATCGAGCTTGCTCTACCTCAATTAAGGTGAAAAGGGTACAAGTTATGCAATAATATTCGATGAGATTTACAGAAACCATGCTATGATTTCATGGTTTTCTATGTTATATTTTAATGTTGCAAGCACTTACAAAGCATCTTTAAAACCCTGAAGCAATGAAAATATTCTGATTTATCACAGTTCTCTTTAATTATAACCAGTTTATGTTAATTCATGAATAAACAGTCATTCACTAGGCTTCCCAGGTCACTTTTTCAAAATGTTTTCCCTCCCTAGGTAGCAATCGAGATCCTGGTGCCTAGCTTACAACTGCTAGTCTGACACACAACTACGAGAAGATTTAGATAGACCAAGAAGTCCTTAGGTCTATACTAAGTTTGAAATATTTTGTAATCATGTACATTAAGCAGGAAAAAGGGTAGAGACCTAAGTCTGTAAATATGTTTGTGAGTTTGCTGAGTATGAGCTCTGGTCTGCAAATAATTATCTGAAGTTTATCATGGGACAACCTAGCTATATTATTATTTGAAGTTCATGTTACCTCTAAAGTCTATGCTTGAGATCTCTAGATACACACACACACACACTTTTTTATCAGGTTATGCAAAGGCGAGGAGACATGTTACAAGTATTAGATGAGCAGTAGATGTCATAAGAGAGTTGGCATCTGCTGTTTTCACATCTCTTTCTAGGTTAAGATAGTAGTCTGGGAGGGGGTGTGACAAGAGAGCATGAGAGGATACGAACTATAAATTCACAGCCGACCTGTCCCAATCTTCCAAAACTGCATGTCCCCAAGATATCGGACTGTATGAGTAACTGTTTTTTTTTATTCTTTCACATCTACAACACGTATTATATTCTCGTGGCAAATATCACCAAGTTGGACACTAGCTAGAGATGCACTTCTTAGAGCAGCTAGGCAGTCTCTGTAACAACAGTTCGCCTCTTTAGAAGAGAATGGGCCATCTTGAGCAACTATCCATGAAAGCTACTTTCCAATTGATGATGTCAAAAGCATCAGCGTCCCACACTAGGGATGATCACATTGTCCCCTGGGGTCTCCCTCTCACAGGAACCATTATGTATGATTCGACCAGAGGCAATTATTTTAGATAAATATCTACTTAATATGCCTGAACTATACTAAAATTAATTTAAAATCCAAATTTATTCCATTTAAGGCTAAAATATAATTAAAATACCTCCTTAGCTCTAAATTTCACTCACCAACTCAAATGGATGCCAAACTAGGCGTTGGACACTTTTGATGGGCAACAAAATGGTTGTGGGTGTGCGGTAGAGGGTGTTGGGCATGCAGGACACGGTTGTTGGGCATGAGCATATGCACAACCGTTGGTTGGTGGGCTGCTAGCGCGAGCAGACATAGGGCAAGGGCGCTGAGGGTTAGACACGTGTGCGGACGCAGGGCGTGCATCAGATGAGAGCGCACGGTGACTGGCTGTTGTGCGCACAAGCGTGAAGATGTTTGGAGTATGAAACGAGCTATGTTCCCAAAGTCCTCCAAAGAAAGGCATTTTTTTCAGGGTTATGACGTACTGGGTCCATTTCGGGCCATTTCCCCGACAGAAAGTTCGTACACAAAAATTGGTGTCAAAGGCAGGTCGAGCGAGCCCAGAAGTCATTTGGAGCACGAAATGAACTTTGTTCCCAAAATCCTCTAGGGCAAGGCGTTTTGTCAAGGTTCTGACACACTGGGTCTGTTTCGGGTCATTTGCCCGATAGAAAGTTCGCGCACAAAAAATGATGTCACAGGCAGCCCAGGAAAATTAGCTCCATTCCCAAAATCATCTAAGGCAAGGCATTTTGTTAAGGTTCTGATGCACTGGATCTGTTTTGGGCCATTTCCTCGATAGAAAGTTCGCGCATGAAAATTGGCATCAAGAGCAGGTTGACTGGGCCCAAAATCTGTTTAGGGCACGAGATGAGCTTCGTCTCCAAAATCCTTCAAGACAAGGTATTTTGTCAAGGTTCTAACGCACTAGGTTCATTTCGGGCCATTTTCCTAAAGGAAAGTTCGCTCATGAAAATTGATGTCAGGGGTAGCTCGAGCATGGCCAGAAGCCGTTTAAGGCACGAAATGAGCTCCGTTCCCAAATTCATCTGGGGCAAGGTGTTTTGTCAAGGTTCTGATGCGCTGTGTCTATTTCTGGTCATTTACTCGACGGAAAGTTCACACACGAAAATTGGCATCAGGGACAGCTTGGGCGGGCCTAAAATCCGCTTGGGGTACGAAATGAGCTCCGTTCCTAAAATCCTCATGGGCAAGGAGTTTTGTCAAGGTTCTAACGCTTTGAGTTTGTTTCAAGCCATTTGTTCGATGGAAAGTTTGGGCACAAAAATTGGCGGCAAGGGTAGCCTTAGTGGGCCCAAAAGTCGTTTGGAGTACGAAATGAGCTTTGTTCCTAGAATTCTCCGAGGCAAGGTTTTTCTCAAGTTCTGATACACTAGGTTCGTTTCGGGCCATTTTCTCGACGGAAAGTTTGTGCACGAAAATTGGCATCAGAGGCAACCCGGGCAGGCCATAAGTTGTTTGAGGCGCAAAATGGGCTCTGTTCCCAAAATCCTCAAGGGCAAGACGCTTTGTCAAAGTTTTAATACACTGGGTCCATTTCGAGTCATTTGTCCGACAAAAAGTTCACGCAGAAAATTGGCATTGGGGTAGCTCGAGCTGGCCCAGAAGTCGTTATGAGCACGAAATGAACTTTGTTCCCAAAATCCTCCGAGGCAAGGAATTTTTTCAAGGTTCTGATGTACCTGGTTCGTTTCAGTCTATTTTTTCGACGAAAAGTTTTGTGCACAAAAATTGGCGTCAAAGGTAGCTTGCGGAGGCCCAGAAACCGTTTGGGTCATGAAATGAGCTCCGTTCCCAAAATCCTTCGGGGCAAGATGTTTTATCAAGGTTCTGATGCACTATGTCCATTTCGGGCCTATTAATTTTGTCCTATAATTTTTAATATGAACCCAATCCATATTTTTTAATATTTTAATCTTATTTAAACATATAATTCTCTTATATTATATAGTTTATATTTGATTTTCATTCAAAAGTTAACCTTATAATATAATGTATCTATATACATTATGTTGATTGTATCATATACAATTAAATTAATTCTCAAATAATTTAAACTATTTAAATTCTTCAAAAAATATGGCTTCGTTTGGTAACCATTTGGTTTTTTTTTTTTTTTTTTTTAAAAAAAAAGTTAAACATATTTCATCCACATTTCTTACAATGATTTTCATCTTTCTTAAACACAATGGTTGAATTCTTAGCCAAATTTCAAATTCCAAAAACAACTTTTTTAGGTTCTAAAAAATTGGCTTGGTTTTTAAACTATTGGTGAAAAGTAGATAACAAATAAAGAAATTTGGATGTGAAAGTAGTGTCAATAGGCTTAATTTTCAAAAACAAAATGGTTACCAAACGGGGCCTACTTAATCCATGTTTTATCCTTAGTGAGCTAGCGAGTGAACCTAATGGACCTACATATTAGAAGCTCAGATGTAATTAAATTAATCAACATTCGTTAACTGTGGGTCAATCCACTAAAAACCCATAGCTACACTCTTCGATTGTTGATATATTTTTGTGCATACAGATATAATCGTTACTAGTAAGTCGATCTTTCACAAGTCGTTCATAATAACAGTTGCGTCAAATTACTATTTTATCCCTGTAATTACCTCTTGTTCTTTAAGTCCCACTAATCCTCTAATGAACAACCTGTTTATGGTTCAACCATAAAAAAAATTCCTCTCAGGCCAATGAGAGGGAGGGCTTCAATCCCCATTGTTCAAGACCCAAAGTCTGCACTTAAGAGAACAACTCATCTACTTTCCTTAAAGGCGGAAATGAGTGAATTTCATCTTGTGTAACTATGTTGTCAGCTCCTCACTTGGACCTGTCCTCAAAATGACAGGCTTATTGAGTTGATAACTCAGGTCACACTCACCCATACAAATCAAAGGACAATCACTCGTTAACAGAAGTCCATAACTCACTCAGGATTGAGATTAAGTTATATACTGTCATCTTATGAAATGTTAATTTTTTTTAACTAAATGTATTATAAAAAAAAAAAGATTAACTATTTCAAGATCCGATCTTATACAAACTCTTTATATAGAATATCCCCACTTGAAGTCTCTACATAAAAGAATTGGATCAATTCGTTTGTAACACTGACAACAAGTGTAACACTTACAAAATGGGTCATATCTAGAAGTTACCAGGATAAGATACCCAACTTTATCTATATATTAAACATGATCCACCTTGTATGTCTACACACACTATTCAAGTTTACATTAATAATCATGGATCTTAGTTTATTGGATTGAATTATACATAACTAAATGTCAAATAAAATAACATCTTATTTTATTAAATAAATAACTTTTCTTTTTATAATTTACGATCTACAAGATTTAGGATACAAATTCCAATAGTTTGACATAGTGGCAGATTTGAGATACAACATGAGACATGAAGTTTAGTTTGATGAGGATAGAGCTCGTAGGCTTAGGAGGTTATACTTGGCCGATAGGGTTGACATGAACAAAACGATGTTGGACACGAAATTTTCAGATTATGAGTTTGAGAGCAACGAGTATGCAGTGAAGATGTTCATATTCTACTTCATTGAGTTGGTCATGATGAGTAGGGAACAGAGGCAACACATGGATTAGGCAATGTTGAGTGTGATTGATGACTGGGAGGAGTTGCAACTATGATTAGGGCAACATGATTTTTAAGAAGAGTCTAAGTAGCTTAAAGGGTGCAATTAAAGGGAAAGTATCAATGTACAAGAAGAAGCTTGCTAATAGTAAGCCGCATGAGTCGTACAATTTAAACGATTTTTCTTTCGCATTCTAGGTTAGTTGATTGCACCTTATGATATGATATTTGTTACTGATAAATAACAGTAGTTGTGTAATAACTGTTGTTTATTTGTTGTTCAATTTGGTAGGTTTGGGCGTATGAGACCGTATCATCACTTAGTGGTTGGGTGGCCAATAGGTTGTCCAATAATGCCATACCACACATCCTGCGATGGAGTTGCACATACTCTCCTAGTGGGTTTTAAAACAAATAAAATAATCATAGTATAATATAATATCTGAGGGAGGGCATAATCATAGTTTCATTCTTTCAAATGACTTATCCATTTAAAGGTCTAACATTTTGATCAAATCTCGAGGTCTCTCTCGGCCGAGATGGCCTGAGAAAAACTCTTTGAACGAGTTTTCTAAAAGTGTGCTACTTTTGAAATGTGAAGATTTATGAGGTTATTTTGGACAATTTCTCTAACATGTTTCTTATTTTTTGAGATTTTGAGTGGAGGACCCCACATGGTGAAAATACTATTTTATCCCTCATTTAAGTGTTTTCCATTTTACGCCTTTTTATTACTACTTTTAAAGCCCAATTTCAATTTTAGACCTTAAGGAAAAAATTCGTTGAAATTTCTGGTAAGGGTTGAAAATTTTCTACTGAAAAAAAAATTCTTACGTAAAATTTTTCTTACAAATTGAAAAATTGGAGAATTTCCATAAATTTCAATTCTTACAAAAAAATTTGTGAGAGTTTTTTTTTTTCTCAATTTAAAACTAAGAAGGGTAAAGAAAAAAAATTTAAAACTAAAAGAAACTGTCCCTCTATGACTTACCGGGAAGACTAGTTTTTCTTAATATATATTTATATAAAAAAATAATAAACCTCTGTCCAATTTCTTAGTAAGTGACTTACCAGAAAACATGCACATAGCTTTCTATTATTATTATAAATATAAAATAATTTTTTTTTACAAAAATAAAAAATAAAAAATAAAAAAACTAAAACTAAAACTACTCTTCCCGGTAAGTGCCTTACTAGGAAATCAAAAGGTTTTTTTTTTTTTTTTTCCCCTTTAGATTCCAATAAAAAATTTACATTTCTTCCCACTAAACAAGGAATATTCTGTTTTTTAGATAATAATTAATAGTTAAAAAAAAATTACATTTCCTTTCTAGTAAGTTTCTTATCGAAAAATATTGAATTTCGGGATAAATGTTTGTGTGTTTTTTTAATTTTATTTAAATCATGTTTTTTTAAAATGAAGCAATTAAACTTGTAAGTTAGACTAATTCCGCATTTAGAAAAACGAATTGCAATTCTCGCGCGTCTTAATTTAATTTTTTTTCTAACAATTACAATTCCATTTTTTCTAATTTTAAGTTAGTTATTTTAAACTTAACTTACGAAAATTTTTGTATGATGGTTTTTTTTTGTTTTGTTTTTTAATTTACCATTCTTAGTTTAAAAAGAAATTTCACGTAAGAACTTTTTTTACCATAAATTTTTAATCCTTACAATAAATCCCAACAAAATTCTTTTTCATAAGGTCTAAAATTGAAATTAAGTTTGAAAAGTTGTAATAGAAAAGGGTAAATAGAAAACACTTGAATGAGAGACAAAATGGTATTTTCACCATGGGATCCCTCCATTTAAAATCTCAAAAAGTGAGAAAGATATTAGAATAGTTATTTTTAAAAAAGATGTTAGTTTGATAAGATGAAAACCTTTTTAGGTTAAAAATTACAATTTTCCGCTAAAGTGAGTCATTGAGGGTGGTGACATGGTTTTCATATGGTGATTGGATTGATGGATGTTTTATAATATTCATTTTTGTTTATGTTACTTGATATTTGATGTTTATGCACTCGTAATGAAAATCAATCGTAATTTATTATAATAAGACATGAATTTCACTACAGTTAAGAACTGTCACAATGACCTTTCGTGGTTTACTCTTCAGGATCCTCTAAATTTTGGAAAGAGGTTTTTCTCCGTTGTCGTTCCTCTCACTCTCGATAATGATTAAGACTTCAGTTATTGATTTTTGGGTTTTATATTATTATTGAAATTTGTGGTTATTCTTTTTTTCAGTCATTGAATCGATCATTGAAGAAACATCGATAAGATGCCACAAAAACGAAAGAATGAGATTTGTTTAATGGTATTTACAAATAAACAGGTTGCGACTATAATCAGGAATTCACTAACAATACATGATACTCATAACACTTTAAATCCACACCACCATCCAATCATATTTTCTATTAATTTCTTTTTCATTCTATCACTTAATTTTTTTTTTTTTTTTTTTTTTTTTTTTTTTGTAACATTCCTTTTTGTTTCCGTTAGATCATGTTTACTCACCCATAATAATGAAAATTTAACTCAATCATAATGAAAATCAATTGAGTCCACTATAACAAGAAATGGATTTACGAATATCTCTAATAGTTATGGCTATCATTGATAGCTTCAATCCGTGACTATCATCGATAACTTTTAGCAATCGCTATTAATGATAGACTTTCATAAAATGGAATTGACTTTTATATCATTGATATTATCGATATATGGATATCACCTAAATTCTATCACCAATATCACCAATATTACTTATATCGTAGTTATTGGTGACAACTTCTATCATTGATAACATGCTATTAGAGATAACTTCTGACATTTCTTTTTACCATCAAATAACATGTCATCATTGATAGCTTCTGTTGAAATGGTGTTTTAGCCCTAAGGGCATTTTAGTCTTTTACTTAGCGTCTACTGATGACGGAAAATTAGATATCAATTTAATCGACAACTAAAATCCCTTGGACGCAATATGCGATGCATATTCTTAAGGTATGCGTTGATAGTCATGCGTCGATGGTCATGCGTTGGAATGAATATGCGCAAACAAATGTATGTGACCATGCATCCTGTCACAAGTTTTCTTGTGCTCGTGCCAAGTATAACGCGAACGCAAATTTCTCGGGTGATCCGAGGTCGAACATAGGGACTTGTAGCAAAATGAATGTGGTGATTGTGCATGCGGCGGTTGAATAAAAGAATGTTGGAGGGGTTGTTAAGCTAATACTACTCCTACTCCTAGCTAACAGACAACGCAATGAGAATATGCATGAGAGGTAGAGACACGACAACTCTTGACATGAAACAAATGAATGGGAAAAATAGATAAAACGCGGAGATGCTTTCATTATAATACTTAAGAGTGATCCCAAGGGCAACCTTATTCAATGCAAGCCATGCGATCATGCAATCCACATACAATAGTAAACCACCTCTCGGTGCGAATGCTACGGCTTCTAATGCTAGAATACATGTGATATATGCGATAAGTCTACAGGGCCTACACATAAGCCTCTACTCCTATTTATGCGATGACAAGATGACATCCACACAAATAATGCAACCACATAATACCCTAGGGTGCATGCGATGCAGGTTAACAAACGGAGCTTATCTCTAAGTTTTCCGTTCTTGCCTATGCGTTCCAATCCGCTCTCTCGAGTCTTAGATTTGTGTCTTTAGACTACTCTCCCAAGTATGCCTAAATGATGAATGATGCGCTCATAGAATAAGGTAACCGCATGAACTTGGTTGACGCAAGATTATTCCTATCTCTAGTGAACAATGCATACATTGCTTAATGCGACCAACCACTTACCCTCCCGAGCAGTTGGTTGTTGCTAAATTTACTCATAGACAAGCATTGCGTTAGCCTATAGACAGTCATTGTCGCAGCTTCACACTAAGCAAATAAGGTTACTCACACACTCACGCAACGCACACCTCTCGGTAGGTTGCTACATGCTTCATATCCTTAATCCACATGACTAAGTATGCAATACCCAAGCAATCTCACTAAGTGTTGTAATGAAAGTAAAGATGCTAAGCAAAGAAGATGAAAATGAAGTCGAAGGAACAGAGAAATACATTGAAAACACAGTGTATTAATTTCTTAATTCAAAATGTCATACAATACAATATAGGAAAAGAAAGGAAAAAGAAATGACCGGTGGAAGCAACACTTTGCTTCCAGCGGATGTGCGTCAAGGCTGTCGGTGGTGCCATGGATGGGCGATGGAGCTAACTCTCCCGAGATCTAGCTCCGATCGAAGGTTCCGATCGTCAATCGGAATGGATGAAGGAGGTGAAGAACTCTCAAGCTTTTTCTCATGCATTTTTCTGAATCACAAGGATCCGCCCTAGGCGAACCTCAGGTGAAAACCCTGGACCGTTTGGAATTCTGCTCATCAGCTTCTTTATATAGATCTTGAATCCCTAACAGCATTAATGGACTGCTCTGATTCTGACATTCGGCGCGTTTAGTCCTTTCTGAATCCCTGCTGCTAACGGCGTGGTAGGTGAGATATCAACATCATCTTTTGATTTGCGTTGATGCGTTCATTCCACCCACCTTGCATTGATCCCATTATTATGCGTTATCGTGTAGCCGCAATCGTGTAGTGACCGCATTCGCTTAATACCGCAACTTCTACACGATGACCACAATCACTTGACGATCGCAACTCCTATGCAATGGACACATACGGCTGATTATCGCAACATCCATGTATTGATCGAGCACGTTCGCCTTTGCGATGGAGAGTTTCTCCGCATGTGGTCGTCTATGCGGTGGTCTCGTTTCCGCATTTGCATCCACTTCCTGCGGTAGCTACAAAAATAGACAATTGAACCCATAATAACGCAAAATAACGGGTTAGCTGAGATTCTCAATGTTGAACACCGCAAACTCAATTTCTCGTGAATTCCTAACATAATTGCCGCATATTCCGCTTAACAACCCTCAGAATTCTAAGTAAAAGGCCAAAGATGACATGCATTTCTTTATGTTATCATGTCTAGGGTTTCTCTTAGTTTGGTTATTTATACATGTCCTGTGTTGAGTACCGTGTATCAAAAAATTAAAAAGAATAAAAATCTCTCATCGTGGTTTTTCTCCCTAATCTAGGATTTGCATGTAAATTTGTGTTTCTCTCTTCTACTTTTTCAATATGGTATCAGAGCATGGCGATGAAACCCTGGCCGTCATCGATGAGAACAAACCAGAGACTCTGATAGCAACCTCCGTTGGAATGGGGGGAGCCATGAACGTCGAAGTTGCCACAACCATACGAGAAGCCGTTGAACATTATTTTCACGCCGCGCTACCTTAAATCATCTGATCAGTGTCAGATTCGAACTCCAGCTGGTGGACTTCCTCAGTAGACCCGACCGATCAAGCCCACAGAGCCGATCGATGCGCAGATCCGAACTCCAGCGCCGCAATTCAGTCGCTAGCATCCCTCTCTTACACAGCCGTCGATCAAGATCTCATCGTCTGCGACTCAGTCGAGCCCTCACGCACTGTTTTTCCTCAGATTCAGCCGAGTAGGGAAAGCCACCAGCCACAGGTGTTTTCGCACAGCTCGAGCTTGCGACCTATATGCCGACCTTCGATCTTCAGCCTTGGTTCGCGAGTTAATCGCCAGCCATAGCCCTCATGCCAGACCGGTCCTCCGCTGCATGGATGACCTGTAAAACTCGAACCCTAATTACTTTAAGTAAAAGTAGGTAATGTGATATCTTCTAATGAGCTATGATGAAATCATGTCTTAGGAATTATGGAAGAAATAAGGAAACCATGATGTAGTAGATGACCTAGGTGGCAAAGTGAATGAAGGGTGAATTGATCGGCTGAATTTCACTAAATGTTTCCTAAGGATGGGCGGTGGTAAGTAGGAAGGCCGACTTCATTTAATTGGTTTGAACAAACTACTTGGACTATTTGTGTAATTCTAGTGGAATTCGAAATCTCTGTGTGTCTATTTTTTGTGGCTATGCTGCTGGAGGGAAAACTCACTGGAATAAGGTCGGAGAAACAAAATAAAGATGAAGGGTTCGTTTCTCGGTGAATCTAGGCCATCAATGAAGAATTGAAGCTCTAGGATGAATCACAAAGATTTTTTAGCTAAATATTTGAGGTAATATTGTTAACTCAGTTATAAACAACTTTCTAGAATGAAACTTTTTAAGATGAGACCTGGAATGCGAGTTATATATTTTTTAAGTTTGAACTGGAAGTTGTTGAACAAGTAGGCAGCTGCTTGAATTGGGGCCAAAAGCAAAGTTTCTGAGTCGGTAGAAGAATATCTGAAATATCACCAGATTAGGGATGAAGGTTTGAATCTCCAGATCAAACGATGTGGAATTTTGAGCTAAAATTTTAAGGTAATGTTTCTAACTTGATTCTAAGAAAGTTTGTAGAAGGAATTTCCTTGAGATCAGTTCTGGAAATTTAGTTATGAATTGTTGGAATTGAATCTGCAATTTGATGCTCCAAAATTTTTCTAAGTGTGGGGAGTGTGGGCGATCAAATGGTGCATTCTTTTGACACCCAATCCCTCCAAATTGGCTTAGTGTCCGACCCTCAAAGTGAATGGTAGGAGGCACAATGTGATGGTTTGACATGTGAGCTTGATTAATTGATTAGGCCTAAAAGGAAGGCGTAAACACTAAGTAGTATGCTTATATATGTAGGTCCAACTCCTATTGGAGAAGCCTATCAAGCCTTAAGAAACAAATTTGAAGGACCTATGAGTGACTATAAATGATTTATAAATATTTTAATAATCCATGCTTTATTGACAGTTACTTTTATGTTGGTTATTTTACAAGAAGTTCCAAGCAACACATTTCTCTAAAGTTTATAAACGCATGCTAGTTACAAAGCCTATGAACTGTGCTTTGGTACAATGGTTGAACCATGGTAGTTCTCAAAAGAAGATTCTATGACATGTTTAAGTTACAAGTATTTGTATTATGTTTTAAAGCTTATCTGCTCTTAATGTTGTTGAGCATGTATTAGCAAATGATATTCTTATGAAAACTATGTTTTATGAGATCAATCTTTCAGTAAGCTTGTTTTATGAAAATGTTTTCCTATCAGGTATTTTCAGCTCAATACTGAAGTACAAGGAGAAGATATCTGAGTTGTACTACCTGGTTTCAGTTATGTTATGATTCTGATACTGAAGTACTTAGAGAAGGTATCAGAATACTGAAGTTCTTGACATCAGGATCCAGTTTTCTCTACGTGCACGTATGACAGTTAATCAGTTCAGTAGGATTGAACCACGAGGGTTCTTTCCTAGCATTGGCTGAAAGGTGTCGAACAAAAGGGTTCTCACCCTAGCCCAGGCTTATGTTTGAGAGATTGAGTAAAAGGGTTCTCTCTTAAACATGATATCCAACGTTGAGAGATCGAGCAAAAGGATTCTCTCTCAATCGGGAATCAGTTTAGCTATGTTTTCAGATACAATGGTTTTAAAAGTTTTATGTACACGTTTGCTTGGCATGTTTTAGTTCCAGTATTCTATTTTCTACCTTTCAGTTTAAGCATGAGATTTATGTTTTTATTAAGTCACGCACTGGGTGAATAGCTCATTCTTTCAAATGGTTTTCTTTTCCCAGGTAGTGGTTATCTCCCCAGAGGTTAGCTGTCATGCTGCTCCACCACTCAAGGACTCCAGTTAAAAGTTCAAAGTCTAGAGAACAGTTTTAGGTGTTTATTTTGTAAATGTATGTATATATGTGTTGCTCATATTAGGGACTAGTAAAGTATGTTGGGACCCACTGAACTTTGTACCTGTTAATATAATGTAGTTATGTTGTTGATCCTTGGTGTTCTGAGGTTATTTTTAAAGTTTCATTAGTTTGGTGAATGTTATATACATATTCCAGGGATCTAAGCAGGTCAAGGATGTTAGTTAGATAGTAAGTTCCATAAAAAGGTTGGTAACTACTGTCGTCACATTCACTTCTAGATTAAGAAGGATAATCTAGGAGGGGGTGTGACATAACCCAACCCTTTCTGCTGTCTCAGTCGGTCCAACCAAACCAACCGGTCCAATTGAACCCGGTCCAGCTGAACCATTATGTTCAGACCATGCTCAGCTCTTCCTTTGTCCTTCCTCTAACCAAAATGAGGCCACTTTTTCAGGGATTTATGGGTAAAATCAACCTACGGAAAATTTTGGTGGAACCGTCGATTTTCAACAACAATTGGCAAACTTATAGTAGCAGATATCGACACTTAGGACAACTGTTAGATCCACGACAAGTCCTTCGACTGGTTTTCATCCACATACACATTTAGACTTTTCTTTATGCTCAGAAACACTGGTAAATGCTTACTCTACTTTACCTGTAACAAATATTATGTCTGGTTCTGTGGGAAACTCTGCAGGAATTTCTATTGGCGAGAAACTTAACGACCAAAATTACTTCTCTTGGTCCCAATCGGTGAAAATGATCCTTGAGGGATGACACAAGTTCGGGTATCTAACTGGAAAAATACCAAGACCGAACCCTGGTGATCCCTAGGAACGTATATGGAAAGGGGAGGATTTCCTTCTTCGCTCGATTATGATAAACAACATGGAACTCCAAATTGGGAAGCCGCTTCTGTACTTAGCTTTCGCTCAAAATATTTGGGAAGCTGTCCAAAAACTATATTCAAAAAGGCAAAATGCCTCACATCTTTATACCTTGAGAAAACATGTACACGAGTGCAAACAAGGGACTATTGACGTAACATCTTATTTCAATAAATCGTCCTTGTTGTGGCAAGAAATGGATTTGTGCCGCAAAGTCGTGTGGAACTGTCCAGTCAACGGGGTTTAGTACTCAAAGATTGAGAAGGCGGACCGGGTATATGATTTCCTGGCTGGCTTAAACCCTAAATTTGATTGTGTCTAAAGTCGGATTTTAGGACAGAGACCAATACTGTCTCTAATGGAAGTGTGCTCAGAAGTCAGGTTAGAAAAGGATAGAACCAGTGCTATGAGTGGCACTAGCATCACCCACTTAGACTCTGCTGCGTTTGGGGCCAAGTCCTCTGGATCAAAGAGTGATAAACAGAATGGAAAGTCACCACCAATCTGTGAGCACTATAAGAAACCATGGCACACTAAAGATTAGTGCTGGAACTTACACGGTCGTCCACCGAATGACAAGCGACGACCTCCGAATGATAAGTCCAAAACCAGCCGAGCCCTTGTTAGTGAAACAGAGGATGGTACATGATCAGTCACCAGTCAGGTAGAGTCAAGTACAGTTGGAACCGACAATATCGTGCAATCAGGTACTTATCAGTTTTTTAGCTTCTTGGTTGAAGGAGGTGAATCTTGGATTCTTGACTCAGGAGCAACGGACCATCTAACTAGATCATCTGATCAATTCCTCTCTTATTATCCAAGTACGGGAAATGAGAGAATACGAATTGCAGATGGGTTCTTTGCCTCTGTTGTTGGGAAAGATCACTTATCTCCAATTCAAGGGTTAATTTTACATAATGTCTTGCATGTGCCAAAGATATCTTATAACCTGCTATCTATCAGTAAAATAACTAGAGATCTGAATTGCAACGTCGTTTTCTCACCGGACAATGTTTTGTTTCAGGACCTGAGCTCGAAGAAGACGATTGGAACTGCCCGACATAATAAGGGGCTCTACTTCCTCTTGGAAGATGCTTCCTCTAGAAGTTTATCTAGCATTTGTTTACTGTCTTCTCTTACTATTTCTGAAACTGATTTCTTGTTATGGCATGTTCGTCTTGGACATCCAAATTTTCATTATATGAAGTATCTGTTTTCTCATTTGTTTTGTAATGTTAATGTTTCATCTTTATCTTGTGATGTGTGTATTCGTGCAAAATAACCTCGGGTGTCCTTTACTTCCCAGCCTTACAAACCTTCCCAACCTTTCCACCTGATACATAGTGACGTGTGGTGCCTATCTAATATCACAACCATGTCAGGCGGTGGTTTGTCACCTTCATAGATGATCACTGATGACATGCAGAAATGCATGCCATCTTAGTCCTTTTAGTTAGAATTATGAAGGTTGTTAGGCAGAAATTGCATCGATCATGCTAGGAATTCATGAGAAAAAAAGTTTGCATCGATCACATGTCGAATCTCATCTAACCCATTACTTTGCGTTAATTATGCGTTCAATGTTCTATTTTTGTAGCCAATGTAAGAAATTAAGGCAAATGCGAAAATCGGATCATCGCAAGGCAAATGCTCGATCAACCATGGATGTTGCGATAATCAGCCGTATGCATCCATCGCATGGGAGTGACGCTCGTCAAGCGATTGCGGTCATCATGTAGAGTTGCGGTGTTAAGCGAATGCGGCCATTGAATAATTGCGGCTACGCGACAACGCATTCTAATGGGATCAACGCAAGGTTGGTGGAATAAACGCATCAACACATCTACCTCGAGAGACACTTATCTCCAATTCAAGGGTTAATTTTACATAATGTCTTGCATGTGCCAAAGATATCTTATAACCGCTATCTATCAGTAAATAACTAGAGATCTGAATTGCAACGTCGTTTTCTCACGCGGACAATGTTTTGTTTCAGGACCTGAGCTCGAAGAAGACGATTGGAACTGCCCGACATAATAAGGGGCTCTACTTCCTCTTGGAAGATGCTTCCTCTAGAAGTTTATCTAGCATTTGTTTACTGTCTTCTCTTACTATTTCTGAAACTGATTTCTTGTTATGGCATGTTCGTCTTGGACATCCAAATTTTCATTATATGAAGTATCTGTTTTCTCATTTGTTTTGTAATGTTAATGTTTCATCTTTATCTTGTGAGTGTGTATTCGTGCAAAAATAACACTCGGTGTTCCTTACTTCCCAGCCTTACAAACCTTCCCAACCTTTCCAACCTGATACATAGTGACGTGTGGTGCCTATCTAATATCACAACCATGTCAGGCGGTGGTTTGTCACCTTCATAGATGATCACTGATGACATGCAGAAATGCATGCCATCTTAGTCCTTTTAGTTAGAATTATGAAGGTTGTTAGGCAGAAATTGCATCGATCATGCTAGGAATTCATGAGAAAAAAAGTTTGCATCGATCACATGTCGAATCTCATCTAACCCATTACTTTGCGTTAATTATGCGTTCAATGTTCTACTTTTTGTAGCCAATGTAAGAAATTAAGGCAAATGCGAAAATCGGATCATCGCAAGGCAAATGCTCGATCAACCATGGATGTTGCGATAATCAGCCGTATGCATCCATCGCATGGGAGTGACGCTCGTCAAGCGATTGCGGTCATCATGTAGAGTTGCGGTGTTAAGCGAATGCGGCCATTGAATAATTGCGGCTACGCGAACAACGCATTCTAATGGGATCAACGCAAGGTTGGTGGAATAAACGCATCAAACACATCTACCTCGAGAAAATCCAAAGTTGATGCTGACATTTCACCTACCGCGTCGTTAGTGGCAGAGGTTCAGAAAGGATTAACGCACCGAAGGTCAGACTCAGAGCAATCCAATTAATGCTGTCGACGACTAAGCTCTATAAATAGAAGCGACGAGACTAAAATTCATTTTATCCAAGGTTTTTACCTAAGGTTCGCCTGGGCGGATCCTCGTGATCCAGAC
>NC_052358.1:44692517-44722042 GCF_009727055.1 Benincasa hispida
AAAATTCCAAAGTTTGATGCTGACATTTCACCTACCGCGTCGTTAGTGGCAGAGGTTCAGAAAGGATTAACGCACGAAGGTCAGACTCAGAGCAATCCAATTAATGTGTCGACGACTAAAGCTCTATAAATAGAAGCCGACGAGCTAAAATTCATTTTATCCAAGGTTTTTACCTAAGGTTCGCCTGGGCGGATCCTCGTGATCCAGACAAACTGCGTGAGAAGACGCTGAGAGTTCTTTACCTCCTTCATCCATTCTGAGTACGACCGGAGCCTTCGACTGGAGTTAGATCTCGAGAGAGTCAGCTCCCCGTCCATCCATGGCACCACCGACGGCCTTGACGCACATCTGCTGGAAGCAAAGTGTTGCTTCCAGCCGTGTCATTTCTTTTCCTTTCTTTTCCTATATTTGTATTGTATGACATTTTGAATTAAGAAATCAATACAATGTGTTTTCAATGCACTTCTTTATTCCTTCGACTCCATTTCCATCTTCTTTACTTAGCATCTTTACTTTCATTGGAACACTTAGTGAGATTGCTTGGGTATTGCATACTTAGTTATGTGGATTAAGGATATGAAGCATGTAGAAACCTACCGAGAGGTGTGCATTGCGTGAGTGTGTGAGTAACCTTATTGTTAGTGTGAAGGCTGTGGCAATGCCTGTTCTATAGGCTAACACAATGTTGTCTAATGAGTAAAGTTAGCAAACAACCAACTGCCAGAAGGGTAAGTGGTTGGTCGCATTAAACATGTTTGCATTGTTCACTAGGGATAGTAACAACCTTGCGTCAACCAAGTTCATGCAGTTACCTTGTCCTATGAGCACATCATTCATCATTTAGGCATACTTGAGAAGAGTAGTCTAAAACCCAAATCTAAGACTCGAGAGAGCAGATTGGAACGCATGGGCAAGAATGGGGATCTTAGAGATAAGTTATGTTTGTCAACACTGCATCGCATGTACCATAGAATAGGAATGATTATTATATGCGTCCATATTTGTGTGGATGTCATTTTGTCATCGCATAAATAGGAATAGAGGCTTATGTGTAGGCCTTGGTAGACTTAGCACATATATTGCATTGCGTTCAAACATTAGAAGTCGTAGCATTCAACACCGAGAGGTAGTTTATTATTGTATGTGGGTTGCATGATTGCATGGATTGCGTTGACTAGGTTCGCCCTGCGATCACTCTTAAGTTTTGCAATGAAAATATCTTCACATTTTATCTGCTTTCCCATACATTTATTTCATGTCAAGGTTTGTCACATCTCTACCTTTCATGCATATTCTCATTGCGTTATCTTATAGATAGAAGTAGGAGTAGGATTAACATAGCAATATCCCCCCATTCTTTTATTCAACCGCCGCATGCACAATCACCGCAAACATATAGTTACAAGTCCCTGTGTTCGACCTCGAATTACCCAAGAAACTTGCGTTTCATATTATACTTGGCGTAAACGAAGAAAACTTGTGGTAGATGCATGTTCATCGTATACATTCGTTAACGCAATTTTCATTCCAACGCATGACTATCAACGCATATCTTAGAAACATGCATCACATAATGCGTCCACGGATTTGGTTGTCGAGTAAAGATTGACTTCCAATTTTCCGCACCAATCACACCCGTCTTACATGGTGTTCCTTCTTATGGATAAGCCCGAAGTGACTACAATCTTTTCAACATTTTATACCACTGTCGAAACCCAGTTCAATACCAAAATTGATATCCTTCGGCAGTGACAATTGTCGTGAGTTCATTAACCAGTCCCTCAATGATTTTTTAGACTCTAAAGGTATCATCCATCAAAACTCCTGTGCCTATACACCACAACAAAATGGGGTGTCGAGCGGAAAACCGTCACATTATGAGGTTGCTAGGGCATCATGATCCCCTGCGTTCCCTATCTTCATACCTATGGGGAGATGTTGTACTCACTGTCACCCATCTCATAAATTCGAATTTCTTCCCGTTGTGCTCAAGTTTCAGACTCCCTTAGCTCATTTCAAGATCCTTCTTTTCTACCCCTCTTTTCCCAGAGATGTTCCTCTTCAGGTGTTTGGGTGCACGATTTTTTTCCTTAATCATGGTACCCAGAGTAAGTTCGCTCCTAGAGCCCAAAAATGTGTCTTTTTTGGGTATCCACTCCATCAACGGGGCTTACAAGTTTATCATCCTTCTTCTCGAAAGTACTTTGTCACCATGGATTGCCACCTTTCAAGAAGATAAACCTTTCTTTCCCGTTAGTCCTCTTTAAGGGGTGAAGAGGGCTAACACGTCGTTCCACTTATTCCATTCTTGTAGACTTGTTTCTTGAACCATTCCAGACGCTAATGATCTTGTCCCACCCATTTCCTGACACTAATGATCTATCCTTCCTACGAAACAAATTCCTTGGATAACCTACTATCAGAAGAATCTACAAAAGGAAATAGTTCCTGAAATAGTTCTCCCTGTTGCTCCACCAGAAGGTGTTCAAGAGTCGGAACCAAAGCTAGCTCAAGGTAAACCATTACTCTTTGATAATAATAAATCTGTTTGAAATAATGCAGTGAACACTACAATGCAGTGAACTCTGGGAAAATTAGGGAGGATGAGATTAATGAATTTCCACCTGATGATGTTCAAGAGACTAAAAATGTACAGTAGATGAATACAGAGGAAAAGAGTGACAGGACCAGTGAGATTGATACTACCCTGGACTTACCGATTTCTTTACGAAAGGGCACGAGGTCATGCACCAAGCACTCTATGAAAAGCTTCTTATCTTACAATAGTTGTCAACAAGATTCAAGGCCTTCACCACTAGTCTGTACACCGTGACAATTCCAGGAAATGTATACAAGGCTCTGAAAATTCTTGAATGGCGAACCACAATTATGGAAGAGATGCAAGCCCTCAGACTAACAAAACATGGGATCTAGTTGCTCTTCCCAGAGGTCACAAAATAGTTATGCTTTAATTTTATTGAAGTGTAAATTATGAATGATATGTGTTTGTAGGATATCTCTCTTTCAAACTGCGTGAGAAGACGCTGAGAGTTCTTTACCTCCTTCATCCATTCTGAGTGACGACCGGAGCCTTCGACTGGAGTTAGATCTCGAGAGAGTCAGCTCCCCGTCCATCCATGGCACCACCGACGGCCTTGACGCACATCTGCTGGAAGCAAAGTGTTGCTTCCAGCCGGTCATTTCTTTTTCCTTTCTTTTCCTATATTGTATTGTATGACATTTTGAATTAAGAAATCAATACAATGTGTTTTCAATGCACTTCTTTATTCCTTCGACTCCATTTCCATCTTCTTTACTTAGCATCTTTACTTTCATTGGAACACTTAGTGAGATTGCTTGGGTATTGCATACTTAGTTATGTGGATTAAGGATATGAAGCATGTAGAAACCTACCGAGAGGTGTGCATTGCGTGAGTGTGTGAGTAACCTTATTTGCTTAGTGTGAAGCTGTGGCAATGCCTGTCTATAGGCTAACACAATGTTTGTCTATGAGTAAAGTTAGCAACAACCAACTGCCAGAGAGGGTAAGTGGTTGGTCGCATTAAACGATGTTTGCATTGTTCACTAGGGATAGTAACAACCTTGCGTCAACCAAGTTCATGCAGTTACCTTGTCCTATGAGCACATCATTCATCATTTAGGCATACTTGAGAGAGTAGTCTAAAACCCAAATCTAAGACTCGAGAGAGCAGATTGGAACGCATGGGCAAGAATGGGGATCTTAGAGATAAGTTATGTTTGTCAACACTGCATCGCATGTACCATAGGAATAGGAATGATATTATATGGTCGCATATTTGTGTGGATGTCATTTTGTCATCGCATAAATAGGAATAGAGGCTTATGTGTAGGCCTTGTAGACTTAGCACATATATTGCATGCGTTCAAACATTAGAAGTCGTAGCATTCACACCGAGAGGTAGTTTATTATTGTATGTGGGTTGCATGATTGCATGGATTGCGTTGACTAGGTTCGCCCTTGCGATCACTCTTAAGTTTTGCAATGAAAATATCTTCACATTTTATCTGCTTTCCCATACATTTATTTCATGTCAAGGTTTGTCACATCTCTACCTTTCATGCATATTCTCATTGCGTTATCTTATAGATAGAAGTAGGAGTAGGATTAACATAGCAATATCCCCTCCATTCTTTTATTCAACCGCCGCATGCACAATCACCGCAAACATATAGTTACAAGTCCCTGTGTTCGACCTCGAATTACCCAAGAAACTTGCGTTTCATATTATACTTGGCGTAAACGTAAGAAAACTTGTGGTAGATGCATGTTCATCGTATACATTCGTTAACGCAATTTTCATTCCAACGCATGACTATCAACGCATATCTTAGAAACATCGCAATCACATAATGCGTCCACGGATTTGGTTGTCGAGTAAAGATTGACTTCCAATTTTCAGCGCACCAATCACACCCGTCTTACATGGGTGTTCCTTCTTATGGATAAGCCCGAAGTGACTACAATCTTTCAACAATTTTATACCACTGTCGAAAACCCAGTTCCAATACCAAAATTGATATCCTTCGGAGTGACAATTGTCGTGAGTTCATTAACCAGTCCCTCAATGATTTTTTAGACTCTAAAGGTATCATCCATCAAAACTCCTGTGCCTATACACCACAACAAAATGGGGTCTCGAGCGGAGAAAACCGTCACATTATTGAGGTTGCTAGGGCACTCATGATCCCTGCGTCCCTATCTTCATACCTATGGGGAGATGTTGTACTCACTGTCACCCATCTCATAAATCGAATTTCTTCCCGTGTGCTCAAGTTTCAGACTCCCTTAGCTCATTTCAAAGAATCCTTCTTTTCTACCCCTCTTTTCCCAGATGTTCCTCTTCAGGTGTTTGGGTGCACGATTTTTTTCCTTAATCATGGTACCCAGAGTAAGTTCGCTCCTAGAGCCCAAAAATGTGTCTTTTTTGGGTATCCACTCCATCAACGGGGCTACAAGTGTTATCATCCTTCTTCTCGAAAGTACTTTGTCACCATGGATGCCACCTTTCAAGAAGATAAACCTTTCTTTCCCGTTAGTCCTCTTTAAGGGGGTGAAGAGGCTAACACGTCGTCCACTTATTCCATTCTTGTAGACTTGTTTCTTGAACCCATTCCAGACGCTAATGATCTTGTCCCACCCATTCCTGACACTAATGATCTTATCCTTCCTACGAAACAAATTCCTTGGATAACCTACTATCAGAAGAATCTACAAAAGGAAATAGTTCCTGAAATAGTTCTCCCTGTTGCTCCACCAGAAGGTGTTCAAGAGTCGGAACCAAAGCTAGCTCAAGGTAACCATACTCTTGATAATAATAAATCTGTTGAAAGTAATGCAGTGAACACTAGCAATGCAGTGAACTCTGGGAAAATTAGGGAGGATGAGATTAATGAATTTCCACCTGATGATGTTCAAGAGACTAAAAATGTACAGTAGATGAATACAGAGGAAAAGAGTGACAGGACCAGTGAGATTGATACTACCCTGGACTTACCGATTTCTTTACGAAAGGGCACGAGGTCATGCACCAAGCACTCTATGAAAAGCTTCTTATCTTACAATAGCTTGTCAACAAGATTCAAGGCCTTCACCACTAGTCTGTACACCGTGACAATTCCAGGAAATGTATACAAGGCTCTGAAAATTCTTGAATGGCGAACCACAATTATGGAAGAGATGCAAGCCCTCAAGACTAACAAAACATGGGATCTAGTTGCTCTTCCCAGAGGTCACAAAATAGTTGATGCTTTAATTTTATGAAGTGGAAATTATGAATGATATGTGTTGGTGGATTGCGTTGTGCACTCAAGTTTCCCCAGAGGAATCCAAGTGTAAATTCCTCTGAGTTTCCTGTTAAGTCTAGGGTCGAACACAGGGACTTGTGAAAATAGTTGCGTTGGAGATTTTTATGAAAACTTGTGGTAACCAGTTGAATAAATAAGTGTTGGGTTGTTGTTGCATTGATGAAAATAATAATTAATGCGGCAGAGTTCGAAAAGAGTTGGTAAACGGGAAATACGATGAGTATGCGGTGAACGGGTTGAGAAGGGTTTCGGCTAACACTCCCTAGGATGCGTTCATGCCTTGCGATCATGCAACATACATACAATAGTAAACCACCTCTTACTGTGAATGCCACGATTTCTAAGGCTAGAATGCATGCGATAAATACGCAATGAGTCTACAGGGTTTACACATAAACCTCTATTTCTATTTATACGATGACAATATGACATTCACACAAATACGCGACCACATAATATCATTCCTATTCCTAGGATGTATGCGATGCAAGTTGACAAACAGAGCTTATCTCTAAGTCTCTATCTCTTATTTATGCATGCCTAATCTTGCTCTTTCGAGTCCAGATTCTAACCTAGCTCTCTCGAGACATTAGGTTCTTTCTTTAGATTCTCTCTCGAGTAACTCTAAAGGGGTATTTTGCACGACATTAAACAAAACAATCGCAAGTAATGAACTTCCTAGATCACATTAGCTTAGTTCCTCTCAACTCATTCAACTAGTTTAGCTACTCATACGTATTAAAAGAGTGAGCAGATGTAGAAATAGAACTCTCATTGAATAGATATAAGATGAAGTACAGAATAACAATGCAAGTATAGTAAAGAGCTTGGAGCAATTTCTTGCTACCAGGCATTACACTGTTTCTACTCGTGCTCTAAAGATATTCTCGCTTTCGCGAGAGTCAGCCCGCTCTCTGCTCTTACACCCCAAGGTTCTCTCTCGAGCTACCTTGGAAAATCTTCGGCGTCACCACTCTTCTCTTACTCTACCGTAAAAACGGAAAAGAAAACTATGAACAAAGGTATGAGCTTGTAATGGTGGAGAGGTAATCGACTGCTTGACCCCTTCTCTGAAGAATGCACTTGGTATTTATAAGGCATCAAAGGTGAAAGGCGGCTTCTCTCTCCTGGTTGTATAGATGGGACATCTTTAATTCCTGACTAATGCGCCGGTTAATTGTCACTGATAAAGCTGGATGTACTTTGTGACCGTTATCGGCTATCAACTTAATTTGGATCCCACTGTCGTAAGCTTTCTGTTCCATCGATCTTAATTGTCCTTTCGTCTGGATGCGTCCACCATGTTGCGGTGATTCTTCTTGGGTGAATGTTTGCGAGTACGATCAACGCAAAGTCTTACGGTGAAGTTGTGCTCGACCAATGTATTCCTATGATTTCATTCTTTGCATTGTGTTAACGCATTATTCTGCATAAAAATATAAAGATCAATTGTTTTAATGCATTGGATGCATGCGATCGCAATACTATAGAATTTATGCTTAATGGACGTAATTCAACATATTTCGTCAATGCAATCCAAAATTTTTTAAGGATTTAGCACTATGATAACATACATTTCTGCCCGTTATCAACAGTCGGGTACAAATGGGTGTTCACAATCAAATACAAGTCTGATGGGACTCTTGACATATATAAGGCCAGATTGGTTGCGAAAGGATTCACTCAAACCTATGGGGTGGATTACTCGAAACCTTCTCGTGAACCTAGACTGGCCTCTACAACAGTTGTCGTGAACCTAGACTGGCCTCTACATCAATTGGACGTAAAAAAATGTGTTTCTAAATGGTGAGCTGGAAGAAGAAGTATATATGACTCCTCCTCCAGGTTTTGAAGCGCAGTTTGGGAGTCAAGTTTGCAAGTTAAAGAAGTCTCTATATGGTGTGAAACAGTCCCCTAGAGTCTGTTTCGATCGTTTCACTACCTTTGTCAAAACCCAAGGATACATTCAGGGACACTCTGATCACACCCTATTCACTAAGAAATCAACACCAGGGAAAGTAGTTGTGTTAATTGTATATATTGATGATATTATTCTGTCAGGGAATGATTCTGTAGAAATTGACAAGTTGAAACAGAAGATGACAGAAGAGTTTGAAATTAAGATCTCGATACTTTGAGATATTTCCTAGGCATGGAGGTAGCAAGATCAAAAGAAGGGATCTCGATGTTCAGAGGAAATATACATTAGAACTATTACGAAAGACTGGGATGACTGGATATAAACCTGCAGATACTTCTGTTGAGGTTAACAATAATCTGGTAGAATCAGTAGACGATGTCCCGGTGAACAAGGAAAGATATCAACGACTTGTAGGGAAGCTGATATATCTCTCACACACCAGACCTGATATTTCATATGCAGTGAGTTTGGTAAGCCAGTTTATGCAAGCCCCGTATGTGAGACACATAGAAGCTGTTACTCGGATTCTGAGATATCTAAAGTCAACACCTGGAAAGGGCTTGATGTTCAGGAAAAATGATAGAAGATGCATCGAAGCCTACACAAACTTGGATTGGGCCAGTTCTGTTACTGATAGGAAGTCAACCTCGAGGTATTGTACCTTCGTATGGGGAAATCTTATTACATTGAGGAGTAAGAAACAGGGTGTCGTGGTTAGAAGCAATGACGAAGCTGAATACAGAGCTATGAGCTTAGGTATCTGTGAGGAAATTTGGTTGAAGAAGATATTAGTAGATCTTCATCAAGAGAGTCATGACTCGATGAGACTCTACTATGACAACAAGNCTGTGAGGAAATTTGGTTGAAGAAGATATTAGTAGATCTTCATCAAGAGAGTCATGACTCGATGAGACTCTACTATGACAACAAGGTTGCCATTAATATTGCTAATAACCCTGTTCATCATGAAAGAACCAAACATGTTGAGATTGTCCGACATTTTATCAAAGAGAAACTAGACAATGGTAGCATTTGTATCCCCTATGTCCCGTCCAGTCAACAGATTATGGATGTCCTGACCAAAGGGTTACCTAGACAGACGTTTGACACTTGTATTAGCAAGTTGGCCATATTGATATTTACGCCCTAACTTGAGGGGAGTAAATATGCGTGCATCTTATGATATGTGTTGATCTCCATGCGTCGATGGTCATGCATTGGACTAAGAAATATGCAATATGAGTTTAAGAATATATGCGATGACCATACGTTCCTGCCATAAGTTTTCTTGCTTTCTCGCCAAGTATAATAAGAACGCAAGTTTCTTGGGATGATCCGAGGTCGAACTCAGGGACCTATAACTGAATGTTGCGAAGCAATGCATTTGAGGTGATGAATAAAAGAATAAAGAAGTTAAAAGTCTATGCGCTACTCCTACTCCTAACTAAACAAATTGAGCAATAGAAGTATGACTATGAGAATTGGTAGAGACGCGGCAACTGTTAACGCGTAATAAGATGCATGAAAAAATAAATAGAATTATGGAGGGAATAAATTCACCGCAAACTTAAGCTTGATCGCAAGGGTAATCCCAGCTCGCCACACTAACGCGTCGCATACCTCTCGATGGTCAGCCGCATGCTTATATCTCTATAACGCATGGTTGTGTTGAACATAAGATTATTCCTATCTCTAGGAACACTGCTTACTTTTCTTAGTGAGTTCCAGTACTTACCCTCTCGGGCAGTTAGTCAGGCCTAATCAGCTCATAGACAAACATTGCGACAGCTCATAGACAAGCGTTGCTACAGCCTCACACTAAGCAAAGAGGATTAACTCACTATACTCGCGCAACGCACACCTCTCGGTGGTTTGCTACATGCTTCATATCTCTATGCCGCATGAGTGAGTATGCAATAACGCTTGTGATCTTTACTTAGTTTGTTGCAATGAAAGTAAGAGATGATAAAGAAGAAGATAATGAAGATGGTGTCTAAGGAAATAAAGAGATGCATTGATTACAAAATGTATTAATGTCTTAAGCCAAAATGTAATACAATACAGAGATAAGAGGAGAGGTGGAGGGCTAAATGTAGGCAATATTTTGTTTCCATCAAATGTATGTCAAGGCTACCGGTGGTGCCATGGATGGACGGTGGAGTAGTCTCTCTCGAGATCTATCTCCGGTAAAGCTCCGGTCATCACTCGGAATGGGTTGAAGGAATGAAGAAATCTCAAAGAATGTCTTGTTTACGCTCTCATCTATGATCATAAGGATCTGCCTTAAGGCAGAAGCTCAGATACCTTGAATTTGGGCTCTAAGGCTCTATTTATAGAGCTCAATCGTCGATAGTATTGATGGTCCTGCTCTGGATCACTGCCACTTTTAGCACGGTAGGTGAAATGTCAATATCATCTTTTTGGTACTCCCAAGGTATACGTTCATGCTTGTTTTCTAAAGTACCATCGGATTCCACCAACCTTGCGGCCACCCTTCTATCATGGTTATTACTCTGTAGTTGCAACATCCATGCGATGAACACATGCGATTAATAGCCGAACATCCATGCGATGAACGCATGTGATCAATAATTGCAACATCCATACGATGAACGCATGCGATCAATAGCCGCAACATCCATGCGATGAACGCATGCGATCAATTCCTGTGATAGCTACCAAAATAGATATTTTGAAGTAGAATAACGCAGAATATTGGGTTAACAGAGATTTTCAGTGCTATCGACGCAAGCTCACTTTTCACACGAATTCTTAGTATTATCACCGCATATTCTACTTGTTAGCCCTCATAAAAGGCTACAATAGCTTGTATTTCTACCAGCTATCACTTAGCATCTACTGCCTAGGGTTTCTCTCAGTTTGGTTATTTATACCTGTCCTGTGTTGAGTATTGTGTATCAGAAAATTAAAAAGAATAAAAATCTCTCATCGTGGTTTTTCTCCCTGATCTAGGGTTTCCACGTAAATCTGTGTTTTTTCTCTCTTCTACTTTTTCAATAGCTTCTATCACTGATAACATGCTATTATTAATAACTTCTTGGCATTCCACTTATACTTTAGTTCGAGATTCAACTTTATTAATTAAATTCACTAAGTTGACTATCAATGATAGACTTCTAAAAGTGGCTATTAACTAGAAAAAAATCATCAAAGATTAAGCAATCAATGATAGAAAATATTAGTGGCTATCATTAATATACTTTCATTAGTGTCTATCAATTTTGAAAGATTAGTACTCAAAGCTGTCAGTGGCTATTATTGAGAAACTTTTGTCATGATTATCAATAATAGACTTTTATTACTAATAGACTTCTCCCACTGATACCTACCAAAATCCGATATCACTAATACGTGAATATAACTAGTATCTATCTAACTCTATCACTAATGTCACTAATAATTGATATTATTAATACACAAATATTATGATATACAAATACACAAATATTTCAATTTATGTTATTCATTTTGGGTCATCTATGCCATTTTTTCAAGTCTGATAGACATCATATTCTTAAAGTCCTATAAAAAGAAAAAAAAAAACTATTGGCATATATGATATTGTTCGCATTCTCATTTTTTGAGAAATAAACTTGTTTAATTATTATTCTCGTTTCTTATTTCAAACTTTTAAGAAATGTTTCTAAAAATGGTGCAAATTTGTGGACTACAAAAGTAGTTTCTTTCAAATCCATTTTTATTTGTTATTTATATTTAATGTTTTGTTATAATAATCAAACTTGATGATTGGCTTGTTGGTGTTAAGTCGCTTATGAATCGGATACTTTCAAGTTTTGAGAATGAAACTCAGCCTCATAATTCTTATTTTAAAAAAAAAAAAAAAAGAAGCAAAAACTGGAGAAATGAAAGAAAATTTTAAAAAAATAAAGGAATAAAAAATCGGAGGAATGAAAGAAAATTAAAAAAAAAAAAAAAAAAAAAAAGAATAAGCAAAAACTGTAGAAAAAAAAGAAAAGAAAAAAAGAAAGAGAAGAAGCAAATACTGGAAGCGAAAACTCGAGAAAGGAAAGAAAATAAAAATGAATAAATAAACGGAAAGTGGCAAAATCTGGAAAAAAAAAAAAAAGAAAGTAAAAATATTTTTTTTTTTAAAAAAAGAAGAAGATATTCAACCAGACAAATAGTGGATGAAGAAATTAGAAATTAGAAAAAAAAAATACAAAGATTGACTAGTCAACGCTTCCATCTTACCACTTTTAGAATCACCCCTACCACTAATATGTATTAAAAATAAAACATTTTCTAACTTGAATGACTATGAATAGTAGGCTCTTTTCAATTGTTCTTCCTTTTATTCATCAAATTCTTTTGTGCTTACCTTTTGAAGTTGGTGATCCTTTCTTAAATTCAATGGTATTGGATGTGTAAAAATTCACTTAGTGACCCTAAAGTTAACTTAAATCTTTGATTTGACTTCTTCATTTCAACTCTGAATCAAATCTCAATTTTACCTGAAAAATTTAATAAAAGTAATGAAAAATAAAGCTACTGCAAAATTATGTCATAAAAAATGACATTTGAAACAAAAGATGGTTAAAGAAAGAATTCCAGGGGGTTAAAAGAGTTAAAAGGTAATTAACCAATCAAAAAACTGAAAATTTTATAATGAGTTGAGAAAATACGTCACTTTATTTGAAATTCAAAATCAGTCCATATAAAAAAAATTCATAAATAGAAAAAATATCAAATTATTTACAGAAATAAGAAAAAATACGGATAGATTTCTATCAGCCTCTATCAAAGAAAATTTAAATTTTATTATTTTGTTTAAATAGTTTTTCTTATTTTTCTATTTTTTAAAATTCTCCATAGTCTTATTGTATATTGAAAAACAATTATTTGTTTTAAATTTCAGGATGCACTGTGCATCATCAAGTTATACCATTTTAAATGGTAAAAGATTTATTTATTTCTTATTATTATTTGAAATATGATGGTAAAATCTAAAAAAAAAATGTTGATGTCGATGTCGTTTTGCTGTTTTAAAAGATTTTAATGAAGAGAAGAGTCCTCTCGAGAAAGTAGCACAAGTAAAGATTTGAAGTTACAAAGTTTTAAGTTAACTTTCAGACGAAATATGATAGTTACACATTTAATACCATAGAATCCAAGCATGGATAATGTACCTCAAAAGGTGAGCACAAAAAATAGATAGAACCATATGGATTTTGAGACAACTAGACTTTCGATTTATTTTGATAGTATGTTTAATTCTTATTTATAACCTAGATGTGAAATTTTTTTGTTGTTATATTAATTAAACATGTAATTTTACATTATAAAAATTGTTCTTTTGGTAGGACAAGAATGGAACTACGAAGAAAGGAAAGAAGAAACAACAAAGAACCAATAGAAAATCTTGAAAGAGGTCAAAATTCAAATTACATAAATATAAAATATGATATATCTTTAATTAGCAAATTGTTTGCATTACACTCTTAGATTATCCATTTGTTACTTGATGTGGCATTGATTATAAGTATGGAGAATCGAACTTTAGAGAGAAAAGATTATGACAACTATCATTGAACTAGGTTATTAAATGATTTAAATTTAGTAATCAAATTTATTTGACACAAAATTAATGAAATATGAAATTTGATATATGTGGCATTTAAAATTGGGATAACTAAATAGATAGCCTTAATTAGGCTCATTAATGTCTATACTTGCTTAAAGTCCAACATGACTTTTGCTAAAACTTAAAGCAAAACTAACCTAAAATGCAACAAACAAGCAATGCAATAACATACCCCAATGGGTTCACTATCTAATTAGCACAAATACTTGACGCTAATCAGTAACAATTATTTAGATCTTGTTTGATAATTATTTGGTTTTTGGTTTTTTTTTTTTTTTTGAAAATTAAGCTTATAGACACAACTTCCACTTCCAAATTTCTTTCTTTGTTATCTACATTTTACCAATGGTTTTAAAAAACCCAGCTATATTTTGAAAACTAAAAAAAGTAGCTTTTAAAATTTTGTTTTTGATTTTGGAATTTAGCTAAAAATTGAACCATTGTACTAAGGAAGGTTGCAAATCATCGTAAGAAATATGGAGGAAATAGACTTAATTTTCAAAAATAAAATGGTAATCAAATGAGGTCTTAACTTTTTGTTTTTCGATTTTCAAAAAATATGCTTATTTTCTCACGATTTCCTACTCATTATTTTCATATTTCTTAATTTAATATTTGAATTCTTAGCCAATTTTAAAAAATGAAAACATTTTTTTTTTTAATTTTTGAATTTTGGTTTTAATTTTGAAAACACTCCTAAAATGTAGACAACAAAACATAAAAACCAATAGATAGAAGTTGTGTTTATAAACTAAATTTTTAAAAACAAAAAATAAAAAACTAAATGATTACAAAACACAGTCTTAATGTCTATTAAAACTACAATATGATATATGCAAACCTAACAAAACTAAATTAAAATGCAACAATTTTTACGTTGGCAATGTACTTTTATAGTCCTCAAATAAATTCTAGATAGCTTTATGTTGTTTGATTTAAAAAGAAAAAAAGTTATGAAATATTTTTCGCCGTTGCAAATATAGTTATCAAATCCAAATATTAATATATATAACACAATGTAAAAAAATTTGCAGATATAAGAAAATTTAGATCGAGTTCTTAGAATTTATGAATGATAAACTATATTACTGATAAAAATCTATCAGTGATAAAATCTATTACTAATAAAGTTTTTTTATACTTGTAATTCTTTAAAAAATATATTATTATACATATAATTATTATTACAATCATCCAATATTTTTGGACAATGGTATGGATAATGATCACAATTGGGCCTAGATCCACCTAAATGGACCTTAAGCCTAAGAGATCTAGAATCCACACATAGCTCAAAGAAGAAAGTTAGACCTTGATGGCTAGGAAGGCTAAGTCCAGCACCATCCTTTTCATGCAAAAGGTTCAAGTGTGTGTCAAGTGATGGACCTTATAAATAAGCCATTGATTACTATAAGAATGAAGTTTGCAACAAGTGGTTTTTGAAGATACTAGATCTTTTTTTTTAAAAAAAAAGGTCAAGATAGTTCGAGATAAATTACAACACCTTAATAATAATAATAAAAAAAGTAAAATGCATTTTTTGTTCTTAAAGTTTAGAATTGATATCTATTTGGTCCTTGAAATTTTAGAAAAGACATTTTAATCCCTTACGCTTATAAAATAATTCTAAATAATCATTGATTTAACTTTAACTTAACAAAATGATAACTTGACTGTTACTTGCTTATGTGTATTAAGTGACATATCACTTTTAATTGATTAGTTGGCAAATAAATAAGCTGAAAAATTAATTTTAAAAATTAAGCCTAAATGAAAAGTTAAGGGCTAATTCAGCAACCTTTTTCGTTTTTTATTTTTTGTCTTTGAAGATTAAATTTATTTCCTCCCATTTTCATCTTTCTCAAGTCAGTAGCTGAATTTTCAGTTAAATTCTAAATTCCAAAAACAAGTTTTTATAAGTTATTTTTTTTAGTTTTAAAATTTGGCCTGGTTTTTTAAACTATAGGTATAAAATAGATAATAAATAAAAAAATTTAGAGGATGACATAATGTCTATACTTAATTTTAGAGGAAAAAAAAACAAAAACTAAATAATTATCAAATGAGAGCTAAATAATTTAATCTATTTCAAGAATCTCTTTCATCTCACCGACTGCTTGTATGAATTTAAACCTATTTCAAAGCAATGATGGTCTTTGAAGGAAGACTTGTAGATATTAATCGATTAGGATTAATTTAACATCAAAACTTGACCATCGACCATAGGAGAAGTCGAAATTCTAAAATTTTGAAAGTTTATTACCCTGAAAAACAGTCTTATTTTTTCCAAATAGATAGCATATTTTGAGACATGTTGACCATCATCGTATGAGCATAAGTAGTCGACCTTAGGGCACTTAAGAGATGAAGAGAATTTTAGCTTTTACTTTTTTTTTTTTCTTTTGAGAAAAATCCATACTTTTAAGTTTATTTGCCACCTAATCAACTATAATGAACACGTCAACCATTCCACGTCAACAATCTAGTCAACATTCCACTAGTAAAGTTAAATCAGAAACCATTTAAAATCATTCTACAAACTTGGGGCTAAAGTGTTTTTATTAAAACTTTAAAGACCAAATGGACATCAATCTTAAACTTTAGGGTCCAAAAGTACATTTTACCCTAAAAATAAGTCGTTGGAATTTTATTTTCATTTTTTTATTGCGGGTTTAAAGATGGACCTTTTATATTAATATGGTTGTTTTATAAACTTATTAGGGAAATAAGGTTGTTTTGAAACTTATTAGAGAAATATTGTTGTTTTGGGAGATCGAAGCTAGAAGTCGAGGGTTGAGGATTCGAGTAATATAGAGATCGAACGTTGAAAACTTGACAAACAATGGAAGACTTGGAAATAATATCTATATTGAGGGCTGTCGAAGGTTGAAGTTTTAACATACATAAGTTGAAACTTCAACCCTCGACATGCAGTGTGAAGTCCTATCACCATGCTGCCCCTGCTCCGATTCTCCTGCGCGATTTCCTGCATGCATTGACGCATGCATGTTGCCCTCTGCCATAGCCTTAATGCCTCTTCAACCACCCAATGTAATTTCTCAACCCGTGGGTCGAGTGTTCAACACTCGACCTACATCCTTTTAAACCCCACTCCTCTTCATTTTGCTCACTCACTACCTCTTCATTTTTGCTCACTCTCTCCCTCGATAATTTTTGCAGCCTCATTTCCTCTCCCCTTGATTTTGTTCATTGCCCCCTCACTGCCTTCGAAATCATCTTCATCTCCTCCTATTTCTATTTTCATTTCTCTTCTTGTATTTCATTTAATACAAATTATTCTCACACAATTATACTGGTTCGTTACTCTATTAAATTTTTATTTTTTAAGAATAAATTATACATTTTATTTTTGTTCTTATATTATTGTTTTTTTTAGATCTCTAATTTTTTTTTTTTTTAATTTTTGTAGTTGTTGTCAGATAACAAATAACAGGAAAAAAGGGTGAACGTTGTCACTTTGAAGGAAAAAGAGAATTATCATCGAATCTGTGAGTTGAACTATATATTTGAAAAGTTTAGTTTATTCTTATGATATTGATTTATTTAGTATTAACTTTGATGTTTATAGTGTTAAAATGTTTAGTTTATTGTTATGTTCAAAAAGTTGATATTTATAGTTTAATACAAAATTATTGTGATAGTTAACAGTTTAGTTTAGTTTCAAAAGTTTAGTTTATTCATACGAAATTTGATTTCTTTAGTATTAACTT
This sequence comes from Benincasa hispida, assembly GCF_009727055.1. Lineage (NCBI taxonomy): Eukaryota > Viridiplantae > Streptophyta > Magnoliopsida > Cucurbitales > Cucurbitaceae > Benincasa > Benincasa hispida. The sequence continues at coordinate 44,709,640 of NC_052358.1, forward strand.
TGATGTTTATAGTGTTAAAATGTTTTAGTTTGTTGTTATGTTTAAAAGTTGATATTTATAGTTTAATATAAAATTATTGTGATAGTTATTGTGATTTAATTTTGTTGTTATGTTTATTGTGATAAGTGATATTTCTAGTATTAACTTTGAAAATATAGTTTAAATAGTTTGAAAAAGTTTAGTTTAATTTTATTTTTTAGTTTGTATTAAATTTGAAAAAGTAGTTTTAAAAATTTTATTTATCTAGATATTTTTAGTTAATACAAAACTATTGTGATAGTTATTGTGTATTAACTTTGTTGTTATGTTTATTGTGATAAGTTGATATTTTCTAGTATTAACTTTGAAAATATAGTTTAAAATAGTTTGAAAAAGTTTAATTTAATTTAATTTTTTATTTTGTATAATTTGAAAAAATAGTTTTAAAAGTTTACCTCATTTTAATTTGTTGTTATTTTAAAAATAGTTATAAAAAGTTTAATTTATTGTTATGTTTAAAAAGTTGATGTTCATAAAACTTAAAAAGTTTATATTTATAACTAAGAAATTTAATATTTTTTAATATATTCTCTTATAAAAAGTAAATACAAAAAATTGATGTTTTTTTTTTTTTTTTTTTTTTAGAAAATGACAGGAAAATGCTTGGGATTTTTGTTGTTTACAAATGGTAATATTGGATAATGGTATTGATGGAGTTGAGTATGACCAACCATCAAGTGGGAGTTTTACCATAAATATGAACAGTGGAATTGTATTTGAACAATTCATTGAAATGGTTGGGATGTTACTTAGTGTAGATATGAGAGCAAATCAGATAGAAATAATATATAGACATCCTAATCTAGAACCATCAGGATCAATAAGGTTTATGTCATTTCCTATTTCGAATGCACAAGCTATGAACTTGGTATTCTCAATGGCAATGCCACTGCCAAATCTAGTGCATTTGTATGTAAATGTAAATAAGATAGGGGTGGATCCTGATACATCATTTAACCAGTTTGAAGATCCAACTCAATGTATCGATCCTGATCCGGAGTCAGTTGCATCGCCATGTGATAATGAAGATATGGCGGCTAACAACATGTACAGAGACTTTAGAACAGAAACGGATGACGAATTTGAAGAGTTGGATTTTGATGGTTGTGAACATGAGATACTTTCAGATACATTCAATGATTTGGATATGAATGTACTGGATAGCATTCGGGAACATGACCCAATTGTAGCCCCTGTGGACGTTGACAATACTCAATTGTATAAAGGGATGATTTGTCAAGACAAGGAAATGCTACAACATGCGGTCAAATGTTTTGCAATAAAGTGTCACGCACCATATGAGGTTGTTGAATCTACACCGACGATTTGGACAATTCAGTGTAAGAAGTGGGAGGAAGGTTACAAGTGGAGGCTTCGTGCAATAAAGAAAAAATTGCATGGCTTGTTCGAGATCACTAAGTATGATGAGCAGCATACATGTTTTTATTCAGAACTAAGTCAAAGTCACGTGCAATTGGATTCATCAATGATTGCACTGGAGTTCTGTGACGCCGTAAGAGAAAAACTATCTATCAGTGTGGCACAACTACAGTCTGACATCAAATCAAAGTTTGGATATCATGTTTCTTACCATAGAGTATGGGAGGGAAAAAGAAAAGCGTTGGCTAAAGTGTTTGATGATTGGGATGAGTCTTACAAATTGTTGCCCAGGTGGTAATATATGGTTGAGCAGACTAATCCCGAAACACGTGTAGAGTGGAGAGTTAAAGAAACGCTTACTGAAGGTTATGTTATCCTAACTTCTGTATTTTGGGCATTTGGTCCTTGTATAGAAACTTTTAATAAATGTCGGCCGATAATTCAGATAGATGGTACACACTTGTANCAGATAGATGGTACACACTTGTACGACAAATATAGAGGAAAACTGTTGATTGCTACATCAGTTGACTCGAACGGCCATCTTCTTCCACTTGTGTTTGCCATTGCTGATGAAGAGTCCGCAGACTCATGGGGATGATTCCTGAAACACCTGAGGTGTGTCTTTCGTTACTAAGACGGGCTCTAGATAGTTAGGGATTGAAAAATAAATAATTTTTTTTTATTATATATTCATTTTATTGTATATTCAATTTCTTTATTATAATTTATTGTATATTCAATTTTTTATAGTAAATTTATTATATATTCACTTTTTTTGTTGTAATCAATAAAGTTTTACATTATTCTTTTAATTGAGAAATAAATACTTCTTTTATCATGTTTGTTTAATTAAGTGTAGATACTTTTATTATATATTCAATTTTTTTTATTATAAAATTGTATATTATTCTTTTAATTAAGTTGTACATTATTCTTTTAATTAAGTTGTACATTATTCTTTTAATTAAGTTGTATATTATTCTTTTAATTAAGTTATACATTATTCTTCTAATTCAGAAAAAAATACTTTTTTAATTGAGAAATAAATATTTTTTTTCTTTCAGATCATGGCTTTAAACCCAGAACCTGTTGATTTCGATGTTTTATATGACTAGTCCATTCATCGATCATCTATTGTATGGCGAGATCGTACTACTGGAGAAATATCTTGCAGGCATCGAGAGGCAGTTCTCCAGCGCACTATCCCGCTCCACCCTCAAATACTATATCGCTACTGCGCACATCTGGATTCTATGGGGTTGCCAGACTAGGATTTATTCAGTTGGATTGGTATCTGATCACAACCTTGGTCGAGAGATGGAGGCCCGAGATGCATACATTTCATATGTCTGTTGGAGAGTGCACTATCACTCTACAAGACATAGAAGTGTTGTTGGGGTTACCTGTTGACGGTGAGCCGATCACTGGAGTGATGTATGATGACTGGTCAGAAGTTTGTCAACTGTATCTCGGTGCGACCCCACCTGTGAACAAAATTAAATGATCAAGGTTAAGTTTAATATGGTTAGGAACACAATTTCGTGAGCTCACAGATGATGCAGACGAAGAAACCTTCATAAGATATGCACGAGCATATATACTACAAATGATGAGTGGAAGTCTGTTTTCAGATAAATCAAGTCATTTTGTTCACTTGATGTTCCTGCCACTGTTGTTAACTAACCTCCATGATGCGGGGCGGTATTCGTGGGGTGGAGCATGGGCTGGCATGGTTGTATAGACCACTTATGCCCAAAGCAACAGACTTGAGGTTCGAGAAGATAGCAAGGCCTCTCATACTTTTGCAACTATGGGTTGGGAACGATTTCCAACAATGGCTCCACAGCTACAACATGTTAATTGACGCTCAGTTAGTTAGACAGCCTACGGTTTTCGGTTATGTTGTTTTAATTTTCAATAATTTATATCACTGATCTAGTTATTAAATTCTAAATTATCAATTTAAATTTAGGTGGAGAGACAAATTTTGTGTGACTAAGACAAGCCACACATGTAGTCAGCCAGTATAAGATACATGTTTGATCTGCTTCAACCTTCAGGTAATTCACACTGAACCTAATTATTATTTATACACATTTTTATTGTATTTGTCTTTAATATTCTCTAATATAATTTTTGTGTTCAGGTTATTTGGGAATCGTACAAAATTATAGCATACTTTACCTAATTTTTGTACGAATGGTCAAAACAATATGGCGGACGATAAGTCTCTCATATGTTTTCACATTGGTGATGGTGGCATCTTCCTGATAGGGTAATGAGACAATTCGGTTTTTCAGCAGGATGTCCCATCGCCTGTAATACTGAACCCGTACTGCATGATTTGACCTAAAAACTGGAGATTGGTCCGAAAAGTTGCAATTTGGTAGTGCGTGGCACTATCGTGCAAGGTTTATTGCAATTGAGGTTTCTCTTTGAACAGTTTGACATAGATGTCACTCCAGAATATATTTCATTGGTTAAAATATCACAAGCGCTACGTCACTCGTCGAGGGCAGGCTGTGGATCATCCTGTGATATAAACAATAGACAACATTAAGAATACAGCTATATTCGGATAATTTATTTTATTTTGATTTATTAATATTAATTTATTATTTTAAATTTGTCTAATTGTTTTATAAATTCACAGAGATTCGAACAACAGGATAAGACTTCAGTGGAGGACCTGTTCGAAAGATGATGAGTTTTTGATGAGTTGTACATAATGTGGAAGAGTTGCCCCCTATGATTGCAGGACGCAAAGTCAAACTGATTTATGTTAGGTCCGATTAATGATGATTGCCAACATTTGGTTCAGGGGACATTATGGGACTCAGTGGCTGGTTCCTTCGTCTCAGTACGTGCATGGACATGGTCGGGTCGTGGAGGAGCAAATGAATATATTATTATATATGAAGCGCCTGCAAGAGGGGTAACCAGTAGCAACATCAAAGAAGAACCCGAGCAACCTTCAAGGTTCGACTGTCGACGGACGATCAACCAGCTCGGAAATCGACACGTCCGCCTGTGGGACACATTGATTTTGTTAATTATTTTATATAAATGAGATTTTAATTTACATTTTTTTATTTTTATGAGATATTTTTTTTAGTTTATTATTTTAAAGTTTAAATAAATAATAAAAAAAATTTAAAATTGTTTTTATAATAATAAAAATTAAAAAAAGAGGGAAAGGAATGGAAAGAAAAGCGAATAAATGAAAAAGAAGGTGAATGTGTAAATTAATTAAAAAAGAAAAAAAAAGGGCAAGGGTCGAGGGTTCAAAATTTTGACCCTACCTTGGTCGAATTTTGAACCCTCGAGTTATTAAAAAAACAATATTTTTACAAATAGTTTGAAAACAACCTTATTTTCTTAAATAGTTTCTAAAAGGACAATATCCTTTTAATTTTCCCCTTAAAAATTCTAGGATGACACATATTTAAATTTTAGTTTGTTATGGTGGGAGTTTTAAATTTTCCCCTTAAAGATTAGGAGACTTTAAAATGTTTGTCTTATAGTTGTTGGTAATGAAATTTTTATGAAAAAGAATGAGAGTCCAATCTATTTTTCCTTTGTCATTTTTATGTTGTAAGGATAAGTACTAAGTTGAATTCTAAAGTTTAGAATTAATATGTTGGAGTTAGAAATTTGTAATGAAATTTTTCAATAAATGTATAAAATAAAGGAAGATAAAGTTTCCAATGATTATGCAAATTTCAAGGATAAATATGATTGAAATTGAATTATTTAACATTAATTTATGAAGTCGACGAATCAAATACTTCTTAAAAGATTTTATACATGTGCAAAATGCATCTAAATGCTCCCAAACAAAATTAGAGGTAAGGTTGAGATTTATTTTTGTATTATATTTATTATTTTGACAAATAAAAGGTTCTGTTGTCGTCAAGATCACCTGCTTACCGTCCAAGGATATGATTGGATGATCGCTGGTCCCACCTGAGGTTGTGAGGCTGAAAATGAGCAGAGAAATTTTAAAGGGGCAATTACGACTTTTCATTATTTAAAAGTCCTAAAACTCAATGAATTTAATAAGTGGTTTTACATCCATTTTGCCCCTCCCCTCTAATATTTGTAATATTTTCTTTGAAATTTGTCCATTTGTCAATTCTATCCATCCATTTTATTAATTTGATATTTAAAGAAGTGTACATACATATAAGAATTGAATACATTAACGACTTTAAAATGTAATCTCAATAAAAAATCTAAATTCATTCTCTTATAAAAATTTAGGAGTTTAATTTATAAAAGTAAAGTATAAGTCTCATACAACATTTATCAAGATAAAACGTAATGGAGAGTTAAATTAATACACTTATAAAAGTTCAAAAGTTAAATTAAAACAAAAATCATAATAATTTAGAAGTTTAATTTAAACAATTATATATTAGCGAAATTTGAAGAAGATATTATTTAATATACTTAAAAAAATCAAAGTTTAAATTAATACAACCCGAAAGTTTAGGATTTGAAAATTGAAATCTTTTAGGGGTTGTTTGGGGGCCCAACATGAGATGTATATCTCCACATCCTATATCATCTCACTGTTTGGAGGCCCATTATCCTATCTCACCGATTTTAATTGTTTGTGGACCCATTTTCGAAATGTCTTTTGTATCTCACCGTCATTTTCCTTCTGTGTATCTTATATCATTTCAATGCTTGAACATACTCAATCATACTCGATCAGAACCCACCAGACATCAGAACTCCTCACATTCTATATCATCTCAATGCTTCAAACAGCTCTTTAGTGAGAAAGGGTTTCGAAAAGATTTAAGGAACACTATAGGAAAGGGTAATAAAGTCTTTTGAAGCTAAAAAAATGACTCTAAATTAAAAAGTGGACCCAGAAGTGTTTATGACCATAAAAAATTGTTCTGTGTGTTTACAATTTCCCAATATTTGTTTATTTTGTGGATATCTTTGGAGATCTCAGAATCTTCAAATACAGTGTGTTGGTGGTGTGACCATCCTGCCTTTTTTATACGTCACCACAAATTTCATCTCTTGTTCCTAATTGAAATACGAAGTGGAGAGCAGAGGAAAGGAGTGGTTTATCCGGTAGAAATGGAGTTGGAGCCGGCGATTGAACGGTTGCCTATTGATCTACTGGCTGACATTTTTGCGATGATAACCTACTTCACCGATTTGGCTCAGTAACTATCGATTCTTAATTTCGGTTTTTATTATGAATTAAATTGCTCCGGTTGTTGTTGTTGTTGTTGTTGTTAATTTTTAGGGTTTATGCGATTGTGGAAAAACGCAGGGCGAGCGGGGTTTGTAAGAAATGGAAGGAAGGAGTTAAAATGTCTATTGGAAGAAGAAAGAGTTTGAGCTTTGCTGGTTGGAAGATAGATGATGATTCTACTGCTCGCCTTATTCGCCATGAATACAATCTTCGAGATCTCGACATGTAATCTCTAACCTCCCTCATTTCTAAAATAGTGTAAATCATTTTTGTCTTCTTAAAAGAATTAAAATTAGATTTTTAATCATTCAAAATTAATTTTGATTATATAAAAAAGTTTAAATCCTATTTTAATTCATGAATTTTGAAGCTTCTTCTATTTTGTTTCTAAATTTTTAAAAACGACGGTCTAACTTTTAAAGGTCTCTACTATTAGAATACCAAATAAGATAATCACCTTGAAAAAGGTAAGATTTTAATTTTAAATTAGGTGGTAAAATGATTTTCTATAGAACTCAAAAGTTATTTTGCATTCAAGATTTTGTCGTGGTTGTTGGCATTTTACTTCATCTTCATTTTGCTCAACACATGCTAGACTCAATTTCATTAAAGAGTTAATAAAATCTTAATAGTGAGACCAAAATAAACACTTTTTAAAAATTTAAAGACTAAAATAGTTGTTGTAGAAAGTTTAGGGATTAGAATAGAACAACATTCAAAGTTCATTAACCAAAATAGGATTTAAACTTATAAAAATTGTATTTTAAAATGTAAAATTAAAGTTTAAATTAATTTTGAGTGGTTATAAACTTGTTTTGGAATGATTTTGGACAAAAGTAATTTTTGTAATTTCAAAATCACTTCTCAAGCATGCTCTCTTGAAAATTTTACTTTTCTTCTTGGGCTTCGTTTGGATTGCACTTTTTAAAATAATTACAGATAACTTTGCTTTTCATACCATTAATTTTAATATGAAGTAAATTAGTCTCGGTAAAATGTGTGATTTAAAAGTGATTTCAGCGGATTTAATCATAATCTGTTTTATTAAACAAACGAACGATTCTCTTTCTCTCAAAATCGCGTAGCCTCATATTTTCTTCATATTGCTTTTCTTCAAGTAGTGTCTGATTGAAAATGGGCGTTTTTTTTTTTTTTCTTTTATCTCTTTGGCGAAGAAGATGATGTTCACATGGGAGTAAAGGTACTTACTTATACGCCCTTGCCTTTTTGAAACTTTCACCAATCATTCTTCAATATTCTTATAACCTTTTTAATCAAAATTAAATTTTTTCTATCAACTTCTAACAAAATTGAATAAAAAATTCTAGGGTGAATGTTTTGTCCACGTTTTCGGTTGACAAAGTTAAATATTTTTATCTTTATTTAATATAATTTTACATTTTAAGAATTTAAAATTCACCTGGACAAATGAAAACATAAAGATCACAAAATTTAAAACCAACTATCAGAAACATAATCCAGTTTATCTTGTTAAATGAATTTAGACATAAAATAAAATTCAAATTATAAACCAAACAAACCCTTAAGATTGGAACCTAAGAGTGGACACTCGTGACTTTTCACCTTCAAAGGGTCGGTCTCCAAATACATTCTTTTTAAAAAAAAGGGCTTATTTTCAGGATTTAAAACTAAAGTGTCCCATTTTTATTTTTATTTTTATTTATTTATTTTTTTTTGTAAAGCCTGTTATATTCTTGAAGTTTATGTTTCATGTTTTTGGTTGATCTTAAGGACGCTTTAGATTATTCTCAAATAAGGGAACGTTATGAGAGTAACTCAAAGGAAAAGAAACAAAACAAAATCTCTTTACCAAAAAACATAGCTTAGTTTTTTTGAGTCCACTGCCATGGCTGTCTTCATCGTTCTAATGTCTACTCAAGCAAAATGCTGACTGATTCGTCATTCTATTGTAATATGTGTTTCTTTTTTCAGCTCAAGAAGCCGTTGGGGTTGCCAAATAACAGACCATGGATTGCAAGAAATCTCTCTTGCAAAGTGCATTCCCAACCTCAAGTCCATTTCGCTTTGGGGTATGGTAGAGATCACCGACACGGGTGTTGTGCAACTGGTATGATATTATCTTATCTTTTAAGACCAAACATGCCTGAAGTAACTGCTCAATTTTTGCCAATCTCCTTTAGAATCTATTTCGATTCTTCATTCTGTTCTAGTTTAGTTACTGAAACAATTGAAAAAGATTTTTTACTTCTTTCGAGATCCTTTATCCTTGCCTTGAATCGTTGGGTTTAAATAATACTTCGATGATCTTTATGATTAAAGTGGCAGCACATAGAATAGTCAATAGCCCTTACAGTAGGCCTTAATATGTGAATTGGACAGTATCTTCATTTCTTTGCACTAATAAGTTTTGTGTATTGTCTTAGTTATTTTGGATCTTTTAAAGTCCACTTTTGAAATGTAAACACCAGTTTAAAAATTCCTTTGGTCCTGAAATGTCATCTACTTTAAAGACTTTTTGAAGGTCTAGCTTATTGTGCATGATTTTGGAAGTACTGTCCCACTTGTTCTTAAAGTAAACCTTCAAAAACAATTTATCCACGTGCCAGCATCTTACATAAATTACGTACTTTCGATTAAGAGGTCAAAAGTTTGAATTTCTCACTCTCCACATATTATTGAACTAAAATAAATCAAAAAAGAAAAAGTATGCTATATGTGCTTCACTTCACTTTTGTTCTAAAATGCATAAAATTAAGGAATTGTTAGTTTAGGTCAGTTGATTATAATAATATGTGAGGTTATAATGGTCTTTGGAGTTGTTTAATTTGTAATTAGGGTATAGAATATTTTTGTCTGGATTTAGATAGTCTACATTTGGAATGCATACTACTTTACTCTATTCAAAAAGTCTATATTTGGGGTATAAATTATTCTACTCCAGGTTTAAGGTTTACATATTTGGATTTAGATAGTCTATATTTCTTTTATGTCTTTCATAGTTCGTTAGCATTTCACTTCCTTTTTCTAAAACTGCATTTGGTTGTGTTCTCAGATTTCTAGAGCCAACTCTTTGCAAAACCTGAATATCGGTGGCACCTATATCACAGATATATCTGTGCTTGCAATCGCAAATAACTGTCCAAATTTGAAGGTAACTCTTAGGGATGTACCCGAAAAATTTGATCAACCCAATCCAATCCAATTTGTAGGGTTTGAGCCTAATTATCAACTCATTTGAATTGGGTAGAGATGGATTCAAATAAATGAAAATCTTATAGGTTGAGCTGATTCATGAGTTCATCTAAAATAACCAAAACCAACCTAAAGCAATCTGAATTTATTATTAAATTTAAAAAGTATGTTTTTTTAACTTATGATACAATTATATATAGATTTATGAACTTTAATTTTATCTAATTGCATAATTTTTTGTATAATTTATTCTCTAATAACTCCTAAAAACAATTTTTTAACACTTTAGAAAAAAAAATTATAATATAAATTGAAATTGAGTTGTTTTACATATTAACATTTTACTTATTTTCTTAATAAAATTTTAAATAAATAACTTGGGTAACCCTACTCATTCCAATTCAGACATTTTATGGTTGAATTGGATTGGATTCATTATTTGATAAAGGTTATGTGTTGTAAACTTACAACGACCCGAATAATTGAGTTGGATCTAAGAAGTACTTCAACTTGACCCGTTCTTAAGAATCTCTCTGTTCATTTGTTCATTTCCATGGCCAAACCTGACCCAACGTAACATCCTAATTATTCTTAAGAATCTCTCTGTTCATTTCCATAGCCAAACCGTTTCATGAATCATATGATACCTACATTGTCTTGCACAATCTTTAATCAATGGATTTCTTTCTTAATTCTACAGACCATTGTCCTCTGGTGCTGTCGCCATGTAACGGAGAGCGGACTTCTCATTCTTGTAAGTAAATGTCGCAAACTCGAGTCAATAAATGTCTGGGCAATGAGGGTTCCTATAGACTGCTTCATCGGTTTGGTCGCAATAAGTCCATCACTTCAAATAAAATCAAGAAGTGTTCTTGATTCTATGTGGGCTTAAAATATGTCACTTCAAATAAAACCAAGAAGTGTTCTTGATTCTCTATGCGAGAATATTGTGTGAAATATGCTCAAATATTCACATCTTGTAAAACTTCTATTGTATGTATATACGTCTTCATCTTTGTGTTTCTTCTCATTAAAGTCAAATATATATTTGTCATAGTTTCCTCAAGATGTTGATTATGTTATTTTCAGTTTATCTTAAAACTAAATTATACTCACCGAGTGTAAATATAAGGGTATGTAAAAATTAAGATGACTTTTCTTGACGCTAAATGTCTTTTTATCATTGTATGTATTTCGATAAATACATTTCTATGGTTCAAGTAGTTGGAGTCAACTCCATACTTTGTTTGGTCCAAGAAGTTAGTATGTCACACTTCCTCTTAGCTATCCTCTTTATTCGAGCATGAATGTGAAAACAGCAGGTGTCAACCTGTTAGCTTTAGGGCTTCAATCAAACCAAGTATTTTGATGATAACAAACTCAGATGTTTTAAAGTCACTATCTTGTAGAGTTCGGAAAGACGATTCCAAAGCAATTTGAATCGCTCAAATCGGAGTTCAAACGAGAAAGTTATAAGCAAAAGAAGATTGAAGAGGAAATCCAACGTGGCAGTGACACGTGGTACCTTGCTGACATGGCATCTGATGTGGCACACAAATGGTCAATATTGATGGCGTAGCAGCCGACGTAGCGGATGACGTGATGCTCCAACCGGTCACTTTTTACTGACGTGGCGATGACGTGGCACATGATGTGGCAGTGACGTGGCTACCGTGGACGAATGAGATAATGACAAGTGGCGGTCACCAGCTTCACGCGCGGATGCGCACGTGCGCCGCATGTGCCTGCAGTTTCTTCACAGAGTACGGCACGTGACGCTCAATCTCCTCCCCTATGCGCGTGGTGCTCATATCATCCGGCTATTTTTTATTTTCATTTTTATTTTCTTATTTTCCTTTAATTTCCTGATCCAATTTTCTCCAAATTAACAACAAATTTCAGCCTTTTCAAATTTGATTTCCTTCCTAAATTTTCATCCTTCAAATCTTTTTATTCTCCAAATCTCAATAATTTCAATCTTTCAAAATTCCTTTTCAAATCTTTTCTTTTTCTATTTTTTTTCAATCTCCACCCTTTATTTGCAATCATATCCAATGGCCAAAATTTATCCTCTATTCGACTTGATTTTACTCTTCATTGACACCAAAAGCTATCAAGTCTTAAGCTCTCAAATTCTTGTCCTCCTTGCTTCTAAATTGGTAGAGTTATTTTTGTGAGATTTTTTTTAGTGCTCAACTTGTGTATTTAATATTGTGAGGTTTTCTTTTAATTTTTGGGAATTGTATTAAGGTGTGGGTACACCTTGGGTTGTGAGAAAAAGAAATTAGTTTGATCTTGAATCAATAAAAATGATCTTGGGTTTCTTTTTAGCCTAAGAAAAAGATGGTCGTGTGTCGGTTTAGTCCTCACCTGCAAGAGGATTACTTAGTGAAATACCCAAAGAGTCTTGGAGAGTGGAGTAGGCAATTTGCCGAACCACTATAATTCCCGGTGTTTTCTCTTCCTATCTCTCTCTTTTATTTCTGGTTTTCAATTTTTTGCTTCTTGTCTTAGTTATTTTTTAATCTTTCCTAATTGCATGATTTAATTTTTAGTGTGTTATTTAAATTTATCCTTAATTAAATT
>NC_052358.1:44724857-44844270 GCF_009727055.1 Benincasa hispida
TGTTTTAGATAAAACTCCCTATGAGCTTTTTAATAATAAAACTCCAAATATTAGTTATTTCAAAGTCTTTGGTTGCAAATGTTTTATTTTGAAAGACAAAGGGAAACTTGGAAAGTTTAAGTAAAAAACGGACATTGACATATTCTTAGGATATTCTACATGTAGTAAAGCATATAGAGTTTTTAATAAAAGAACTCATGTAATTTGAAGAATCAATGAATGTTGTTTTTTATGAAACACATGTTGCCACTAATAAAGTTTTTGCTAGTGATGAATTAGAAATACCTGTTAAAGATCTTAGTATTAAAGATAGGTAAGCAGTATCAAATGAATCTCAGAAAGAGCCAGAAAAATCTCTCCCTCAGGATTGGAGATTCTCCACTCACCATCCTCAGGAGTTAATAATAGGTGATGTATCTCAAGGGGTAAGAACTCGCTCTTCTTTAAATACTTTCAATAATGTTGCTTTCGTGTCTCAAATTGAACCAAAGTTTTTTAAAGATGCTGAATCTGATGAGTTCTGGTTAATGATCATCCTGTTATAGGTACTAAATAGATATTTAGAAATAAAATGGATGAATCTGGTAATATTGTTAGAAATAAAACTAGACTAGTTGCTCAAGGCTATAGTCAAGAAGAAGGAATAGATTATGAGGAAACATTTGCTCCTGTTGCTAGATTAGAATCTATTTGCATGTTGCTTGCATTTGCATCTCATAAGAATTTTACTTTATTTCAAATGGATGTAAAAAGTGCTTTCTTAAATGGTTTCATAATGGAGGAAGTATATGTTTAACAACCTCATAGTTTTGAAAGCTTTGATAATCCAAATCATGTTTTTAAATTAAATAAAGCACCTTATGGTCTTAAACAAGCTCCTAGAGCTTGGTATGACCGTTTTAGTAAATTTTTGCTAGAAAATGGTTTTAAAATGGGACTTATTGATACTACTCTTTTTATCAAAATTAAAGATAATGATATTTTATTAGTGCAAATCTATGTTGATGATATTATATTTGGTGCTATTAACTCTTCTCTTTGTAAAGAATTTTCTAAGTATATGCATAGTGAGTTTGAAATGAGCATGATTGGGGAACTTAAATTCTTCCTTGGGCTTCAAATTAAACAACTTGAAGATGAAATCTTCATAAATCAAGAAAAGTACACAAGGGATCTACTCAAAAGGTTTAAGTTCGATAATGCAAAAGTAGCAAAGACCTCGATGAGTACCACTACAAAGCTTGATAAGGATGAAAANACCTCGATGAGTACCACTACAAAGCTTGATAAGGATGAAAAAGGTAAAAACGTAGATATTAAAGCTTATAGAGGTATGATCAGATCCTAGGCCTGATATTATGTTTAGTGTATGCATGTGTGCTAGATTTCAATCATGTCCTAAAGAATCGCACTTGCATGCTGTAAAAAGAATTTTTAAATATTTGCTTGGTAACGTTGATTTGGGCTTATGGTATCCTAAAAATGCATCTTTAGATTTGATTGCATATTCTAATGCTGATTTTGCTGGTAGTCTATCTGATAGAAAAAGTACTAGTGGAACATGGCATTTTCTAGGTAGTTCTTTAGTATCTTGGTATAGTAAAAAGCAAAATTTTGTTGCATTATCTACCACTAAGGCTGAATATATTGTTGTTCCTAGTTGTTGTTCTCAAGTTTTATGGATGAAACAAATGTTGCGTGATTTTGATTTAAATTTTGAACAAGTACCAATCTTTTGTGATAATAACAGTTCAATTAATTTAACTAAAAATCTCATTCAACATTCTAGAACAAAGCATATAGATATTAGACATCATTTTCTTCGAGAGCATGTGCAAAATAAGAATATTGTCATTAATTATGTTAATACTGAAAACCAGGTAGCAGATATTCTTACAAAGGCATTAAATGAAGAAGCTTTTTGTAAAAATAGATTTGCACTTGGTATTATTAAAATTGCCTAATTATGTTTGATAGAGGGAGCATTATTCATATTTCTATGAATTTATGTGTTATAATTTATTGAGGGGGAGCATTATTTGTATGATTAAGAGAGAGAAAAATCACTTGTATATCTTTTTGTTGATAACAAAAGGGGGAGAAGTATTTTTGGTATTATGGTGGTTTGTCATCATAAAAAAGGGGGAGATTGTTAGCTTTAGAGCTTCAATCAAACCAAGTATTTTGATGATAACAAACTCAGATTTTTTGTACTAACATTTTTAGTGTTTCAGAGTCACTATCTTGTAGAGCTTGGAAAGACAATTCCAACGCAATTTGAATAGCTCAAATCGGAGTTCAAACGAGAAAGTTATAAGCAAAAGAAGATTGGAGAGGAAATCCAACATGGCAGTGGCACGTGGCACCTTGCTGACGTGGCATCCGACGTGGCGGTTGATGTGGCACAAAACAGTCAATATTAATGTCATGGCAGCTGACGTGATGCTCCAGCCGGTCACCTTTTGCTGACGTGGCGATGACATGGCACATGATGTGGCAGTGACATGACGACCGTGGACGAATGAGATAATGACAAGTGGTGGTCACCCAGCTTCACGCGCGCGTGCTCTGCACGTGTCTACGGTTTCTTCACAGAATGCGACGCGTGACCCTCAATCTCCTCCCCTGTGCGCGTGATGCTCATATCATCCGGCTATTTTTTATTTTCTTATTTTTCTTTAATTTCCTGATCAAATTTTCTCCAAATTTTCTCCAAATTCTCACCAAATTTCAGCCTTTTCAAATTTGATTTCCTTCCTAAATTTTCATCCTTCAAATCCTTTTTATTCTCCAAATCTCAATCATTCCAATCTTTCAAAATTCTTTTTCAAATCCTTTTTATTCTCCAAATCTCAACAATTCCAATCTTTCAAAATTCCTTTTCAAATCCTTTTATTTTCTATTTTTATTCAATCTCCACCCTTCATTTGCAATCATATCCAATGGCTAAAATTTATCCCCCTCGCCTATAAATTCGACTTGATTTTACTCTTCATTGACACCAAAAGCTATCAAGTCTAAGCTCTCAATTCTCTCTACTCTCAAATTCTTGTCCTCCTTGCTCCTAAATTGGCCTAGAGTTATTTTTGTGAGTTTTTTTTAGTGATCAACTTGTGTATTTAGTCTTCAAAAGGTAATATTGTGAGGTTTTCTTTTAATTTTTGGGAATTGTATTAAGGTGTGGGTACACCTTGGGTTGTGAGAAAAAAAAAATCGGTTTGATCCTGAACCAGTAAAAAGGATCTTAGATTTTTCTTTGGCCTAAGAAAAAGAGGGTCGTATGTCGGTTTGGTCCTCACCTGCAAGAGGATCACTTGAAATACCCAAGAATGAGTCTTGGAGAGTGGAGTAGGCAATTTGTCAAACCTATTTTCTCTTCCTCTCTCTCTTTTATTTCTGGTTTTCAATTTTTTGCTTCTTGTCTTAGTTATTTTTTAATCTTTCCTAATTGCATGATTTAATTTTTAGTGTGTTATTTAAATTTATCCTTGATTAAATTGTCTTTTAAATTTGAAGTTATCATAGCTTGCATGATTTAAGTTTTGTCTTGCATAAATTTTCTTTAATCAAATTAGTAGGTTAACTTTATTGAGCATTGTTTGAAGATAAAATTATTTTTTAAAAATTGGTAGTCAACCCTATTCACCCCCTCCAGTTGCCTTTAGATCCTACACAACCATCTTATGACACCAACTATCCAACTAGTATTTGTAACCTGGTTCCTTGCACTTGTTTAACTTGATAGACAGTTTATAAAGATCATAACATATCCATGCATTCCTAACTATGGCCTTGTAGACATTCAGAACTTATTAACCACAAACCAGTTGTAACTTATATACCTACTTCAAACAGAGTTCACATACAACCACTTTCACATATATATAAGCTTAGGATTCTATCCTTCCCACTATATGTACAAGAGTTCTAATGCCTACAAAGACATAACATCAACCTAAACAACTTCTGGTCTATTAGGGATCTATAGATTTGTGATAGATTGGCAGTTAGCTGTAAG
Source organism: Benincasa hispida (assembly GCF_009727055.1). Lineage (NCBI taxonomy): Eukaryota > Viridiplantae > Streptophyta > Magnoliopsida > Cucurbitales > Cucurbitaceae > Benincasa > Benincasa hispida. Next base: position 44,728,876 of record NC_052358.1, read on the forward strand.
CTAGGCTCCGGAAAATTAGCCGCTACCTGAGAAGTAAAAACATTTGAAAATAGTGAGCTACAATTGTCCAGTGAGTGACTAACTTTTAAAAATGTAAGTTTATAAACATAGGTATACTATATCACGAACTACTAAAACATAAATATGCTTTCATTGTTTCAAGGTTAAGAAAACAAGCCCAACTTAAATATAAGTACTTGCACTTAAAACATATCATGATATAGAAACCTTGAAAATACCACATAGCTTGGACTTATTTTATAAAGATTCACTCTACTGGTACTCTTTTGCCTTAGTTGAGGTAAAGTTCTTTTTGCTCATTCACTCAACGTTGATAGCTTTAGTTGATGTAGAGAAGCCTCAATACAACCAGCATCGATAGTAAATAACCTTAGCTGTTGTAGAGTGGTTCCGATATAGCTGCGTCGATCATAATCATACATGCATGTAGAGATGCCCCAAAGGCTCATATATATATATATATATAATGTATACCCTGAATACCTTCATCTCCTTCAGTATCGGGTTTTATCATCAAAATATTAAAAACATGCTCATACTAAACATACATAGCATTTAAACTCTTGAGCATTACTTAGAAAAAACATTATAGTAGATGATCATAGCATAAATTCTCATAACATATTAGGAATGCTTTCATTGATTAATCATGCTTAAAGCATTATATGGAACATAGATTATAAATTTTTTTTTTTTTAAAAAAAATAATTCATGCTTGAAGCATGCTTTGGTTGCACAGGAGCATCTAGCTCAAATAGAGACGTTCATGCTTTAAAACTCATTAAAGCTTATGGCTTAATAAGAGAAAATTTATGCAAACACACATTGGAGAACCTTACTTTGGTTGAACTATGCGTCCAATATAAATCATTCTTTGTTGAACCATGCGTTAAAAAACATTTAAAATTAGGCATACATTAAACTTACGCACATATTTAAGGAAACATTTATTAAACTTTGTAACTCACTATTACTTGTCAACTCCCAGAGGGTTATAGGCTTGTCATATTTCGATTTGGCCTGTCATATAAATAAACACCCTTGGTTAATGACATTAGCTCCCTTTTGAGCTTAGTTATTTAGTTAACTCCTTTTAGATCTTCTTTTTTCTTAGCTTAGCTTATCTTTAGTTCCCTTTTTTTAGTCCAAACTTAATATTAAATAAGACTTATTATTCCTTTAAGGATTCCACCTTTTAACTTGTTTATGCTTAGATTTCAAGACTAAGTGCAATGCTAATCTTTCGCGAGCTAAGTACACTATGTGTGCAGATGGGCACACGACACATACTTAGGGTAGGTGCTCGCTCACTTGACTTAGGCGTTAGCGTTGGAGTAGTCAATGGACCTTGTCTTCATGCGATGCACGCCGTACAACCTTTAGACATTAGGCACTTCCTTTGCGCATTGTCTGCTATGTCTTGTCTTGCTCGGGTAAGTCCAAAATTCAAAACAACCTTCAGTTCCTTCAAGGTTTCCTCATCAATTCGTGGGAAATTCTTCACAGCAACCATGGAGCATCAAGAAGATGGATGAAGCTTCACTTTGACTGAGGAAATTCTCCCCTTTGCATGAGTGGTTCAGCAAAATCGTCTTCTTCTTCGCGAGACCTTTTTTTACTTGCCCTTGCATGGCTACACTACTTAATTAAGTGGCATCTAGGCCACTAGCCTTTGTCTTAAGCCTGTAATTATACCGTTCGTCCACTAATTAGGCTTAATAAATTATTTCCCAACTCTTCAACACAAAGAGATTTAACTCTTACAAGCACACGTCCTTTGGCCAAAGACTCATCGCACATCAATCAATCTTCAATGCCTAGGCTAAATTTAGTGTGTCTGGCAGCCTCACCTCGATGCCTTGCCTGGGACGCTCGGTGTCACGGTCATACTTCTTCAATCGTGCAGCGCCATGATCTTTTCTTCAAACATGACCAACCTAGAGGCTAATCCTAGCCAATACATTCTTTTCTCGAGTCATCTTACTCTGTCGGACCGTCGGGCGAAGTTCTTTCATTCTTAAACGAGCTTACATAATCCTGTCTTACAACTCGCATCAAACATCCGTTCAACTATTCGTACCAAAGAGCATTCTTTTGCTCGCCTGTGACATTGTCTTAACCGGGTGTTCTCAACTTGATGCTTACAACTTAGCTTGTCTCGGCAATGTACGTCGCCCCTTCGTACATTCCACCATCTCTCTTTCACCTTCATTCTCGACCACTCAGTCATCTCATACCTCATATCGAGTCGAGACCTTACCGACATGAGTCCTGACCTATCACGGGGCCTGTCCTACTTTATCAAACTCACTGTAAGCTTCCTGTTTCATTTTAAGTCAGAAACTAGCTAAACTTGCCGACCAGGATAAGTTTTTCTTCTAACTGAGACAAGACTAACTTTTCGACGCACACCTAGTGTCCACCGATATTCAAGGATACCACCTCGAACCTTAGGATGACATACAAATTCATTTCTCATAGGGACACAACTATCGAGAATCGACTCTCAGGTCATTCACACTTATCGGAATTAACGGGACAATCATCAATACGAACATCATCGTGGCATGACGACACTTGCGACCATACCATGTCGTTTAGGATACCGTGCCGCTACCCGAGCATATATACCAACCTCCATTCTTCCCAAGAAGGTGCAATGTTGGCACACCCATGCCATCCGACACTATCCTTGAGTTACTCTTTCTCACCGGAAGTTTTCTGAGACACTCATCCCGCAATACTCGCCCACGCCATGATACATTTCGTATGTCATGTGGTAGCTCACTTAGGTACCAAGACACAAGGGTGGTGGTTGTCTTCTTATTTGATGTTCAACCTGACATGTTTGCTCACTTTCTTTGTGTGTTGGATGATGCATCGTCCTTCTCGATCGCATCATGACACTTCACTTCTCTTACCCTTTCTTTGGCATATGGATGACACCCTTTTTGGATGTTATCATACATGCTTCTTGTCTTGTCCACTTCGTGGGAGTCTCAACCCACTCAGTCATGTAGGGTTGAGACACTCGGATGCACACTCTGTCGCTTATGTCAAACAACCCCCTAGTGCAGAACCTTAGGCGCTCGACCACATACTTGGCGCCCATCCTTTATCAAAATAACCTCTAATGAGGCCAACAAAAACCTCATACTCAAACTGTCCGCCAAGGCCTTCACGCTAAGCAGCCCTTCCATGCCTAGCCTTCTCTTCTTCAACACTCTTCAAAATTTTACTAAGTGTTAGGATTTCCCAATTTCACCCGAGAGCTCAAGTCTCAACACTTAGAATATTTTCCACTCCTAACTTAGCTCATCCGTTTTCAAAGCTTAAACACTTGGGAACTTCTTCTCAAACTTATCTATTAACTACTCAAATTTTATTGTTAACTTTTTTTTTTTAGTAAACTATTTTAAAAGAAAGAAAGTTGAAAGGAAACGAGAATCTTGCACCCATTTATTTCAAAAATCTAAACATCAAAATAAATGAGATAAATATCAAATTTTATTGCTCAAGTTGCATTTATTAAAGGGCTAATTTTAATTATAAAAAATAATAAAAATGTTTACAAATAATAGTAAAATATTACTGTTTATCTGTGATAAACTGCGATAAAGAACAATAGACTATCATCTGTGTCTATCATGACACAAATAGACTTAGATAATAGTCTATCGCGGTCTATCACAGATAGATTGTGATATTTTGCTATTAGTTGTAAATATTTTTAACAGTTTTATCATTTAAAATAATTTTCGTTTATTAAAATCTTTAAACTTATAATTGTATCAATTTAAACCCTGTATTTTTGTAATTGTATAATCGATTTATAACTATTTTTTAAAAATCATTAATGCATTAATTTTGAAACATGTGTACTTTTTCAAATTTTGATTTTACAAAATGGATAATTAAAGTAAATGCATGAATGATTCTAAAAGGAAATTATAACTAAAAGTCTAAATTGATTCTTTCATAAAATTTTAAAAGTTTAATTGATACCATTATAAGTTTCATATAAAATTTTTTGAATGAAACATCATGGAAGGTGTGAATTATTATATTAGTTAATTTAAACCGATACACCCAAAAAAATTTTAGGGTATAAATTGATATTTTTAAAAATAAATTTACAAATTGAGAAAGAAAATGAGCCTGAAGGCAAGGAATTTGGAGCTGCTGGTTTTGCTTACATGAATTTGGCTGCTCAAATGCATTGGCGCCTTGGATCATGTGCAAATATTTCTAACACAATTCAAAACAAACCTATTTATTACTATCATTATCATCATCATTATTATTGTTGTTATTATTAATATTATTATTATTATTTATGTTAATATGCTTTCTTTTCTTTTTTCTAAAACTTTTTCCTCAAGATCAAAGCACATGGATTCACTATTTCTCACCCAAAAACAAGCCTTACAAACTCCCTTTAGTCAGATATTATATGGTCAGCCTATATTTTTAATTGTATGACTTTAGTTTTTATATATTCCATGAATCATAAATTTCGTCCCTATGTACTTTTAACAAAGAAAAAAATTACTTTTTTTGTCTATTTGATTTTTAAAATGTTACAATTTTATCTTTGAAGTTTGAATTTTACTTCAATATTACAAAATTTACATTTTTAACTTCGATTTTTCAATAAATAATTATTTTATGTCTTTCATGTTAATATCTATAAATTAATTAAAAATAATTATAAGTAAAATTTGAGTTGGGATGAAAAATAGTAAATTTTCATTAATTATAATTCTTTTAAAACTATAAATTTTGGAGACCTTGAAACTGTTAATGACATATTTGTACAATAAACCTTGAATTAACAATAAAGTAAGTTGTTGAATTGGTCCATGAAATTGGTAGGATGAATTCAATACAGCGAAGTTCATGGGATGCGAGCTCCTAGATTCATGAAAAACTCAAACAAAATTTCGCTCATAATCTCTCATATAATTGGGATATTTTTGAAGCTCAGAATCTTCTTCAAATGGTGGCGATATCATGTCAACATCCTCTCTTTCTCTCTCTTCTTTGAATCTTCCCTTTGCTTTTTTATGCTTCTCTTCTCCCAAAAGTAACGAATTCCACTCGTGAATTTCATTTCATCCTCCCGTGCTCGTTTTTCAACGCCACAAACTTCTTCTTCTTTCGAATTGATATACCGGAATGGATTTGGCTGCTGTGTGGCCGGTAGCGATGGAGTCGGAGTCGGAGCCGGAGCCGGAGATTGATCGCCTGCCAATTGACCTACTGGCTCATATTTTTGCGATGATCACCTCCTTCACCGATTTGGCTCAGTAATTTACTCTTAATTTCGGTTTTTATGAATGTTTTTTTTTCCTTCTCAATTGCTTTGGTCATTGTTCCCTAATTTTGAGGGTTTATGGGATTCTGGAAAAACGCAGGGCGTGCGGCGTAAGTAGGAAATGGAAGGAAGGAGTTAAACTGTCTCTTGGTAGGAGAAAGAGTTTGAGCTTTGCTGGTTGGAAGATGGATGATAACTCCACTGCTCGCCTTATTCGACATGCCTACAGTCTTCGAGAGCTCGACATGTAATCTCTCTGTCTCTCTCTCTCTCTGGAAATTTCAGTTTTCTTCTGAAATTTTCATCAGATTGCTTTGCTTCGAGTAGTTTCTGATTACAGATGGCTATTGGTGTTGTGGACAGTGAGAGGTTTCCATTTCTGTTCATCATTAGTTAGCCAATTTGATTATGAACCACAAAAACAGAGGTTTCTCTTAAGATGTGATGTTGTTTGGGCATATGTTAGGGAGAGAGGTTCTTTAAAATTGTTTTGTAAAGCTTGTTTTACTCTTGATGTTTATGGCTCGTGTTTTTGGTTGATCTTAAAGACGTTTGTTGTTTTTCAGCTCAAGAAGCCGTTGGGGTTGCCAAATAACAGACCATGGATTGCATGAAATCTCTCTTGCAAAGTGCATTCCAAACCTCAGGTCCATTTCGCTTTGGGGTATGGCAGGGATCACTGACAAGGGTGTTGTGCAACTGGTATGATATTTTCTTATCTTAGAACAAACATTCCTAAAGAAATAGGCCTTGGTGTGTTATCGGAGTATGAGTTTAGGTGGAAATTGAACTACTGAATTTCTGTAAATTTTACTTGTTCTACGATATCTTTGTTTGTATCTTCATTTCTCTGCACCAATAAGTTCTCAGTATTGTCTTAGTTATTTTGGATCTTCTAGAGTCCACCTTTGAAAAGTAGACACCAGTTTGAGAAACCCTGGTCCTGAAATTTCATCTTCTTCAGAGGTATTTAGGGGGAGGAGGTTTTTGGCAACAACATTTTTTTATTCTCTCTACTTCAGAACTTTTTGAAGGTCTAGGCTATTGTGCATGATTTTGGAAGTATTGTTCCACTTGTTCTTCAAAGAAACTTCTTAGGAGAAGTATAATTACCCAAAAGGTGATAGGTTTGAATCTGGCACGCCAAATATTGTTGAACTAAAAGAAAATGGTACTCCACATATGCTTCATTTCACTTTTGTTCTTAAATGCAGAAGAACTAAAAGCTGAACTCCTAAGGGTTAAAGTAACTTTTAATATTTTCAAAATCATTCTAGTATATATTTTTAATCATTCAAAATCAATTTTGATGATATGAAATTTGCATTTAAAAGTATAAAATTAAATATTAAATGTTTTATTAAATTTTAAATGAGCGTTTCCAAGTGATTTTGAACATACCAAAAGTGATTTTAACATTTTCAAAATCACTCTCATACAGGCACTAAATAATCTCCTTTCTACATTTTTGATGTCTTGCATGGTTCATTAACATTTTCACTTCCTTTTTCTAAAACTGCATTTGGTTGTGTTCCAGATTTCCAGAGCCAACTCCTTGCAAAACCTGAATATCGGCGGCACCTTTGTCACTGATGTATCTCTGTTTGCGATCGCAGATAACTGTCCAAATTTGAAGGTGATTATTCTAAGAATCTCCTTTCACTTTGCTAAACCTTCTTATGAATCATATGATACCTATATGTCCTGGACAATCTTTAATCAGTGCATTTCTTTCTTAATTCTGCAGACCATTGTCCTTTGGAGTTGTCGACATGTAACGGAGACTGGACTTCTTATTCTTGTAAGTAAATGCCGCAAACTCGAGTCGATAAATGTTTGGGGAATGAGGGTTCCTGTAGACTGCTTCATTGGTTTGGTCGCAATAAGTCCATCACTTCAAATAAAATCAAGAAGTATGCTTAATTCTATGTGGCCTGTTGTGTGAAATATGCTCAAATATTCACATCCTGTAAAGCTTCTATTGTATGTATGTCTTCATCTTTGTGTTTCCATCATTAAAGTCAAATATAGATTGGTCATAATTTCCCCAATAAGCTGAATATGTTACTCAGTTCATTTAAAACTAAATTATACTCAATGTAAATATAAGGGTATGTAAAAACTAAGCTTGCTTATTTAGGGGCTAAATATCCTTTTATTTCTATGGTCCCATAAATACATCTCTGGGACCTAAATGTCAAGATTTGGCCTCTAATTTCTTTAGATCCTATTAATCCGTTTTTCATATATATATCATCCAAGTATATATTCCATCTGGTATCCAAATTCCATTAAACTTGGTCTGAAAACGTTTGTATTACATTTTCAAACCAATATAAACGAAGTTTTATTGATTAAACAATAATTTGCTTTCTGTAAATATAAAGAGCATGTAAGGGACACTACTTTTTCCCAATGAATTCAAATACATTCTTTTCTTTTTGTCGTCGCCAAGGTCAAGTTAGTTAGATCGGTTAAAGAATAGCGAAAGAGCAATGGTTATAAATATGTATATTAAGTCTAATTTAACAGAATGAGTTAATATTTTCAATCTCTCAAACAAGTTTCTTGATGAGATGGGTTCAATAGTAGGCAGGATGAAAGGTGCTATAATGAATTGAGTGGGACAGTTATCCAATTAAGATAGGAAGCAAACCAGGACAAACAAAAGGATATTAAGAAGTCTTCAATATAATCCATAAGAGAGATGATTGCATTACAGCCACTCATGCCAAACACTGTTTCACTTTGCCTCCAAGGAAACCTGAAATAGAGAGATAAAACTCAATAACAATGGTTGGTAAAGAGAAGAAAAGAGTAATACTTCGGTATAGCCCACACTACATTCATTTCCATGCATTCCAATCAATCACGAAGGAATTTTTTTTTTAATATTTTTTAGAAAAAGAAAAGTCTGACACTTTGTGATTTGACACTTAAATGGATTGTACGAAAGATGAGTGCAATCCAGGATATACCCAAATATTTTTCAGAAGAAAGAACACATGGATTTTTTCATAAGATAAAAATGAGAGAAAAATAACTATACCAAGGGAGAACGGTTTACTATGAATTTTTTTTTCAAGTGAATATATTTTATTAATAAAGATGAAATATGCAATAGAAAACCAAAACTTTTCGATCTTTGCATAACTTAGTGGATAAGAACATCAATAATCATTTCAAAAGTCGATAAACTTAAAAAAAACTAAGATTTAAATAAAAATAAAATAACCTTTGATTAGCAAAAATCCTCTCTATCTGAGATTATTCAAATATCTCATAACCAGAAAGGATTTCAATACAAAATGTTTAATTTGAATAAGCAAGGCTTCTCCTGTTCACCAAACTATAAAAATCAAATATCCCAATTGTCACTTCCAGTTCTAAAAAATGCTAACAAGGTCGAGAAAGCTAAAACACTTTGTGAAACCATTACAAAAGCTAACACAAATTTAAGAAACAAATTTCAGAAGAGGGAATAAAGTTTAATAAACACAAATCTTAAAGAAAATTACATTATATCCTAGAACAATGATAAAGCAATATGATATAGTGAAGCATTTTGCATACCTGAACTAGCTCGTGTCGTATGCCAAATCTATTTCAGTTTCTGATCCTCCTGTACCTCTGCAACTACTTACCTTCCCTGGATGAAAATCTCAACATGTATTTCCTTTAATGTTAGAGTCTCACTCTAATAGCCAATTTTGGCAATCTCTATAGGATGGCTGGGATGCACACCAGGTATGACTCTCAATCTTTACATACAATATACTATAGATTAACCTCCATGAATAGTTGCTCAAAGTCCAATTAGATGAGTGTTGATTGTGGTTTTTAAGAATGCCAACAATGGTAAGTAGAAAAACCAGAGAACCAAAAGATTTGGCGTATGGACTGTCGAAGCTGATGATTTCGAGAATTGAACAGACCCGGTAAAGCTACCAGAGGTACTGCTCATTGAGCCAGTGTTAGGTGCTGGAATACTCTTGCAAGTGCCAGGAGGAGCTCCAGCCTGAAAAATGCCATCAATGAGATATTTTGGTAAATGAGTATTTAAGACGATGTCGATAAGCAAAAGGACATCAGTATAAACTGTGCACAATCAAAATTCAATGTAACAAACCACAAAAGCAGAGTAAAAATCCCAAAATGGAACCTAAACTAGTTAAATTATGGGTTGACAGGATGCTGTGGCAAGCACAAAATAACTGTTAACTTGTAACAGCTGAAAATATTTTGGAAAGTGTTGTAAAAAATAAGCGCCTTTTGTTTTTAAAAATAAAACATAGTTTTTTCTTTCATAAATCACTTGGTTAAAAAAAAATATCTGAACTTGGTTTTTATACCAAAGCAAAATAAAGAATACTTGCTGTTTTTGATGTCCCCAAAACAGATTTTTTTTTCACTGTTATTGAAATATATAATGTCTTGAAATTATTGTGATGATAAATTATAAAGGAAAGGAAAGTAGAATCATAAATATATTTTCAAATATTATTTGGGGTAAACAATGAAAAACAGTTTTTTGGAAAAGAACTGCCACCAAACATAACCTAAACAGTTACTTATATTTAAGATAGTACTGTGACCACTCATTTATATCATGATCTAAGAATCCAATGTCAACAATTGAAAAATCTAAGCATTTTTGTTTTTGACTTAATAGAAGCTTTTGCTAGCAGATCATGAGAGACAATGAATGTTTCTTAATTTGGTAACAACTGGTGATCAGTCTGTCATCAGTTTCCTAAAGGAAAGGTCATTGAGAAGCTTACAAGAAAATATAACAGAAACCCATTATTCTACAAACTAAAATAAGAGACTTTCAATTTGAGAAATAAATCAACTCAAAAGAAGAAACTCACATGCCCAGACAAAACCAAGAATTCTGAGAAACAAAAAATTCAAGAGTGATGACCAAATGTAAACTAGTGCATATAAATAAACTTCAACATAGTGACCAATTTGAAAACTTGTCTTGACAAACCTGGCAGGCAGCAAGTGTGCTACATCCACATAGCGTGTGGCCGTTTATCTTATCCAAAGCATCAAAGACTCCTCCACCTTCACTTCTCTGCATGATTTTCATCGTGATATGTTACTCATTGTAAATTTCAGCTGATACTCATTTTTAAAGTGCACTAAACTCATACCATGTAGAAGTTAACAGCCAAAAAGTTTGGCAAAATATTCCCAGATGCTTTATAGCATGTGGAGATCATATTAAAAAGTTGATTTGCATGCTCCTTGCAAGCCTCGGCTTCCACTGGATATGTTGGGAAGTAATTCTGGAGGAAGAGAGAAGAACTTCTTGATCTCAGTGGTTTCGATTCTCTTCGGTTAGGGCATGAAGCAGGTACAACTCCAGGATCACCAGCTGAAACACACAGAATATAAACATGTTCATCATCTAGACAAAACTCAAAGTTACAACTAATAATGCATTCACTTGACGCTTACGTTCATTTTCCAACATGTACTTCCATTGGTAAGCAATTCCTTCTTCAGCTTCCTTCGATGCGATGGATGTGAAAACAAGAAGCCGATGATTCTGTTGCACCATGTCAGTTACTGTAGGCCAATCTTCTCCCTTCTTTGGCATCTTTGATACTGGAAACCAGTATTTGTCCAGCCCAGCACTAGTGAAAAGATTTGTCAACCCCTTTGGAGTATGCACATAGTCTTCAATTATAATAGTCACTATTTCAGAAGGGTTCTCAGTTAAGAATGCTTCCACTTCTCTTAATGTGTTAATTGCTGGTTGCTGAGAACACCCAAATATCAATAGTCATCATCTTGCTTACAGAACCAAAAAGGCCAAACAACATTTCAACATCATAAATTGGAAAGAAAATGGAAGATGGAAGCAGAAGAAGATTGATTACAAAAGCAGTGAAGTTGAAACATTGTCCCCTGAAAGAATGGCAAAGCCAGATATCGTTTTGGAAATCATACATATCCAGCATCAGTCCCCTCACACCATTCTGGAAGGAAAAAAAAAAAGTTAAAATTAAATAACAAACAAGATCAACAATGTTTACCAGTAAAAGCACTGAATACAACAAACAGAGTACAAAATGAAGCATATCTAAAACATTAGAACAAGCGTAGGAACATACAGATCATAATACAAATGAGCAACAAGCCTGAAATCACATACTCTTAATTGATTAGTTACAGTATCCTCTTGATTGTAAAATGTCAATCTCTGAACTCCATCCAAAGACGGAGCATCAACAATACTGAACGAGTTATGAGTCACCAACCAAGTGTACTTGTTGAATGGCAAACCATTAATCTAAATCTCAGAGAGAAAAAAAAACGAAAAGCAAATCAAATCACAGAAAATCCCAGATAATCATTCGATTAGTTCTCCATTCTAAAGAAGCTATGAACTAAAAAACATACAACAGAAGTAGGAACAGTTGCTTGGCCTCGAGTACAAACAGGTTGATTCTTGCCAGAAGCAGGGCAATTCCCACAATAGAGACCTGACCCACAATCTGTGGCAGCCGTACAAGCTTCCAGAACCTGAAGATTCTCAAAGTTTAATGAAAACCCAGAAGGGAAAAAGAGAAAAAAAGGAACACCCACATCGAGATTCACTAGAAAAAGAGGGAAAAACCTGGCAATTTCCATTAAAGCAAGCTACTGAAATGGACATAAGGAATGAAAATAGAGTAAGAAAGATGTACAAAATGGCAGAGGAAGAAGGAAGTTCCCATAAACTGGTTGATAACATTGCAGAGCTCAGAGAGAGCACTGTGAAAGAAGAGAGAAACGAAAAAGAGAGAAGATCGAGCAAAGCAAAAGGGAAGTGTGTAATTAAATTAAGAGAGAAAAGAATGCGACAAAATTTGGACAAAATTTGGGTATCAAACGCGGGCTTTTTCTTCCTTAGCTTTAATTTTCTCTTATTTTAAGACGAAGTTAAACTACTTTTTTTTTTTCCCTCCCTCTCTTACTTTATTTATTTAAGGATCTTGAATTGAAACTATGTCGTTTTGTACTATATCTCCTTTTTCCATCTTCATGTACTTCTAAATTTTTTTTTGTTGGTTCCCTCTCATACTTTATTCTCCTATAATCAAGAATATTGTCTTATGATTTGTTAGGAATGACTTTTTTTATTCTTAAAAGTACTCTCTTACTTTGAAAATAATTTGTTAGCCCTAAAAGTCATTCTAAATTGGTTCTTATATTCAAATCGTCATAAAATCATCCAAATAACGGTAGAATATTTAAAAAGTTGTGAAAGTTGGACCGAGGCTGTATTTAAGATTGTATAAATTTTAATTGCTTTGAGTGTTTAGATTGATTATGGATAAATTTGTTACATAACTTTTTTAAACAAATGTTGAATCTATAACAAACTTTCCATTTCCAATTGTATTCTATGAAAATTAAAATTTACCATTTAGTACATTCCTTATATAACCAATTTCTATATAAAAAAAAATTCGGATAGATTAGTTCAATAACAATTTTTTCTTTTAAAAAAAGATGCACCTATTTCTCTTATATTTAAAAACAATCTTATACATGAATAATAATTTAGAGCAAATAGAATATAAATTTAAGTTGAAAGTATCATATAATATTTTAAGTAATTATTTAAAAATATAATTCTCAACAATAAGAATATACAAATTTTAATAGCATGTCTATTTGGTCATTATTATTAATCACAATAATTTAGCATTTTCACCAAGTATTATAACTTACTTTTTTTCAAATTTAAAGCAAATTTACTAAATACTAATTTATTTCATTTTACATCGAGTTTGTCTAGAAGTACAACAAAGCTACAACAACAACTAAATCTAAAACGACCTGATTTCTATTTTTTCAATTTCTAGAAATGAACTTCGTTTAAATTGGTAATAATGATACTGATAATTTAATTTATTAATGTGACTTCTAGGTTCTTCCTCATTAAGAAATGAATGGGATTGAATTATAAGGTAATGAATGAATGAACGGATTGAAGTTGAAATTTGGGGACAGCTTTGAAGACTTTTAACTTTGTGAAGTACTTTTTGAATTGAGTGTTCATCACGTGGTAGGCCACCATCCATCCATTCTGCAATCTGCACAATGCCTTCATATTGGTCGGCATTGATGGCCTTCATTTCTTCTTCAATAGATAAATTTAGGGTTTTTGCGACCAAATTTTTAATACTACTGTAATACCTATTATTTTCATTCAGAATTCGATACATTATTAAAAGATACTTAATTTATTTTGCATATTCCATATTATTCTTAAATAGTACTATCATAACAAGTAATAAATAGGGTTAGTATGAACAATTCTCCGTACTATGACAATATTGAAATTTTCCCCGATGTTTGTATTTTATGTATTCAATAAAAGGTGAAATGCACACCAAAGTGAGCATAACTCAGTAAGAATAGTCATTATACTCTATCCTTGGAGGTTGAAAGTTCAAATTCTCGTACTTTCACTTGTTATAGAAGAATCCTACTCCCCTGAAATATTACTTTATAGTCTATCTATACCATTGAGAAGATGGAAGTAATATTTTGAAGAAAGATTGAAACATGAATGCAAAGTTAGCCCTTAAGATCTTTGAAAATTGAGTTGAAATTCTAATGGTTAGATTTTCAAAACTATTTTACAAAAAGTGGATGAAAAATTAGGACCAAAAAGATCATGGTTGTGGAAGAGGGATCATAATTCCTTTTGCAAGATTTGTTGAACATGATGAGTAACTTGATAGTGTCCAAGGTTTAGTGTCCAAGTTATGTGCTAGTATGAGCCAGCAACTGATATTGGCTGCCTCTCAATTGGTTTTCAATAGTCACACCCGTTGAGAGTTCAAGAGGTTTGCCATATCAGGATGGCCCTAGCCATGATGTGTAATTTTGTAGTACTACAATAATCTGAAAATGTTCATATCATCTCCATTCATCATTTGTAAAAGAACCATTTGAAAATGGCAAGTTCCATGAAAAAAATGATGTATTTAATAACATGTTAAATGTTTAAGAGTATATACTATTGTAGTACTCAAATGTTTTCTCAAGCATCTACAGATAGGCAATATGCTTAGATTATTATCACTAAGTAAATTGTTAAAAATAGCTTTCAAATGGCAAACAAACTATCCCATTTGATTAAGAATAGTGTCTATACGAGTCAAATCAAGTGAATTCAAGATCATATAAGAGAAGAATATATACGACGGTATTTAACATGATAATTTGGCAGACACAATGAGAAAATGATGAAATTCTTGGCTTTGAATTCTCCCATCTGTTCTTTAAACAATTAACCAATCGAAGTGTCAGTCAAAATGTAAGTTTGAATGACAAACGCTTCTATCCTCTCCTTCCCCAACCCTCAAGCTTTTCACTTCAATGTTGCCAATTCCAAAGGGGGATAATAAAAATTGTCTAAATTTTCCTATGAAAGTAACTATCGGATGTCCCCAAAGGGACTCCTATGGAAGTAACTAATAATCTCTCTACAGATTGATCCAAGAATAGCACCTATGATCTACCATCAATGAGGATTGCTGCGTTTGTCTAAAAGAATTACAATAGTTTTAAACTTACCAAGTGCCAAATGAATTGTTAAATTAAGCGAGTTTCTTTGCTCGACCACTTGATGGAGCACCGTCGTCTTTTTTTGACCCCGATGCCTCAGGCTTCCTAGCCCAAGCCGGGGCTCGATCAGGCTCATATCTATAATCATAAAAGAGCTCCTCCCCAGCACTGATTCTTTCCTTGGCAAAGATGCCAACCCGGTGATCTCCCGCAACCATGATGACCTGCAATAGATGATAAGCAGTTGAATGGAGGCACACTATGGAATTGTTAGCAGATTTGGATGAAAAGATGCATAGAATGTAAATGTACCTTGGCATAGCAGTTCGGATCCGGAGAATGATTAGCAAATTTTAATTTATCGCCCTTCCGGTATGCATCAAGAACAAACTAAACAAAGCATACAAAATCACGTCAGCATTTGCATTCGGAGTTCACAAGTTATTACTAAAAAGAATTAAAAAAGGTATACAATGCTCATGTTTTCCAACTGAGTGTTAGAACAGAAACATGCCTGGTCATTCAAATTGAACAGAAACGATGAGTTTTCACGATCATATATTTTGCCCCGTTTATCAGCCTCCCTATGTGAAATTAACTCTCCAGTATACTCGCCAAGATATTCGTGTTTGCCAACACTATTCTGGAGGCGGCGACACAATTTAGCAAGCAGCCAGCATTAGAACATAAGTTTACAATAGATTGAACTCTTGACATTACCTTAAGAAATGCTCCCCAACCAGATATATCAGATCTTCCCAGTAACACCTAACAAATTGGAACCAAACTGGAGTCAAGAAACTGTATCACAGTAAACTCACATCAATACTATAACTGAATCTCTCTCCGAATACAAAGAAGTGCTCCAGTCTCAAAGCCATAAACATCATGAGAAACTTTCGCAATTAGAATTAATTACAGAGAAAAAATAAAAAGACAATATGTGGGGTCATCATACCAAGGTTAGAATATTGTTCATGTTACTTGAACTATATTTACGATGGCAAAAAAGAAATAAAAAGAAAACACTATTTCCTATAGAAACCCAAAAGAATGGTTGAATTTGCCAGTTTCTAACACCAGCACCCCCAATCCAAAAAAACATCAACAAACACCATATTGTGTTCTTTTCAACCTGTTATTCCATAGGAAAGACATTACAACATTAACCCGAACTTTCTTGACCTTGCCTTTGAAATAGAAGTGCTCGTGGGTTGATTTGGATGCTTGCCACAAGGACCAAAATCATTCGACATTGACATAGAGAGAACTAAAATATACTAGATCCCTTCTAGAATATCACCCCAATCCTGCTCATTCTTGTTCTATCAGCTCAACCAAATCTGCCACTCCCCTTCAATATTGTGAATATTTATTTATAAGTAATCTGAGTTTTAACAAGCTCAGACTTCCCTACAGACTTACTATCCAACCCCCATTTTAAATTCCACTGCTAGTTGCTTCCGATCAACCTTCAGAGTACCCCATAGTTAGAAATCACTAAACCAGGGCCCAAGATGACATCTACGCTACCTGAAGGTAATGGAAGGAGATTTGCAACTACCATCAAGTTAGTTGATAAATTTCAACGAGTCATACTCAAGCAAGTACATATTAGAACTCAGAACTGGCCAGAAGCCTCTTCATACATAATCAGCAAGGATGAGAAAAAATTTTACTCAACCAAAAAAATAAGTTTTATTACCAAGTTCACATCAATAACACTGACAGCGCCACTTTAAGGTACAAGGCCAAAGGCCTAAAAGATGTCATCGAATTAGAATCTACCTAGATAACAAAATAGTAAAAAATTGCAGGAAAAGAAAATCCATGCAGAACATGCTATTTCCTACCAAGAACGATTTATAATTTATACAGCATTGAAGTTATTGCATGAGCAAGATATACTTCAACATAATGCAATAAAACTAACAAGAAAAACCTTGCACTAAGTTTGACAAACTGAGAAAGAAAAAATGAAAAGAAACAGTGAAGCTGTGATTACTCTTTGTTGTTGTTTCAGAAGAAGCTTCATGTTCCTGCACTCATAATTATCACCTCTTTGGTTGGGAACCCCAAGAGTACCATCACCACAGCTACAAAGGCAAGTTGCACAGTAAGTTAATGTGCACAGCGAAACACACTCAGTACGAAGCAAAAAGGTAGCAACTGATTGATGCATGACATATACAAGCATGCACACAAGTAAAATTAAATAATCCTTAAAAAGAAACAATTAACTTCAAAATAATTAAAATTCCAACCATAATAATTTTTTTTAAAAAGGAAACAGCCTTTATTAATCAATAAATATAGTACAAGAGATGAGTACTTTGATAATAATTAAAATGCCAACCATAATAATTACAATGGTTAATCTGATAATATCTTAAATTTATAGAGATAATCAACCCAAAATTTATTACAAATATTACCCGTAAATTAATGGATGCATTGACGGATAAGTGTGCATGCACATGTTGTACACTAGCATGAATTAACCATACACAGGAAATCTAGACAGCGAGGACTAGAAACTGAAAGATTCTAAATGCAGCTGTCAACATTATTTTAAATGAATGCAGCTATCCATGTTTTTTTTTTTTAAAAGATATTGTAATTCAAGTGTGAGGTGGGGGAATCGAACCTCAAACCACGAGGTTGATAGTATGAACACTATGCCAGTTGAGCTACGCTCTTGTTGGCGAATGCAGCTATCCATGTTAATAGCACCGTGTACCAGTAAGCATGTTTAGAATAGAATTTTACAAATAAGAAACAAGCAATGACAAAAATGAGGAATATAACAGATTCTAGATTTCCTGAAAATCTTGCTTATTTGTTTGATTCACCATATGTACAGTTTATGAACAACAACTAAATAAACGATTGAACTTGGCACAGACATTCATCAGCTTATCAAACTCATATACATGGTCCCTTATCATTCCTGTTGTAAATAACATCTCAGCAAGTGATTGGAAAGAAATTATGAACTCACCTGACCCAACAATTCCTACAAACATCTGGATCACATTCTCTATCTGCTGCAAAACAAGGACATTGACGACTACGACATTGACTTTTGGCACAATGGCATCCTCTAAAACGATTCTTGCAACTCTTAGGGCACCTTTAAATTTCAATTGAAAGATTAAAATACAAATAAATGTCAGTTGAAAGATTAATATATAAATGGATCATCAATATTTCCTATAAAATGATGCATATATAAAAAACATAGCTATAATAAAAATTAGAACGAATCAAATGAGTATCAAAGCCAATAATCATGGAAGAGGTCTGAAAATATATAAATAACACTAAGAGAAAAAAGAAAAACAAAATTCAAATGTCATCCTCATTCTTCAACAACGAAACCATTCAATAATTTATTTCCAAATCTAAGGGCTCACCCACAGTACTTCTCACAGCAGGTGCCATTTAAAAGACAGGCACACTGCTTTCCACAGGCAGTTTGGCAACCACATGGATTATACTGTCTGCATGGCTGATCTTTCCTTTCAGTTATTCGCTTCCGAATTGAATGGTAAGCAGCTGATTTCCAGGTATATTTCAGTCGACGAACTCTACCCCTTCTACGTAAAAATCTCGACCTTCTTCTAACCTCATTATTACCCTGAAAAATTTCAACATTGAACTTGGTAAAAAAGGAAGAAAAAGTAGCCAGGGTGATAAAAATGGAGCATAGGAGAGGCAAACTGGAAGCTTATTGATCATGTTTCCAAAGTCCAACCTTGGTTTTTTTTTTTTTTTTTTTTTTTTTTGTGGGGAAAATGATACCACACTTTCCATTAAAAAAATGAAAAGAGACTAATGCTCCAAAATATAAGATACAAGGAGAAAGAGAAACCTAAAATTCATAAAGGTAAGCAAAAAAAAAAAAGCCTAAAGTAAAGTAAACAAAATACTAAGGGAGAAACTATTAAAGAGGAACCACAAAACTCTCCCAACTACCATTAATATCTTGAATGGAAGACCCTAAAAATAAATAATAACAATAACAATAATAATTTTCAACCTTGGTGTAACCTTCAAGATGAGGATTTGACCCATCACCCACTTGGCTGCCATTCTTGTTCTCAGAATAATTCATGTATTGAAAAATTTCCCAACAGGTCTTCATCCCATTTAGTAAATTCCTTGCTATTAAGCAGCTATATGAAAGATGAAACCCATATAAAAAATAATGAGAAATAATGTGCATAAACTCCAATAATAATGTAAGAATATATAGATAGCAAATCATATCATTGTATGCATATAACTGTAGGACTTATCCATATCTTCTGGATTTATATCCACTTTACCAAATTAATACTTTGTGTTCCAAATTCAAGATGATAAAAATTTTCCAGGGAAAAATAAGAGGAAAATCTAAAACGTACCACCTATAACTCCAAAGACCAGACAAGATATGCAATAGGGAAACGGGAAACAAACAAAAACTGTAGTAATGCCTAGAAGCCTAAATGATGTAGTATTAAAATAATTTCTCCATTGCTGTATCACAGGATATAAAACCACTGGAAAGAATCAAAATTGCTAAATGAAGAACAAAAGAAATGGCCGCCTTTTCTGTCTCTTTTTCCTCTCTTGACCGTTTTTTGGTTTCAGTTCTTTTACTGCTTTTTTTTGTGCAAAATTTTGCACCCTTTTAAACATTACAGCTTATCATTTTTAGTCACCAATTGCCAATCTCTCTTTTAATCACTTTTAGGTGTCCTGATTTCATTGATCAATGAAATGTTTCTTTATCTAAAAAATAAGAACGCATATAGAATCAAGCTCACATGTAAAAACATCAGTAAGATGTGCTAACGTTTAATACAAGAAAATATAACTGTATGCACAGACCTGTTCCTACCAAAAATCTCAATACCCTTCTCATAGAGACCTTTTTCAATAGCCTTCCAAGATTTATCATCTGCCAAATCCTGCTTGCATAAATTTTCATCCACACACTCTTCTTTCCTTGAGTTGTCATCACAACTGTCGGCTGGTAGATGAGTAATTATCTCATTTGATGAATTATTGAGTGTTTCATTCTGCTCAAATTTGTTGCATTTCTGAGTCAGGGATTCCCTCCTCCTAGACCTTCCCAGTGTAGGAGATCTAATATTCTTACGTGAAGAAGAACTAGTATCGTCATTTTCTTTACATGAGTTAGATTTTAATTTCACATCATTTGGACAATGACCTACACTGGCTAGAGATTCTGACTCAGAAGCAGCCATTTTCTTCTGCCTTTTCTGCATGCAAATGAGAACACGCTCAGCAACACGCTTGCTGTTCCTTTTTCGAATTCCACCTACTCCTGTTATCTTAGAATTTGGTGGAGGTGATTGATGAATAGTATTCCCATCCTGCCTGGGTCCATTCTCTGACTCACTGCTTTCTGATATGTTCTTTGCATTTGATGAGGCACTTTCACTTTGATAGGATTTTGCCCTTCTTCGACCAGCTTTACAAGAAGATTTCTTCTTCGTGGAGATTTGAGCTCCAGTACCATCAGATGACATGGGATGTTTTTCTTCCAAGTCACTGCGAAGTGGAGAACTCCCTGTACCATTTTTGTCTGATTTCAGTACCTGTGAACAAATATACAAGGTTTTGACTATTGATATAGATAATGAAAATATCGTTTAATAAGCAAGCCAAGGAAATCATAATGGTATTAAAAAAAACAACACATACTGATCGATAGCAGAGTGGACCACAGGGCACATTTTCCTCACCTACAGGACCCCATTTAGGTTGTTTCTCAGCCTGAGATTTTTTTTTTTAAGAACAATAACTTCAATCAAGGATAACATAATATCAATACATAAGATAGATACAACAAAATATGCATACAACCACGTAAGTACATGATCTTTAGCATAAACTTACAGGAAAGACAAGATCTTGCGAACAACCATGTAGTCTACAATCAAAGACCTGTAGCAATGAAAACGTACCAAATATTGAGTAAAAGACTATAAATACAACTCAGAGGAGCAACTAAAGAAAACTTACAAGGCAACGACGGCAAAATAAATTGTCAAAAGAATCAAGAGCTGCATCAAGATCTTTATCAAGAAGAGTACTTCCAATATGTGATATCTCCTCATTGATCCTATTATTAAAACACCCTATAGCCTTTTCTCCCTGGGTAAGCACTTCATATCTTGCCTGTATAAGATGTTTGATGGTGTTTCATATCTCTGTAAAGCCAGCACAAAGCAAATGGGAAACAGCTGGACCAAAGCTTACACTCTATGACCAGTTTTAATCAGATGGAGCAGAAAAGAGAAGCACATCTAAATTTTATATTATGCAATATACAATTACGTACCTTTATTTCACCAGGACTTCTAGAGAAACAATTGGCAAGTGACTCTAGCACCAGATCAGAAGAACCAATTTCTTTCATAGTCATGCTGTCAAGGTAAATAATAGTTGTCTTCAATTCTCATATAGTTTTTGCAAAAAAAAAAAAAAAAAAAAAAAAAGAAGAAGAAGAAAGAAAGAGAAAAAAAAAAGGGAGGGTACTGGTGCATCATACATTCAATTGAAATGTTAAACTTGAACGATTATCAGAGATACTAATTAGCATATGAAAAGAAAAATCAACATTAACTGGAAAATCTATCTGATGATTCTCACACACCTTCAAAGAAGAAAGAAAACTTTATGATGCCTATACGTATTGCACCAAAATCATAGGACACTGGAGGAGGAAGAAAAAGTGTTATATCCTAAAAAAGGATCTGGAGAAGGCATGCGATAAAGGAGTTGGTATTATTGAGAACTTGAGATGCTATCATGGAATTACAAGGTTAGGAACCACATGGAAGAATTGGACAAAGAGATGTATTTATTCCAACAGATTAATTAAAACTTTCTAATGGAAGAATGATCCAAGATTTTGCCTCTAGAGATATCGAAAAGTAGACCCCTGCCTCTAGAGATATTCGTCAAGTAGACCCTTCTCTTATTGTTTTTTATTTGCTTATGTTGATTACTTAGCCATTCTATTTTCAAAAGTAGAAAGTAAGTCCTGGTTGTGGGTTTTAAGCCTGGCAGCTACAAGCTTTATGTTTCCCACATTCAACATGAAAATGATATCGTTACTTTCAGCTCAGATAGATTAGTTTCAATGGTTGATTTTGGGCATGTAGTTCAGAGGCAAAGCTAGTCCTGTAGAAAAGAACTCTTTTTTTTCCCTTATGAGAAAACCAGCAATGAAAAGTTCTTTTTCCTTTTTGGTAAGAAGATGATTGAGGAACATGAAATAATGCAAGGGCATACAAAAAAACAAGCTCAACCAAAGGGAGTCCAAAACTGATTGCAAAAAAGGGCTCTAATCCCAAAGAACCAAATTAAACTCATAATTACAAAACGGCATAATGGTCAAACCTGGCTGCCTTCCAAACCTCCTCACCCGATCTTTCAACCTCTTTAAAAATTCTATTATTCCTTTCTAACCAAATAGCCCACAAAACAACAAAGAAACTAGCTTGCAACCTAACATTACTTTTCCCCTGAAGGGGAACTAGAAAGCACCTCCTATAATAACAATCTACCACCCTATAACGAGCCCCCCACAAACCAAACAATGTCCTCCAATGACTCCAAAGAAACTGAGCAAACTAACAATCCCACAACAGATAATAAAGTTCCTACTCATGCCTCCTGCATAGAATTAGTATTGTAGGAACAACCCCAAAGGACAAATATCTTTAGAGATGATCCACGATACTAACTCTCGGACGTAAAACCTACCACAAAATTTTTAACCTTCTTTGGAATTTCGACATGCTAAAGAGAGGGAAAACAAAGGCAACTACGGACGGAGGAGAGCTAGACAAAATACAAAAGAAAGAATGGCAAGAGAACCCTCTAGAAAGATTGAGGGACAAATTCGATTTCAAACATCCTTTCTGATGTAGGGGTATCTTAGTCAAACTATGTAATTTTTTTATTTGTTTTACTATTTACTTTTATTTTAGTTTAGGGGTGAAAAAACTCTTCCCTTTAAGTCTATTTAAAGGGGCCTAGGATTAGAGTTAGTTAAATTAGGTGTGTAACAACCATGTCCCTTTGGATCTATTTAAAGGGATCCTTACCTTCATTTGAAGATGATCAAAACTCCTACAATTCAAGATTTCTCCAACATTTGGGTCTATATCACCTTTCCTCCAGAATCACCTAAAAGTCTCGCAAGATAGAAAGACGACCCAACACACTTGTTGTCACTCATCAGACAGAACATAAAACACCTAGAATGGTTTCATCCTCCATTCAAGAATCCCCCCAAAAACAAACTTTCGAGCCTTTCCCAATAGAACATCAAATAAACTGTGAAAAAGAAGGAAATCCCAAAGAAATAACTTTCCAAACATTAATGTTGGGACCTTTAGAAACACCGCCCTCAAGCCACTTGAAAGGGTGAAGATCATATCTACTCGCGACCACCCAATGCCACAGAGAGCTCCAAGAAGAAGCGCCACAACCGCTTGGCTAGAAAACTTTTATTTTTTGTCTGAAACTCGTGTCCTCCCTCTAAATAATGGTCTCAAACTCCCTCTTCGGAAAGACACACTCCTCCCTCAACAAGTTCCCTCCCGCTTCAAGCCCATCATTCTAGTCCTTTTCACGATTTCTACTTCCTTTTTTTTAGATTCTCAGGGATATTCCACTCCTTCAAAACTCCTTCAAGGCCACATTTAACTTCCTAAAGAGGCAAGAGCCTTCCCACTTTCCTTCAACTCCTTAAAAAAAGGCTGAACCAACTATATATCCTCAAACCTAAACGGACTAAGTCCCAAGGAATCCAATCAAAATTAAGGCTAATGGACCAGTCACCTAAAATAAATCTAGGCCCCATAGTCTGTCTAGGGTACAAAAAATACTCCACCTATTCCTTGAAGGAATCTATCCAACCTACAATGCATCACGCTCTCTCTCATACTTAACCAAGTATATTTTCCATTCACCAAAGGAGGATAAAAAAGGTCACAATCATCAATGAACTTATTGAAGCCTTTCATAGATTGGTGGCACTTCCCCTATCGAATTTTCCAATGGATACCTAGTCATATTGAAGTCCCCTACCAAACAACAAACACCAACACCTCCCACAAAGCCTAAAAAGTCCCCCCAACACTTCCTAAAACTTCTTTCTTCCTTTGGAAATAAGAGGTCCATAACCTGGTAAGACCCAACGAACCCCCAAATTACGCATATCTTGAAAGCCACAAATACGAAAAGAATGTACAAGAGCATATAAAAGACAAGCCTACAAAAAAAAGTCCAATACTAGCATCAAGAACGTACTCGCAAAGCTCTTCCCAAGATCTCATAGCCCTTCCAAAGATACTATTGTTCCTCTCAAGCCAAATGCCCCATAAATAGCGAAAGAGTAAGTCTGCCGCTGGATTTTTCCTTTGTCACAAAAATGAGGGTTCAAGACTACCTCCTCGATCATAGAGAAAAAAATCTCTATGGCGAGCCAAAGGCCCAAAATAATCTCAAAAGTCCTACAAATTTTACTCCAATGGGAGAAGCATGTCAACAAACCCATGGTAAATGGTCAAGGTCCTCTTCTTGCCTGCGTAGAACGCACAATATACACTTGTACAAAACCATGGTAAATGGTCAAGGTCCATCTTCGTATCCATGTTGGTTTCGCATAATATACACTTGTACATTTTTCTCCATCTACATATCCAAATATGTTTTTTCTACATTTCTTGTAAAAGATAGCTTATAAATGATAGACAACCATTGATAGTGAAACCTGAATATATCATTTATAGCCTATGTCTGAATACAATCAATTTGGTTATACCAACCGAAGTATATAATCTTCAGATTCCACAAAATCTCTCTTTTCCTCTTCATCATCAATTACTTCTTCCTCGCTGTCACTGCAAATGAGGGCTTCTCCTCCACTTTGACCATAATAAATTCTCCTTCTACCAACCACAGATTGATCTTCAGTCATTCTCTGATTTCTGCACCAAAGTCACCAAATATCAATGAAACAAGTAGTTCTTGTGACTATATTTTACACAGGCAGAAATGATTGGCTTAACATATATCAAAGATATTGTAAGGCAAAGACAACGCAATAGGAAGTGAATTAATAATATAGTTTCATTCAACAACCAAATATTGGCCTACTAATTAAAAGCGCAAGCAGTAAAGTACATAGCTTTCAAGTCACAGTTTAAGCTAGGATTTCCTCAAACCTAAGATACTAACTATCCGAAAGGCTTCACATAGTTCAATGTACAAGTAAATGTTATCCAATTATAGGTGGTCACTTATTAGTGCTCTTTCGAAGCTCTTTAGTGGTTTCTCAATCATTTCTCAATGTTGAGATGCTTTTATTTCACAAATTTAAGTGTATTATACTGTTTTGTTACTTATTTTCTACCGTTGGTTTGTTTTGTTTTGGGTTTTTATCTTGCACCGAGGTTTTTCTATTTTGGTTTGTTTGCTGCTTTTAGTTTGTATCTTTAAGCATTAGTTTGTTTTCATTTTCTTGATGACAAATTTTGTATCTTGTTCCAAAAAAGAAAGAAAAAAAAATGGTCATTACGAGTTTTTATTTCTCGCTTCCAAGGTTAGCATGAGCAGTGAGGATGTCAAGGAGCAATTAGATGATATCACGTTTGATGATATTCCTGTGGAAAACTCTCCTGCAGAAGCGTTTGAAAATCATTTTTCAATTGATGATAGAAAGCATTCGGCTTAGGCTTTACAAACAGTAGCGTCAAAGGAAAAGTATCCTCTTATTCCTTCAAAATTTCACTCACTAATTGAGGTGTGTGGATTATAGATGAAAGAAATCAGGCCCCAGTCACCACAAATTAAGATTTAACTAGACTCCAAATTTGTCCCAGGTTGTTTTCAAGAGGAAGCCCTAGATACATCATATGGTTAACCACAAACACATGTATCATACAACCATAGGTTTGAACAGTTGACAATTCAAATAAGACAAAATAATTACACATTAATAAACATATACAAGGAAATAATGAAGAAACTTAACAAACCTGTCCAAAAATATCCATGTAGTATAAGGAGGCAATCTTTTAACTTCAGGAAGCTTAATAGGTCGTACAGCATTTCTTACTGCAACATTAGATCCAAGAAGAACAGCCGAAGATGCATGGCCATCATCTTGAGATCCGTCATTTTCCCCATCACTGACATCTATACCATTCTGCATATCAAGTGCATCTTTCTGCCTCTTCATCAATAGGTCCACCCCCTTATCTGAATCACTTGTCCTTCTTATCCTTTTTTCTGTTGATGATTTCAACAAGTGAGTGGTGATGCCAACCAACTTCTGCTTGTTTTCTTCCATTCTTTTCTGAAAAGTAAGGAAGATCCAGTAGAAATCAGTAATATATACAATACGAACGTTAAACCTCAACTTTAAGTTAGCTAAAGAAATAAGAAATTTGGGTGACCATGATGAAAGCACCTGCACGGAGTTGCAACGTTCGCCAGCAACTTGCTTCTTTAGAAATTCAATGACTGATAAGATCTCCTTAGGAGTAGGGTCTTGTCCTCGTGGTTTCATTATCTATGGATAACAGCAGAAAGTTAGACAAGTTTTCAATTAATTCCTATAGAATGGAAATGATGACCTAATTTCTCTCTTCTTTTTTTTTCTTTTTCAATTATATTAATAGGCTTCATCACCTGCATCATAGGGGGTAAAAAATGTTGGAGATAATATATGGTAAACACTCTTGAAAGAAATCGAAGCTTAGCTATTAACAAAAAATTAGCTACTTTTTTTTATAAGAAAACATTTATTTCATTGATGTACGAAAATATTATGAATCGAAGGCAAGGCGAGCCCAAAAATGGAGTTAAAGAAAGGTCGTCCATTTAGCCAAAATACAGAAAGACTACAATCAGAACAAGATGCTGCCATTTACACCAACAAAGAGCAGAAAAACAAACGAATAATAAAGGTCGTCCATTTGGCCAAAGTACATTCTGTAGCAACAAAATACACACAAACTAAAGAAAATTATCACGACATTCCACAAATAACAACCATTGCTTATTTTGTACGGCGTATAACGTAGAAACGCCAAGATTTGATACTCAAACTTCCGGAAGTTGATGGAAAGTTATCAAAGCACCCGTGGTTCAAGCATCTCATCAAAATGTAAACAAATCTTAAACGCAATGATGAAAAGCCAACCTTTTCTGATAATGCCGTTATGAAAATTGACAAGTCTAATCACAAAACAATATACTGAATGAAAACCAGATCCTCGCCCGCATTCTAAATTCTGGGTAATGGAGAAGAAAGAAAGGGAACAGAAACTAATCACCTGGGTGTCATCGTGCAGGTCCGATCTGTCGGCGGAAGGTGAAGGCAAAGAAGCCTTCGACGCCATTGACTTTGGCGAAGCTGCCGATGAAAACTTAAACCCGAAAGCACAATGGGGGTTCGGATCGGGGTCCAATTCATACAGTGGGAAACCAAAATCCAAAGAAAACACGAAGCAAAAAACGTAAAAACTGAGGTGGGTTTATCGGCTCGAAACCCTAAAGTCAGCCAAATCAGGCATCTTCAATTGAAAATGGGATTGGGTTGTTCCAAATTTTGAGTGCGACCATGATGGGCATTTTGGATTACAAGAGTATATAAACCGGAGAATATGAACTGTTCAGAAATCAAAGTAAAAAGGGAAAAAAGGAAGAGAAAATTGGGATAGAAACGTGTTGGTTTGGTGCAACGATCGAGAGAAAATTTTGGTGGGAAAAGGAAAGCGATGTGGTGTTTTGAATTTATACACTGTAACAAAGAGCAAGAGCTCTGAACCTCTCGTCCAATGGTGGAATATGTGGCCACTCTGGACCAAAAGCTGAGAGATTTTCAGAGATGATGTAGAAAAGTAATGGCAAATCAAGGCTTTGATTCACAAGTGATTAGCGCTATAATGAGTCCAATCGAAATATACAAGTTCGTTCCTTTCCTCTTGTACAAAGGGTCAACTATCAACTAAGAGAGAGGGTCTATTTTCAAAATATTTATCTAAATCTATATCTATATAGGCTTAAATTAGTTTTAATTGATTTATCTTTGATTTTAAAAACTTATTTTTATTTTTTAATCATTTTTAAATTTATTTTTTAATATTCTCGTCAAAAGAAATTAATTTACTTACAATCACATTAACTAATTCAAAATAAGTTATTTATCTTTGGTAACTTTTTGTTTTTATTATTTTTCAATTATTTTTAGATTTTTTTTAAATCTTCAAGTTTAATTTTTTTAAAAAAATTATCCACCCTTACATTAACCTATACAAAACATTTGATTCAAAATAAATCAAAATAATATTTGAAATCTAAATTCCATCTACTAAATTAAACCCCCATTTTAGTACTACTACTACTACTACTACTACTACTACTACTACTACTACTACTACTACTACTACTACTACTACTACTACTACTACTACTACTACTAAATTAAACCACCACCACCACCACCACCACCACCACCACCACCACCACCACTAACTTTAAATATTGGTGGAGTTGAGTTGGTATATTTTACCAACTCTCCCCTCTTCCAGTGTTTTCATGGCTCCGCCCATCGGCCACTGTCACACTCTATGAACCAACTTCGAGTTTTGACAATACCTCTGATGATAACTCCCACGACCAACTCTAAGCTCCGACAACCACCTCCGATGATAATTCTGACAACGAAATCTGGGCTCTCACAACAACCTCCGATGACAGCTATGGCGACCTACCCAACTTCAACAACCAACTTTGCGCTACCAACTCTGACAACCAATTGGTTCTAGCATCAAACTCCGATGGCTAACTCTGACAACTACCTTCGTAGGTTCCGACAACCACCTCCAACTACAAACTCCGATGAAAATCACCTTCGATGACTACCTTTGAGCGAGCAACTCCAACAACCAACTCAAGGCTTCGACGACCACCTCTGATGACAAAACTTCAGCAACCAATTCTAATACCATCTTCATGTGACTAACTTCGAGCTCCGACAGCCACATTCGACTATAATCTCCGACAAAAATCATCTTCAATGATCAACTTCAACAACCACTTTCGCCCAACCAACTCTACGATTTGAAAACCACATTTGATGATAAACTTCGACAACCACATCCGACTACAAACTCCAGCGAAAATCATCTTCGATAATAAACTTTGACAACCACTTCCGACTACTATAAGCCTGATGACTGTTAAAGTATGTTGTAGGGTTGATGATTATATAAAAAAATATTATTTTGTCTACATTGAGTGCAATATCTATACGTAAAAAATGTAAAATATATATATATATATATATATTTTTATTTAATTGAGTTAACATATCAAATGAGTGTTAAGATTATTTAGACGAAAAATAGGTATGTAGTTGAAAAGTGTGTAATATATGACAAAAAATTCATAAAATGAAAAAAAAAAATCTTGAACATTTTCTAGTAAGAATTAGTTAGAGATTTATTCTCTACTGATCTTCCAAATTTAGTGAAATTGGAAGTGAAATTGTTGAAGAAATGTGGTTGGGAGAAATTTAATTAAAAAAAAATCATGACATAGTAAAAATATAGAGCAACAAGCAGAAGAAGAACAAGAAAAATATGATAATGAAATTCATGGAGAAAAATTAGTTGGAATCACAAGTTTTAATTTCTCTTTGGTTTCTCATTTTATCTAACCATATTTCTACAAGAAATGTAATAGGTTAATTGTTGTTCATCTAAAAAGAAAGAAAAATTTTAAAAATTAAAAGAAAAAAAATTGCAATCCATATTTTATTCAAACAAAAAATGGTTAGAATTATTAGATAAAAAAGTTTCAAAACAAAAATAGTAATCATAAAAACATATTATTTAGAGTTCAAAAAACTGCATCAGATACCAATACATATGAACTTAACTCTGCACCTCATACACAGATATATGAATCCAAACCAAATAACTCTCCATCCCAAACACAAACATATGAACTCCACAAATATATGAACTCCACAGACATATGAACTCCATACATCCTATCTCAACTCATCGTCCCAAACAACTCCTAAATTTCATAAGAAGACACCCAACATAAAATTACTCAGAGAAAAGGACGCTTAACTTTTGAGTTGTCAGGTGCACCTTGTTGTGATATAGATAGTAATTTTTAATTCTTTTAAGTCTTTCTTGACCATACTTTCATATTCTTAGGATCTCTCATTTGAATGTGATCTCATTCATTCATGTACATCTTCTTAACTCGGGCGTTACATTTAGTCTTTTTGAAAAAAAAAATGCTATGTTATTATTTCAACTTAATCATACATTATTGATTTTTCTTTTGTTAGAAATCGAGTACTGAGAGGAAATTGCTAGAAGTAACACTCAAATATTTTTATCTTTCACATTAGCAACCTGTTGGAGAACTCATTGGTGAAGGAATTGAATCTTGTAGCAAAAGCATTTTATCGCTTTTGTCTTTCAATTAGAAGATTAAATCTTACAGAAATAAAGTAACTAACATACAGAACATCATATGATATATAATTAACTAGGTTAAGCATGAAATTGAGATTAAGAAGTATACCTTTGAAGACAATCTCCAATTATCCTCCCACGGTGTTGACCTTATAACAAAACTTCTTCCCTACAAGTCAGACATCACCACTTGATCTTCCTTGATATTCTCTGACAAGGACTGGTTGGTGGGAACCTTGTTGAAAGATGAAAAGATAATGGAGTAGATAGAGGATTTTAGGGAGGTTGAGGGAGAAAAAACTTTTTCACGCTAATTCCATAAAATTGGAATTAGAGTAAGAAAGAGGGAGATGGGAGTTAACTCCCATCAACAATTCCACACTCCCTTACTGTTGGGATTGATGTCCTAAATCTCGTGGGTCCTATAGTTGTAATTGTAATGTACAGATATTTTATTTATTTAAAAAAATATGAGATGTTTTATTCGATATTTAGTAGCATTAACCCACAAACTAATAAATTAACATCCAAGGTTATCATTAGTAGCTTAAACATGTATGTAGAGACATACAGGTGATCATGTTTAAGTGACAACCTAAATGGTATGTAGTAGATGGATAAGGCAGGATACCTTATCCTTGTGACACTACGAACACGACCTGCTTTGTAGGTGTTACAATTGTTATAAAGTACTACAAATGATCTAATCCTAATTATTCATGTAGAGACATGTGAGCGAGAGTGTTCTATACAAATGAGTTTGTATAAGACCAGACCACGAAATGACTAGTCTCATTAGATAATACCGTAAATAATAAAGACTTACATTTCACCAGGATGACCATATGTGACATGACCTGAATCCTAAGTGAGTTATGAACTCCTACCTATGAAGACGGTCCTTTGATTGGTATGGATAAGAATGGTCAAATCGTCAACTCAATGACCTGAATCCTAAGTGAGTTATGAACTCTTTCCTAAGTGTTATGTATGTTGAGTAATGAAATGGAATTACATGAAGCATGACACTATTTTAGGTTATTTTATAGTTGTTATAATTTACCCAAGTATGCTTTCACATGCAATAATTGGTTTTAATTTATTTCATTTCTTTTATAAAGGTCATAATTAAATGAAATTAGAAATTAAAATCAATAATTCAGAATTGCATGCAAACCTCAGGATAAAATCATTTTTT
The DNA here is from genome assembly GCF_009727055.1 of Benincasa hispida. Lineage (NCBI taxonomy): Eukaryota > Viridiplantae > Streptophyta > Magnoliopsida > Cucurbitales > Cucurbitaceae > Benincasa > Benincasa hispida. Next base: position 44,760,530 of record NC_052358.1, read on the forward strand.
AAAATAGTTTTAAAATATGATTCACATAGATCTAAGATCAAATTTCTAATGAGATTAGAAATAAGTTTAATCTTTTAATCAGTTTAATAAGATTAATTTGGTTTTAATTAAAAGATTACATTGTAGCAAATATATCTATAAGGGACTTTTTGTCTAAGGCTAGTTCTGTCTAAGCTGGAGTACATAAGTTGACAGAAAAGGAACATTCTTACCTGGGAACTGATTTGAAAAGGTGAATTAGATAGATTTGATTTGGAAAGGTGCATTAAAGGGATCAGTGATACTTAAAGAGTTAGATGTAACTATAGGGGTGAAACGGTAATTTTGACCCAGTTGTACTTACGAACAATTTGTGAAGGGTCGTCACACTGTTGACTGGTTATATCCAATGGATACAAAAATATATTTGTAGTGTGAAGAAGGCAGCTATCGGTCTTTAGTGGAGTGACCGATAATTAATGGATGTTGAGTAATTTAATTAAAGGAGTTTAATTTTTTATTCAAGTACCATTGGGTTTCAATCTACAAGTCCATAAGGTTCCCTCTATAGCTCGACTAAGATTATTGAGAATTAAATTAATTTTGGATTAATTTGAATTGTTCGAATTAATTAAGGAATTAATTATATATGATATAATTAACATGTGATACATTATAATATAAAGTTTATTAAGATGATATAAATATTTGAATATGATTCAAATATTAATTATGTGAATTGGATCCATATGAATGCATTTAATATAAATTTGATTTATATAAAATACCATAGATTATTGAGTGTATTAAAAACTATAAATTATATTATATTTGATATGATATAAACCATATGTTATGTATTATATTTGTTATAACACATAACACATTTTAGTATTAAATTAAATTTTATTTTAATTAGGGATGGAGTTATTAAAAATAACTTCCCTCCTCTATTTTCTCTCATAAATCATGGGATGAGGCAGAGGGAGTTATGCGATCTTCTTCTTCCTTCTCCCTCGTGGTTCACACAGACGCTCTTGGTGTATTTTTGTGAAAATCTCTGCTAAAATCCTCTCAAAAATTCTTTTTCCTCACCTTTACCAAAGTTAAAAGCAAAGCCCACAGCTCTTGCTCTTATTCTCACCTTAAGGAGAATATAGAGGAAAATCTTTTGGTGGTGACCATTTTGTTTTTTTTTATTCGTGATATTCGTGGAGAGGAAATTCGTGAAGATTTTATGACTTCAAGGGTATGTTTATTTCTAAACCCTAGTTACTTTTTCTCCTTCCTCAATTGCATGCTATGTAATTTCTAAATTTTTGCATAATTTTGTTATGTGAAAATAAAATTGGGTTGATCCCCTCGCTACCGCTACGAAACTTCACAATTCCTTCAATATGTATTAGAACCAGGCTTTGGTCCAATATTTTATTGTTCCATATATGATTTTACAGATCTATGGTGGGTTGCATTCTGTAAATTGATTCATGTGATGAATGGATTTTTTTTTGTTTGCAATTATTAGATAACTTTGGGATTAGGTCATAGTTTTTACAACTTTATTTTACAAATTTTGGTTTGTAAGGGCCTTTTGTTTATTGGCATAAATTGTTAAAAAGTCTATAATTCTTTAGTCTTGAGTCGCTTGTGTTGTTCCCGATGTTTTCTGGAGAAAACGAGGCAAAAAACGGAGAAGGATCGATGGATTTCACAATAGTACAGCGGCTACTGTACAGTAGCATTACAACATTGTACCCTAGCATTCAACGTTGTGAACGGCGAACGGAAGAATTTTCTGTAGCGTTGCAATGCAAGGTCATAGCGTTGTAATGCTCCAAGATGAAAAAAAAAATGCGGTTCGCGTGCGGTTCGTGGTTCTTTCGACTCATGGTTCATTCGATTCGCTTGGTTTGGCTGGTTCGTGGTTGGTTTGGGTACTGGGCGATCCGGTTCGTGCAGTTCAATGTCCGATTCGCTTGTTTTGAATCAGTTAAGCTATTAATTTGTAATAATTAGTTGTTTTTAATTAATTAAATTAATATAAGTGTTATATTAATTTAATTAATTGCTTGGGAGTCCAATCCCGGTCCAATAATTGTTGTTTAAATTATACATTTGATGTATGATTTAATTTTATTTATATATGTCATAATGTGCCATATAGTAAAATCTCATAAGGTTATGCATTATTAATGCATCATTTATATTATAAATGTTATAATATATAGTAGCATGATTTATTTATAGCATGCTCATGCATCATATAATATAAGTGTTATAATATATGTTTGCATGCATTAATAACACAGTCATGCATAATTTATATTATAAGCATTATAATATATAGTTTGTGTTGGGGTTAATGCCCTAAAGTCTCGTGTCCTATAGTTTGTAAACAGTTTGTACGAATGCTTGTATTGTATAATATATGATATTTTATTTCACATCTTGATTTTGTTCAATTGTTTGTTTTAATTGCTTTACCACAAACCAATAAACATAAAATCTCTGGTTATCTATATGTAACTTAAGCATATATGTGGTGACATACAAGTGGATCATGTCTTGAGTGATAACCAAAATGGTCTGTAGTATATGGATATATGAGGGAAACCTTATCCTGGTAACGCAATGGATACGGCCCGCTTTGTGGAATGGTCACAAATGTTATGACTTGTCACAGATGGTTTGTTCCTGATCATTCGTGTAGGGGACATGCGAGTGGGGGTTTCCTATACAAAGAGTTTGTATAAGACTTGATCGCGAAGTGTTAACGTCTCGTTATATAACACCATTCATGACAGAGACTTCACTTCACTAGAATGACCATAGGTAACATGACCTCAATCCTGAGTGAGTTGGGAACTCTTGCCATTGAGGGCGGTCCTTTGATTTGTATGGGTGCGAATGGCCAGGTCTTTGACTCAAACCTACCATTTTGGGGATTCGTCTGATTTGGGAGCTGGGAACTCAACTACATAAGATGGAATTCACTCCTTCCCCGAGCCAGGGGCGAGTAGATAAATAGCTCCCTTAAGGGCTGAATCTAGGGCTTGAACGATGTGGCGCCACACACCTTCTCTTGGCTCGAGAGGTGTTCACATATNTCCCTTAAGGGCTGAATCTAGGGCTTGAACGATGTGGCGCCACACACCTTCTCTTGGCTCGAGAGGTGTTCACATATAATTGGACTATGTTGTGTTGTTCATTAGATGAATCAGTGGTACTTAAGAAGTGAGATGTAACTACAGGGGAAAAACGATAAATTGGCCCAACTGTACTTACGAGCATCTATGAAGGGTCATTGTACTCATGATTAGTTATATCTGATGGACACAGAAATATATTTGTGGTAAGAAGAGTTCAGTTGTTGGTCTTTAGTGGAATGTCTAGCAGTTAACGGATGGTGGATCTCGTGGCTAAAGAGTTTAGTAAACTATTCACGTACCGTTGGAGCTTTGAGCCACAAGTTCATAAGGTCCCCTAGGTAGCTTGGATAAAGTCGATAATCAGTTTTTGGGTCAGTTTGAAATGTTCAAATTGACAAGAGGGAGTTCGATTATATATGATATAATAGAAGTGGTTAATTATATATGATATAATTGATTGAATGTATGAGATACATTATTTTGGAGGAAATTAGATATAAATATGATTTATATCAAGTAAAGGAGAAATTACTATAGTAGATATATGATATCAAACTATAGGGTAAGAATATAATATGATTATATTTATTTATTAATTAATTAGTTAATTATGTGATAATTGGCCAGAAACTTCTCCTCAATCGTGTGTTATGGGAAAATCTCATTCGATTATTGTAACTGAAGAATAAAATGAAAATTGGTTTCATTTTGCAAAGAGTTCGAAAAAATCGCTCAAGGTGTGAAACCGTATCGATTGCTTAGCTGAGAGCCTATACAATAGTGCCTTATCGCCTAAACGATCGCACACATTCTCTAAACGATCGCTTAGTGTGACGAATTTTCTAAACGATCGGTTACCATTTACTAAACGATTGCTTAGTAAAACCTACACGATCGTGTAGCTTTCTCTAAATGATAAGCATCCGCTATACGATAGCCTTCTCCCACTTGTTTATCGTTCTACACAATCATCCCTTTCTTTATTCCTCTACCAAATTCAACAAAGACCACAATTTGGATTCTCACTCCGAGAATACCAAGGGCTCTAAGTGGTGGTGTTATCCCCGCTCTTGCTTGTTCGTGCGCTGTCGTACGTGTAAACGATTGTGCTACTGGTAGCCGACTGTTTGATGGGCGATAAAGAATGTAGAGGTTTGCTTCCGCTGGGTTGAGTTCCAAGTGAAGAGAGTCTTCAACTGGTGTGTATACTCAATCTCTTATATTTTATTTATCAAAGCATGCCGTTAATTAGTGTAAAATTGCATACAAAAGCCAGAGCATGAATTGGAAAGATTTGCTTTCGCTCGTAGGTACTCTTGAATAAGAGTTCATTCAATTGGTATCAAAGCCAGGTTTTTGATATTCCAATTTATTGCTGCAAAAGAATTACATTTACATTCACGGTGGGTGCAGCATGTCTACTCTCTGTTTTATTGTTAATTCGTTTGTGGATGTGTGGATTAATGGAGTTTTCAAGGATGTAACCTCGGTTTGTTGAATTCTCAAGTTAATTGTAAAGTCCTCTGCATTTTTTGGCACAATTAATTACTTTCGAGTCTGTAAATTCAAAGTTAGTTTGAGTCTTAAGTCATTCGTGATGAAGTTTGGAGCAAAGGTTGTTGTTCTTCGTGGAAGAAGACGATTAAGTGTTGGTCGTGTTGTGTAGACGATGAGGTAGACGATCGCCATCTATCGGATGCTCGACTGTCATTTAACGCGCGCACGCACTAGACGATCATATAGGTCAGCAAGCCTCATCGCTTAGTTACTGACTATACGATCGCAGAGTAATTGCATGGTAAATTGTTTACCTTTCGCGTGCTAATTGATTGTCTAGACGATCCGGCTTCGCGGCCTCATTGTTGTGTATGCGATCGTTTAGTGTGCGCTACACGATCGTTTACCTGGAGGCATTTACTAATGATGGGAGCTTCGCCTGGTGGTTCAAGATCCAGTTCGCTTGTGAACCGGTTTGCTCAGCAGAATTATGTAAATAGATTGTTTTCTTATTCGGGTTTTGTTTTGGTTCATCCCGATCCAATAATCCCTGCTTTTATACATGTGATGTATGTTTTTTTTTATGTCATATGGTATGCACATATAGATAAATCCCACCTTAGGTCATGCATATTCTCTTTATTATAAGTGTTATGATTTAGTAAAGCATGATTTAATTTACGTAAGTGCATACTCATGCATCATATAATATAAGGGTTATATCTATGTATGCATTATCTATTTAACGCAATATTTATAAGCGTTATAAATACTTCATTTTGTGACATGCGTGTTTTAGTTGTTTTTATTATAAATGGTTATAAAATGAAATTAGAACTAAAATAATCAGTAAAAGATTTATATGTAGCAAATATGTCTAATAGACCTTTTGTCTAAGGCGGGTTCTGTCTAGGCTGGGCTATTTAAGGTGGCAACAATGGAACACCTCTACTTGGGAACCTACCTAGAAAGGTAATTTAGATAGATTTGATGCATGCATGCAAGTTAGGGCCAGTCCATTAAAGAGTTTAATGTGACTAATTGGACTTGTTTTTTATTTCAAAGACAAAAGTTGTTTTTTTTAGCAAACTTAATAAATGACTTAGATTATAATCAGTAATCGAATTGTCTAGGTTAATAAATCCCTAGGTAGAACATTCAGTGGGAGGTACTTGGGGCATTTAATGCTTCATTTACACCTCTCGCGTTTCTCCCTCATAGTCCACACCGTGAGATCTATCATTGGCCTCGTGACACCCTAGGAATGTCCTCCTAAAGGATGGTGTTTGGGTAGATTAATATCAAGGTGGATGGAGATAATGTTCATAGTAAGTGGGAGCGGGAAGTGCGACAACATATCCTATATCTCTCTCGTTAGATTAAATAAAGTTTCTGCGCATTGCCTCGTGGCATCTTAGGTGTGTCACCCTATAGGATGGTTGTTTTGTGCATTTCTTTATTTGATCTTCTGTAAGAGGATAAGGTTACTTAGTTTCTTGTCCTAATCTGCTTTTTCCCTACGGTGGGTGCATTAAGGCGGGATTCTGGGGCTGAAAACGAGGGGTTACACTTAACAATTCTGAACCGAACAAATGGTGGCTATTAGGCTCAGTTCCAAGAGTTGGTTCTGCCTAATGGTTGAGAATGTCTCATCCCAGTGAAAGGATATCTGATCACCCCACCAATGATGTTTATCCTACCTCGCTGGGGCATCATTGCAAAATAGAAGTCTTGTCACTTAGGGTACTTGGAATCTGTTTTGCTAAAACTAATTGGTTAAAAAAAAAGTGGTTTTTGCAAAGTCTTAAAAAAGGTTATTCGTTTTTTCAACAATGATTTTTAATGGCTACAGCCACTATCAGTTGACTTAGCGCCGAAAAACTGAATGGCCAAAACTATTTAAGTTGGAAACATATGCTCACGATGATACTCATCATTAAGAATCTGAAGTTTGTCCTTACGGAGGAATGCCCTCCTATTCCACCTCAGAATGCTACTTGAAATGTTCGAGCGACGTACAAGTTTTAGACACGGGCAAACGAGAAGGCCTGAGCTTATATCTTGGCTAAGAGAACACGAGTCTATGGTCTCAGCACGTGAGATCATGGAATCCCTGTGGGGAATGTTCGGACAACCGTCTGGACAACTTAAGCATGAGGCTCTGAAACACATCTTCAGCTCCAAAATGGAGGAAGGCACATCTTTTCGTGAACACGTATTGAATATGATGGTCCACTTTAACGTGGCGAAGATGAATCAGTCTAAAATCGATGAGGGCAATAAGATTAGCATTATCCTGCATTCATTGCCGGAGAGTTTCCTCCACTTTGTTAGCAATACGATTCTTAACAAAGTGGACTACTCCCTTACCACTCTCCTCATCGAGTTGCAGACTTACCAATCCTTGCTGAAAAGTAAAAAGAAAAAGGAAGGTGAGGCAAATGTTGTCTCGTCTTCTAAAAGGTTCTATCGAGGTTCGATCTCAGGAACAAAGTCTGCACCTTCAACTTCTAACTCTGGAAAGGGAAGAAGAAGAAGAATGGTAAAGGGAAAGGGAATGCACCTACTAACCCGCCACTTGTCGCCCAGAAGAAGCGTCCATTGCCAGTTGAAAAAGAAAAATGTTTCCATTGTAACAAGGACGGACATTGGAAGAGGAATTGTCCTCATTATCTAAAGGAAAATAAGGCAGCCAAGGCTAAGGCTAAGACAGACAAAGGTAAATGTGATTTACTTGTGTTAGAAGCTTGTTTAATGGAGAATGATGATTCTGCTTGGATAATAGATTCGGGCGCTACTAATCATGCATGTTCTTCTTTTCAGGGGATTAGATCCTGGCGACAGCTGAAGGCTGATGAGATGACATTGCGAGTAGGCACCGGATACGTCGTCTCAATTGTGACTGTGGGAGGCATCCAGTTAACTTTACAGAATAGGTTTCTTATATTAAAAGATGTCTTTGTAGTTTCTGAATTAAAAAGGAACCTTATTTCTGTAAAGTGTCTGTTACAATGCAATTACACTCTTTCTTTTAAATTGAATAAAGTGTTTATTCATAAGGATGGTGTTGAAATTTTTACAACTAAACTAGAAAATAACTTGTATGTGCTAAGATCGTTAGCCTCAAGTTCCCTCCATAACATGAAGATGTTTAAATTTGTTGTAACTCAATCTAAACGTCAACAGTTTCTCCAAAAGAAAATGCCCAACTTTGGCACCTTTGATTAGGGCACATCAATCTCAATAGGATTGAGAGATTGGTGAAGAATGGCCTTCTAAGCGAGTTAGAGGAAAATTATTTACCAGTGTGCGAATCTTGCCTTGACGATAAGATGACTAAAAGTCCTTTTACTGGAAAAGGTTATCGAGCCAAAGAGCCTCTTTATTTAGTACATTCTGACCTTTGTGGTCTATGAATGTGTGAGCTTAAGGAGGCTATGAGTACATTATCAATTTTACTGATGATTACTCGAGATATGGGTATGTCTATCTGATGCAACGAAAGTCTAAATCTTTTGAAAAGTTCAAATTATTTAAGATCGGAGTTGAGAATGCTTTGGATAGACGAATTAAAACATTTCGATCAGATTGAGGTGGAGAGTTTTTGGATTTTGAGTTCTAGGACTATTTATTGGAACATGGAATTGTTTCCCAACTCTCGGCATCAGGTATACTTCAGCAAAATGGTGTAGCGGAGAGGAGAAACAGAACCTTGTTGGACATGGTTCGTTCGATGATGAGTTACGCTTCCGTACGGAACTCGTTTTGGGGTTTCATAGTGGAGACTACGGTATACATTCTCAACTGTGTTCCTTCTAAGAATGTTGCGAGAACACATTTGGAGTTGTGGAATGGGCGTAAAAATAGTTTACGTCACTTCCACATATGAGGTTGCCCAGCACATGTGCTTAAGGTAAACCCCAAGAAGTTGGAATCACGATCGAGGTTGTGCCTCTTTGTAGGCTGCTTCAAAGGTACACGAGGAGGTTACTTTTATAATCTATCCGAAAACAAGATGTGTATTTCTACAAACACTACTTTCCTGGAGGAGGATCATATCAGGGAGCACATTCCACATAGTAGAGTCATGTTAAGTGAGCTTTCCAAAGAGATTACTGAAACTTCAACAAGAGTTGTTGAATGACCTGCTTTATTAACCAAAGTTGTTGATGATAGTTCATCTGGTAGGTCGGTTATATCTCAAGAGTTGAGGGAACCTCGACGCAGTAGGAGGGTTACGAACCCGCCTGATCGTTATCTGGGTTTCAGGAAAATCCTAGCTATTGTGGTAGATGACGACATTGAGGATCCGTTGTTCTATCAAAAGGCAATGAAGGATGTTGATCGGGATGAATGGGTCAAAGCCATAAATCTCGAGATGGAGTCGATATACTTCAACTCTGTATGGGATCTTTTAGATTAACCTGATGGGATAAGACCAATAGGTTGTAAATGGATTTACAGGCGCAAATGGGGTGCTGATGGGAAGGTGCAAGCCTTCAAGGCTCGACTTGTGGCAAAGGGTTATACCCAGGTCGAGGGAGTCGACTATGAGGAGACTTTCTCACCTGTTGCCATGTTAAAGTCGATTCGCATCCTCTTATCCATTGTAGCTTATTATAATTATGAGATTTGGAAAATGGACATCAAGATGACTTTTCTAAATGGCAATCTTGAGGAGACCATTTACATGGTGCAACCTGAAGGATTTTTTGCCCAAGGTCAAGAGCAAAAAGTTTGCAAATTGAATCGGTCCATTAATGGGCTGGAGTAGGTGTCTCGATCTTGGAATATTCAATTTTATATTGCGATCAAATCGTATGACTTTGACCAAAATGTTGATGAACCTTGTGTTTACAAGAAGATAGTCAACAGTTCAATAACTTTCTTAGTATTGTATGTAGACGATATACTACTCATTGAGAATGATGTAGGTCTACTAACTGCAGTTAAGAACTAGCTAGCAACCCAATTCCAAATGAAAGATTTGGGAAAGGTCAGTTTGTTCTGAGTATACAACTCTTTCAGGATCATAAGAACAAAGTGCTAGACGATGGAGGCTGAGTACGTAGCGGCTTGTAAAGCTGCTAAAGAGGCCGTTTAGCTTAGAAAGTTCTTGACAGAGCTGGAAGTTGTTCTAGATATGTCTAGGCCCATCACCCTCTATTGTAACAATAGTGGTGCTGTGGTGAACTCCAAGGAGCTCAGGAGTCATAGGCGCGACAAACACATAGAGCAAAAGTGTCATCTGATCCGCAAGATAGTGCATCGAGGAGATGTGATCGTCACGAAGATCGCCTCGGAGCAAAACGTTGCTGATCTGTTTATGAAGGCTCTCATGGCTACAGTGTTTCAAGGTCATCTTTAGGGCATGGATCTTCGGGACCGCCCGTGGCTAGACTAGGGCAAGTGGGATATTTTGTTGCATTCGGTTTTTATGCCCTAGTTTATTATTTTGTACCTGTTTGTTTGTACTCCCCACTTTGCTTTAGGACGAGTGAGAGATTGTTGGGATTTGTGCTCTAAAGTCTCGTGTCTTGTAGTTTGTAAACAACTTTGTAAGAACACTTGTGATGTATAATATATATGATATTTACTTCACTTTTTGACTTTGCATATTTAGATTTTTTTTTTTTATTTTACCACAAACCAATAAACTTAATATCACTGGTTGTCTTTATGTAACTTAAGCATGTATGAAGTGACATACAAGTGGATCATGTCTTAAGTGACAATCAAAATAGTCTGTAGTATATGAATATAGGAGGGAAACTTTATCCTGACAACACTACGGACGCAACTCGCTTTGTGGAATTGTTACAAGTGTTGTGACTTGTCACAGATGGTCTGATCTTGATCATTCGTGTAGTGGACATGCGAGCGGGGGTGTCCTATACAAAGAGTTTATATAAGACCTAACCTCGAAGTGTTAATGTCTAGTCATATAACTCCGTTAATGACTGAGACTTCACTTCACTAGGATGACCATAGGTAACATGACCTCAATCCTGAATGAGTTGGAAACTTCTGCTATTGAGGGCGGTTCTTTGATTTACATGGGTGTGAGTGGCCTGAGCGCCAACTCAAACCTACCGCTTTGGGGATTTGTCTAATTTGGGAGCTGGGAACTCAGCTTCACAAGATGGAGTTCACTCTTTCCCTAGAGTAGGGATAAGTAAATAGACTGCTCTCTTAAGGGCTGATCCCAGGGCTTGAACGATGTGGCGCCACGTATCTTCTTATGGCCCGAGAGGTGTTCACACAAGGTAGGACTATGTTGTATTGTTCATTAAAGGGATCAGTGGTACTTAAGGAGGAAGATGTAATTACAGGAGCGAAACGGTAAATTGGCCTGCTGTAATTACGAGCATCTGTGAAGGGTCATCGTACTAATGATTGGTTATATCCAATGGACATAGAAATATATCTATGGCAAGAAAAGTTCAACTGTCGGTCTTTAATGGAATGCTTGGCAGTTAACAGATGGTGGATATCGTGACTAAAGAGTTTAGTCAGCTATTCATGTGCCGTTGAAGCTTCGAACCATAGGTCCATAAGGTCCCCTTGGTAGCTTGGATACAAGTTGAGAGTCAGTTTTTAGGTCAGTTTGAAATGTTCAAAATGACAAGAGGGAGTTCGATTATATATGATATAATTGAACCAATTAATTATATATGATATAATTAACGTTATGTATGAGATACATTAATTTGGAGGAAATAGGATATAAATATGATTTATATCTAGTGTAGGAAAAATACTATAATTAATATATGATATTAATTTATATGTTTTGAATATGATGTGATCACATTCATTGGATGCTTAAAAAGGAAATGGGATGACATATCTTATATTTTAATAACGAGTGAGTGAGTTGAAAGATCACTTTGAGACGCATAAATAGCGCACGGTGTGTTAAGCATGAGATGCGTAGACATTGTGTTAAAAAGTTTGCCATCGCCTAGAAAATCTGTGCCTATATGGTAGTGACTGCACGATTGCTTACCTATACGATAGTGCTAAGCGATCGCTTACCGATTACACCGTCGGCGCTATTTACTAAACGATCGTTTAGCTCCCAATATTTACTAAACGATCATATAGACGATCACTTAGTTTTTCCTACACGATCGTATACCCGTTTCCTACACGATCGTTTAGACGATCACATACCCTTTTCCTACACGATCGGTTAGACGATCGCTTACCTTTTTTCTACATGGTCGTTTAGACGATCGCTTACCTTTTTCCTACACGATCGTATACTTTACCTAAACGATCAAGCACTTTGTCTATACGATTGACGAGCTCATCTTGCACTTACTTAATCGTTGAATACGATCTCTCTTCCTCTTTTCCTCTACCAAATCTGAACAAAGCCAACCCTTTGGATTCTCACTCCAAGAATACTGAGGGCTCTGAGTGGTGGTGTCACACCGTTTCCTTCTGTTGGTGTGGTGATTGTTCAAAGTAGACGATTGGATTTTAGATTTGCTGTGAAGAAGAAGTCTTCAACTGGTATGATCTCTCGATCTCTTGATCTCTTTAGCATTATGAATGCATTTTAGTATGTTTGAATGTATATGTGGTAATTCTGTCATAATGAATTGGAAAGATCTGCTTCCGCTTGTAGGTACTCTTGAATAAGAGTTCCTTCAGTGGGAGGGTTGCGAACTTGCCTGTTCATTATATGGGTTTAACTGACATCCTAGATATCGTAGCTGATGGAGATGTTGAGGATCCTTTGTCTTACAGCAATGGAGGATGTTGACAAAGATGAGTGAATCAAAGTTATAAATCTCAAAATGGAGTCTATGTACTTCATTTGGTTCAGGATCTTGTAGATCAACCTGATGCGGTTAAACTTATAGGCTGCAAGTGGATCTACAAGAGAAAACGGGGAGCTGATGGGTGAAGAAAATCTAAACATAGAGATTCAGTGAGCGGAAACAGATTGTTCCAAATCCGATTGAGAAAGAACACAAACATATTACAGTCTACAAGAACAGATTATACATAATTAAGTAAATTACAAGCATGCTTCTTTAGAAGAATGAATAAAGGTTAGAGTATGCAAACCTTTGAAGAACCTTTCTTCAAGTATCCCTCGATCGTTCAGCAACTCGTTCAACTAGCACAAATTCGAACGCAATGATCAGAACACGGTCTCAACGAACATCTGAATGAACCTCGATCACAATCAAGTCCAACTCGATCCTCTAACCTCAAATGAAACTAGAACACCACCACAAGAGTTACCTTGGTATTCTCGGTGTGAGAGTTCAGGAGTTGTAGGCTCTGTGTGACTTTGGATAAAGGAATCAAGGAGGTAGACGATCGAGTAAGTGGGAGATGGATGAAGTCTATCATATAGACTTCGCTACTCGGTCGTGTAGCAATGAGTAAGTGAGTAACTATCATATAATAAACTCGGTACTTGATCGTGTAGGCTGTGAGACACTATCGTTTAGTAAAACACTTTTACTCGATAGTTAGTTCTTTTGTCAAACGACACAAAAAATCATCTTTAATTTTGGAAAACCATTTTCTTTTTATCTCACAGTTACCATAACCATTTTAAAAACCTCCAACTCAAATCGGTTTTTTAAAAAAAAGGATAATTATCATATAATTAATATATTATAAATAAATATGATAACCAACTTATCATATTATATTTATAACCTATAGTTTTAATATTTCATCATATGAAAAATATAAACCATAGTTCTTTTTCTATGTTATGGTATTAAATATAAATCATATTTATATTAATTCCTCCAATTAATGTATCTAATACATCAAATCAATTATATCACATATAATTAAATTTCCTCTTGTTAATTTGAACACTTCAAACTAACCCAAAATCTGATTCTCAACTTGAACTCATTGAGCTACTAAGGGGACCTTATGGACCTGTAGCTTGAAGCTCCAACGGTATGTGAATAACTGATTAAACTCTTTAATCACGAGATTCACCATCCGCTAACTGTTGGTCACTCCACTAAAGACCAACAGTTGCACTCTTCGCACTACAGATATATTTCTGTGTCCATTGGATATAATAATTCAACAGTGTGATGACCCTTCACAAATCGCTCGTAAGTATAGCTGGGTCAATTTACTGTTTTGCCCCTGTAATTACATCTAACTTTTTAAGTACCACTGATTCCTCTAATGAATAATAAGTCATAGTTCTACTATGACTGAGTCCTCTCTTGGGAAGAGAGGGTGTGGCCACTATGTTCAAGATCCAGAATCAACCCTTAAGGGAGCAATTTATCTTCTTACCCCTGCTTCGGGGAATGAGTGAATTCCGCCTTGTGTAGTTGAGTTCCTAGCTCCCCAGTCAGACGAATCTCCAAAATGGTAGGCTTGTTGAGTTGGCAATCTGGCCACTCTCACCCAAACAAATCAAAGGACCACCCTCATGAGCAGGAATTCCCAACTCACTCAGGATTAAAGTCATGTCACTTATGGTCATCCTAATCAAATGTAAGTCTCAATTATCAACAGCGTTATATCAAGAGACTAATTATCTCATGGTCCGGTCTTATACAAACTCTTTTTATAGGATACCCCCGCTCGCATGCCTCCACATGAATGGTCAGGATCAGACCATTTGTAGCAATTTACAACACTTGTAATATCTACAGAGCGAGTCGTATCCGTAGTGTCACCAAGATAGGGTATCTCTCATTTATCCTTATACTACAGACCATTTAGGTTATTATTTAAGGCATGATCCACTTGTATGTCTCACATACATGCTTAAGTTACATAAAATAACCTTGGATCTTAGTTTATTGAATTGAGTAAATGCTTATAAAATAACAATTATTTTATTAATAACAATATGTTCCCAAAGTATTTACAAACTACAAGACTACCAGGAGAATTAAGACACCAATCCCAATAATCTCCTACTTGTCCTAATGCTTCGGGAGAATAAGGTACAATACAAAAATAGTACAATATACAATAAACTAGGGCATACTCTACACCCCCAGTATCATCTCCCACTTACCCTAGACAAAGTATCGCATGTCCCAATAGACCCAGACTCTCTAGATGACCCTCAGACACTTTAGCCGTGAGAGCCTTTGTAAACGGATCAACAACGTTGTGCTCCGACGCGATCTTCGTGACAACCACATCACCACGATGCACAATCTCCCTAATCAAATGATACTTCCGTTCTATGTACTTGCCTCTTCGGTGACTCCAAGGTTCCTTAGAATTTTCCACAGCCCTGCTATTATCACAATAGAGTGTGATCGGCAAAGACATATTTGGAACAACTTCCAAATCAGTAAGGAACTTCCTAAGCCAAATAGCCTTTTTAGCAGCTTCACAAACGGCTATGTATTCGGCTTCCATAGTGGAGTCCGCGATGCATCCCTGCTTGATGCTTCGCCAAACTAAAGCCCCTCCATTCAAAGTGAACACTAACCCGATGTCGATTTCCGAGAATCTCTATCAGTCTGAAAGTCAGAGTCTGTGTATTCTGTAAGGATCAAATCCTTATCTTCATACACGAGCATATAGTCCTTCTTTCTCTGAAGATACTTGAGGATCATTTTGACCGTTGTCCAGTGATCTAATCCTGGATTGGACTTGTTGGGATCAGTGTCCTAATTCTCCTGGAGTCTCGTTGTTTTTAATATACACATTGTTATGAATAAAATAAGAGTTATTTCATTCTGATATTTACTCATATCCAATAAACAAAGCTCTATGGTTATCGTATGTAAACTTAAGCATGCATATGAGATATACAAGTGGATCATGCCTTAAGTGATAACCTAAATAGGTCTGTAGTATAAGGATTAAGTTGGGATACCTGATTCTGGTGACACTACGGATACGACCTGCTTTGTAGTGGTTTGCAAGTGTTGTAAACTACTACAAATGGTAGATCTTGACCACTCATGTGGAGACCTGTGAGTGGAGGTGTCCTATACAAAGAGTTTGTATAAGACCGGACCACGAGATGATTCGTCTTTGTATATAACACCGTTGATACTGGAGACTTACATCTCACCTAAACGACCATAGGTGGCATGACCTTAATCCTGGGTATTTTGGAAACTTCTGCCTTTGAGGGCGGTCATTTGATTAGTATGGGTAAGAGTGGCCAGATTGCTAACTCAACATGCCTACCTTTTGGAGACTTGTCTGATTTGGGAGCTGAGAACTCAGATAAACAACATGGAATTCATTCCTTCCCCAAAGTAGAGGTAAGTAGATAGATTGCTCCCTTAAGAGCTATTCCAGGGCTTGAACATAGTGGCTACAACTTCTCTTTGGAAGAGAGGACTGAATCATAGTAGGACTATGACTTATGTTCATTAGAGAGAACAGTGGTACTTAAGGAGTTAGATGTAACTACAAGGGCATAACGGTCATTGGCCGATTGTACTTACGAGCGATTTGTGAAGGTTTGTCGCACTGTTGATTGGTTAAGATGGACACATAATATATCTGTAGTAAGGAGAGTTCAGCTGTCGGTCTTTAGTGGAGTGCCTGGCAGTTAACGGATGGTGGATCCCGTGACTAAAGAATTTAGTCAGTTATTCACATACCGTTAGAGCTTCGAGCTATAGGTCCATAAGGTTCCTTGGTAGCTCAATAGATTTAAGTTGAGAATCAGTTCTTGGTGTTGATTTGAAATGTTCAAATTGACAAGAAGTATTTCGATTATATATGATATGATCGGTGTGATGTATGGGATACATCAAGTGGAGGATTAATGTAAATGAGATTTACATTAAGTGCCATGAAATAGAAAAAGAGCTATGGTTTATATGTTTCATGAGATGAAATATTAAAACTATAGGTTATAAATATAGTATGGTTAGTTGGTTACCATTTATATTTATAATAATATTAATTATTGGATAATTATCTCTTTTTCTGTAATAACCAATTGAGTGGGAGGTTATTGGTGGTTTTATGGTAACCATGAGATAAAAGGAAAAATATTTTCCTAATTTTAGTAATGTTGAATTGAGAATTCCATTCTTGAAAAGTTCTCACGGAAAACTTGTCAAGTAAATACGATTTACTAAACGACAGCTTGGAGAGACTAGACGATCGTGGAGTGTTTCTTTACGATAGACACTCAGTTGGCTGATGAGCTAAACGATCACATAGCTTTTGCTAGATGATTGCATAGCTTTTGTTAAACGATTAGGCATCATTTATACGATAGACACTGTCATCTCCCACTTGCTCAATCGTTTATATGATTGTTCTCCTCCAATCTCGTCCTCTAACCAAGTCCACACAGAGCCCACACTTCTGGATTCTCACACTGAATACCAAGGTAACCTTTATGGTGGTGTCATACTCAACTTGACACTAGTCTAGGTTCTGTGGTGGCTGTTCGTTGGGTTCGCTGTGTTCGTGATCCGGTTGATCGTTATGTTCGAGATTGTTGTGGATCGTGCAGTGTAGTGGTCGAAGTGTTTGAGCGTTCGAGTGTTGCAGATTTATGGGTTGTTCGAGCGTTCGTGATCAAGGGTGTTGAAGATGAGTCTTCAAAGGTATGTGAATTTTTCCCTTGATCGTTTAGTAAAAGCATGCTATAATTTCATTTTATGCATAGCCTGTTGTTTCCGTTTCGTGATTGTAATTATATTGTTCATATACGAATGAAATTTGGAACGATATTTCCGCTGCTTATGGAAATCCTCATGTCTGATTTCCTTCAGGGCTGATATCGACTGACAATCCCTATTACATAGCAAATGTCAAGTCTAGTTCATAACATTGCATACATGAGGCTACCAACAGCTAATGTATAGGAAATTCGTCTCATTTCCTCAACCTCTTGAGGTATCTTAGGATACTATTCCTTAGACAAAACAATTCCATGCTTGAAAGGTAATAAACCCCTCTTGGAATTCTGCATCGAGTACCTGATCAACATCTTGTCAATGTACGATGCCTGAGACAAGGCCAACCTTTCGTCCTTACAATCCCTTATGATTTGGATCCCTAGAACAAACTGCGCCTCTCCCAAATCTTTCATTTGGAATTGGGCGGCTAGCCATTTCTTAATGTCAGTCAGAAAACCTACATCATTCCCAATGAGTAGGATATCATCCACATACAACACAAAGAAAGCCACTGAGTTGTTGATGATTTTCTTGTAAACACAAAGCTCATCAATATTCTGATCAAAGCCAAATGACTTTATTGCACTATCAAATCGAACGTTCCAAGATCTAAATGCTTGTTTCAGTCCATAAATGGATCTATTAAGCTTGCAAACATTTTGCTCTTGATCTGGAACAATGAACCCCTATAATTGAGCCGTGTAGATGGTCTCCACAAGATTACCATTCAAAAAGGCAATCTTGATGTCCATTTGCCATATCTCATAATCATAAAATGTGGCTATGGATAGGAGAATCTTATAGACATCAACATGACAACATGTGAGAAAGTTTCCTTATAGTTCATTCCCTCGACCTGGGTATAACCCTTTGCCACAAGTCTAGCCTTAAAGGTCTGCACCTTTCCATCTACATCTACTTTTCTCTTGTAGATCCACTTACAACCTATAGATTTTACCCCATCAGACTGATCCACAAGTTCCCAGATGGAATTGTAGTACATAGACTCAATTTCCTGATTCATGGCTTTAATCCACTCATCTTTGTCAACATCATCCATTGCTTGCTTATAAGACAATGGATCCTCAACTCCATCATCACATATGATGTTTTTGGCTTCAGTTACCCATGTAGCGTTCCGGTGGGTTCACAACCCTCCCACTACATCAAGGTAGTCTCAACTCTTGGGTTGGTTGACTAGATGAACTGATATCAACAAATTTTGTTGATCTATCAGTCTGCTCAATAGTAAACGGACAATCTTGAATAAACAGAGTTCGTAGTTAGCTCAGAATTAAGATCGAGTTATCTTATGTCATTTATTTGTAATAGTCAGTTTTAACAATAAACGGTTGTTATAAAGAAAATTGACTAGTTCGTGGTCCGGTCTTATGCAAATGTATTTTACATAGGATGCCACCCACTCGCATATCTCCACGTAAACAATTTTACATATCTCCACGTAAACAATTTTAGGATCACATTGTTTGTATTAATATACAAAGTGGGCTGCATCCATAGTGTCCCCAAGATGAGGTACTCAATCTCATCCATATACTTATAGGCTTTTTTGGCTATATATTAAAACTTGATCTTCTTTTATTGAAAGATCTCAAAAATAAGAATTTCATGAGCGGGTTTAGATCGCTCCGAATTTCATAGTGATCGGAAGATAAACGATATACATTTTAAAATAACAATTATGCATAATAAAACTCAACAACAACATGCTCAGTATGCAATAAAGCATAGAGAAGGGGTTCATTACCAGAGGAAGACGATCTTCAAATATATGAACCCATAGCAGCGAAAGAACTCCACCAATCTACCAGCACCTCAGCGAATCTCTCATCTAATACTGCACGATCCAAACGTACACAATCAAGAAGTCGGGGACAACACCACCAATAGGGAGACCCAGGTATCCTCTGCGTCAAAAACCCAAAGAGTGGGCTCTGGTGAGTTTGGTAGGAGACGAAGGAGAAGAAATCGTGTAGACGACAAGCACGCACGAGAATAACTTCGTTATCGTATAGTGGGGATGCTTATCATATAGTAAAACTACACGATCGTTTAGGAAAAACTGGACGATCGTTTAGGAAACTGATGTACGATCGTTTAAGGAACGCGTGAATTAGACGATCGTTTAGACGACCGAGAATCTATCGTATAGGCTCTCGACGATCAGCCTTTCACGATTTCTTTTTAGGCGCAGGTTTTTTTTTTTTTTGGCATGACCGAGATCTCTCACTAATTGAAAACGAAAAACAACTTGTATCCCATCGGTTACCTTAACCCTCACTGCCCACGTTCCCACTTACTAAACGTGAAAATTGGTTAATTATTAAATAATTAATCAATTAATTTATTTAATAAATATAATCATATTATATTTATATCCTATAGTTTGATATCATATATCTACTATAGTATTTTTCCTATATTTGATATAAATCATATTTATATCTAATTTCCTCCAAAATAATGTATCTCATACATTTAGTCAATTATATCATATATAATTGTACTTCCTCTTGTCAATTTGAACATTTCAAATTAACCCAAACACTGGTTCTCGACTTTATTCAAGCTACCCAGGTGACCGAATGGACTTGTGACTCGAAGCTCCAACGGTACGTGAATAGCTGACTAAACTCTTTAGCCACGAGATTCACCATCCGTCAACTATCATTGATTCCACTAAAGACCAACAGCTGAACTTTTCTTACCACAGATATATTTCTGTGTCCATTGGATATAACCAATTATGAGTACGATGACCTTTCACAGATGCTCGTAAGTATAACTGAACCAATTTACCGTTTTGCCCCTGTAGTTTTATCTCACTCCTTAAGTACCACTGATTCCTCTAATGAACAATACAACATAGTCCAACTATGTGTGAACACCTCTCGGGCCAAGATAAGGTGTGTGGTGCCACATCGTTCAAGCCCCGAAATCAGCCCTTAAGGGAGTCATCTATCTATTTACCCCTGTGTCGGGAAAGGAGTGAATTCCTTCTTGTGTAGCTGAGTTTCCAGCTCCCAAATCAGACGTATCCCCAAAATGGTAGGTTTGAATCAGTGACTCTGCCACTCGCACCCATACAAATAAAGGACCGTCCTCAATGGCAGGAGTTCCCAACTCACTCAGGATTGAGGCCATGTTACCTATGGTCATCCTAGTGAAGTGAAGTCTCTGTCATGAACGGTGTTATATAACGAGACATTAACACTTCGTGGTCAGGTCTTATACACATTCTTTGTATAGGACGCCCCCACTCGCATGTCCACAACATGAATGATCAGGATCAGATGATCTGTGGTAAGTCACAATACTTGTGACCATTCCACAAAGTAGGCCACGTTCGTAGTATTACCAGGATAAGGTTTCCCTCCTATATCCATATACTATAGACCATTTTAGTTATCACTCAAGACATGATCCACTTGTATGTCATCACATACAGATAACCAGGGAGTTGATGTTTATTGGTTTGTGGTAAAGCAACTAAAACAAGTAAATGAGCAAAACAACAAGATGTGAAGTAAATATCATATATTAACAATCATAGGTGTTCGTATTTATTGTTTACAAACTACAGAACACGAGACTTTAGGGCATCAACCCCAACATTTATGTCCCTACTTAAAGTTAAAGTATTCATACTATGGCCATGAGTTTGTTTATTGGGTTTTATAACAAAATGCAATTTCAACAACACTTTTATAAAATGAAGTCTCAAAAATACTTTTATTGCAAAATAGAATATGTTTAAAAAAGAATATGAACTGCGAGTTTTAGGACATTCCCAATAATCTCTCATTTGGACTAAAACTCCAGCAAGTTACAAATATATACAAATATACAATGTTGAGAAAAAAAGACAAAATATAATATTAACTAGGGCATCTATATACCCTTGACATTCTCCACTTACCCTAGATTTATGAAGCTTGTAGTCCCAATCCTACCAGGTGACCCTCAAACATTTTAGTCGTGAGGGCCTTCATAAATGGATTAGCAAGATTATCTTCAAAGGCTATTTTCGTGACTATCACGTCTCCCTAATATACTATCTCCCTAATGAGATGGTACTTTCGCTCGATGTGTTTTTTGTGTTTATGGCTACTTGGCTTTTTTGAGTTGACAACTACTCCACTGTTAGCACAATACAGGGTGATCAACAGATGCATATTTGGAACCACTTCCAAATCTGTTAGGAATTTTCTGAGCTATATTGCTTCTTTAGTTGCTTCACATACAACTACGTATTCAGCTTCCATAGTAGAGTAAAAAATGCAACTCTGTTTGATGCTCCTTCACACTATAACTCCTCTATTGAGAGTGAATACTGAACCTGAAGTTGATTTCCTAGAATCTACATCAGTTTAAAAATCAGAATCAGTGTATCCCATAAGGATCATATCCTTAGGACCATACACGAGCATATAGTCCCTCGTTCTCCGAAGATACTTGAGGATGTTCTTAATACCAGTCCAATGGCTGTGTCTAGGGTTGGATTAAAACTTGTTGACTATTTCGACTACAAAGCATATGTTTGGGCGCGTGCACAACATAGCGTATGTCAAGCTCCCAACTCTGATGCATAAGGAATTCTTTTTATTCCCTCATCTTCTTGAGGTGTATTAGGACACTGTTCTTTAGATAAATGAGTTCCATGTCTAAAAGGCAGCATATTTTTTTTTTGGAATTTTGCATATTATATCTTGACAATATTTTGTCAATATAAGATCCTTGAGATAGCGCTAGTATTCCGTTCTTGCGATTTCGAACAATTTGGATTCCAATAACATATCAAGCATCTTCTAAATCTTTCATTTGAAATTGTAATGCTAGCCATCTCTTTACATCAACAAGGAATCCTGTCTCATTCTCAATGAGCAGGATATCATCAGCATAAAGTACTAGGAAAGCTACAGTCTTGTTGACTATTTTCTTGTAAACACAAGATTTGTCAACATTCTGTCCAAAGCCATAAGATTTGATCATAGTGTCAAATCTTATATTCCAGGAACGAGATGCTTGTTTTAACCCATAAATGAATCTTTTAAGTTTGCAAACTTGTTGCTCTTGACCCTGTTCAATGAAGCCTTCTGGTTGAGACATATAAATACTTTCATCAAGATGAGCATTCGAAAAGGTTGTCTTGACATCCATTTGCCATATTTTATAATCATAAAAAGTAGCAATGGATAAAAGTATTCTAATAGATTTAAATATGGCAAGTGGGGAGAAGGTTTATTTATAGTCTACCCCCTCTCTTTGGTTAAAACCTTTTGGCACAAGTTTGGCTTTATAGGTCTACACCTTACCAGTTTGGTCTCTCTTTCTCTTGTAGATCCACTTGCAACTAAAAGGTTTCACCTCATCGGTTGATCTACAAGTTTCCAGACAGAAATGAAGTACATTCACTCCATTTCTAGGTCCATGGCTTTTATCCATTGGTCTCTATCTACATTTTTCATTGCCTGTTTAAAGGTCAATGGATACTCTAAGCCATTATCAGGTATGACAACTTGAATTTATGTTAAACCCATGTAGTGGTCAGGTTGTCGAACAACCCTCCCACTACATTGAGGAATTCTCAATTCATGAGAAGGATGTGATGAACCAACAACTTGTTGAAGGACCAACTTGATCAACAACTTTTATTGATTTATCTGTAGATTCTTTGGACATCTCATTTAAAATAGTTTACTGCGAGGTTGATGATTTCTTATGTGATCTTCCTCTGAGAATGTAGCATTTGCCTATATAAATACTTTATCTTCTCAAGAATCATAAAATATACCACCTTTTGATTCTTTAGGGTATCCTACAAATAGGCATACTTTTGAACGTCATTCCAATTTCTTAGGGTTTTGCGCCAACACGTATGTTAGGCATCCCCAAATTCTGAAGTGACGTTAACTACTTTTACGTCCTCTCCATAACTCATACAGTGTTTTTGAAAAACTTTTTGAGGGAACTATGTTCAGAATATATATGGCAACCTGCACTACATACCCCACAAAAGACTAGATAACTGGGCATAACTCATCATTAAACGAACCATGTCTGACAGGGTTTGATTTCTCCTTTCTACTACTCATTCTGTTGTGGTGTACCAGGTGCAGTGAGTTGGGATTGAATTCCATGTTCTTCTAAATAGTTCTAGAATTGTAAATCCATATACTCACCACCTTAATCTAATTGAAGTGTTTTAATTCTTGTACCTAATAGGTTCTCAACCTCTGACTTGTATTCTTTGAACTTTTCAATAGTTTCAGACTTATAATGCATTAGATAAACAAAGCCATTTATGGAGTAATCATCAATAAAATTGATGAAATACTCAAATCCTCCTTGAGCTTGGACATTCATCGGACCACAAAGATCTGAATATTTAAGTTATTGGGGTTCTTTGGCTCTAAGACCTTTTGGTCATTTTTCCCCCAAGACATGATTCACATGGAGGTAAATATTAGTCTTATAACTGATTTAGATGTCCATTCTTTACTAATCTCTCAATCCTATTGAGATTTATGTGACCAAGTCTTAAGTGTCAAAGATAGGCGTTAGGAGAAATCTTTCGTTTCTTTTTTTGAGTTTCGACTGTTTTAAACATCTCTATATTTAAAATAGCTTTTGTCGTTGGTTTTAACACATAAAAGTTATTTTCAAGTTTAGTAGAACATATCTGAACACCCCTTGAACTAATGAACACTTCATTTATATCAAAAGTGTCTTTATACATATGTTCCAATAAACAAGATATAGAAATGAGTTCCTTTTCTTCTGAGGTACATAATATACATTTTCTAAATAAAACGTAGGAATCTCCAAAACATAACTTGATGTCTCCCACTACTTCAACTGAAATGACGTGACTTGTTCCCATCTTGAAAATCATTTTGTTTTTCATCAGCTGCTTCCAGGAACTAGTTTTCTAAATGAAAATATGATTAGCGGTGCCTTTTCAACTTTTTTTTTGCAAGATATTTTGGGCAATTCCGTTCCAATGCCCATTTTCATAACAATGGAAACATGTTTCTTTTGCAACTTTTGTCTTGCTTTTCTTAGCAGAAGCTTTCTTCTTCCCTTGTCCTTTCTTCTTCATTTGGATACTCTTATCCTTTGAAGGGCCATACTTTTTTCAGAAGGTTTCGAACTAGATGTTGATCCCTTCTGAAACTTTCTTTGGGTAACAACATTTACTTCCGCTTCTTTATTTTTCATTAAAGATTAGTTTGGAGTTCATTTAAAAGAGTTGTCAAATTATAATCAATCTTATTCATTACAACATTAGTGCAAAAAGTTAAGAAGCTCTTCAAAAGAGACTCCATGATCATACTAACTTAACTTTTCTCATCTATGATAACGTCATTAGCTTCCGCAATATTAAAGTGGACCATCGTGTCCATGACGTGTTCTCTAATAGAGGTCACTTCCTTCATGTAGGAATTGTAGACGTATTTTATAGCATCATGTCGTACTGATGAGGATGGCTGTCCAAACATCCCTTGTAATAACTCCATGATCTTTCTAGCAGTGACATGGTTTCATGCTTTTTAGTAAGCACATCAGATATACTTGCTAACAAATAGGCCCTGGCATTTTCGTTAGCCCTGACCCACCTGTCATAGGCATCCCGAACACTTCAGTTTGCATTTAAATTGGGAAGAGGAGGACATTCCTTCTTTAAAACGAATCTTAGGTCATCAACCACTAGTATTATATTTATGTTTGACTTTCAATTTGAATAACCATCACCATTGAATTTATCGGAAGCTAGAAGTTGAATTATCGAGTTCGACATACTAAAATAAGAACAAATTCTATTAGAAAATTTCATCTAAATCCAATTTTTAGGAAAAGTAATAAAGTACCCATATTTCTTTATTTATTTGCAACGATGCTTTACTGAGTCGGAATAGATGCTACCGAGGGGCAGTCAAATACTCCTTCACTGAAGCAAGATATTCTTGACTAAATACTATATCTAGAATAACTCTTATTCTTATAATCACTTAGTTATAGTTTTCGGTCAAAAACTTATTAACACTTAATAACTCTTGTAAGTGTGACCCTCCATTTTTAGATTTCAT
Source organism: Benincasa hispida (assembly GCF_009727055.1). NCBI lineage: Eukaryota > Viridiplantae > Streptophyta > Magnoliopsida > Cucurbitales > Cucurbitaceae > Benincasa > Benincasa hispida. The sequence continues at coordinate 44,785,895 of NC_052358.1, forward strand.
AGAACGGTATAACATCTCCTAGAATTGGAAGACAATGTTCAAGATGGAACTAAGAAACCCTATTCATTTATGAAGTTTGAGTTGTTTCGAATCCTATGTTACAACCCTCCAAGGGGATCGCCGTGAAAAAATGACTAGCTAATGCCGCCTAAAAAAGACAACAAGCACAACGTAAGAATCTTATGGTTCAAACTAATGACAGAGACTGTAAGATATTCTGACATATTTTCTGCACCTACTAACTATGAACTACTTCCCTTATTCACCTTGTTATTGTCCCATGCAAACACTTTTCGAATGGAGCAGTCGTGGTAAAAGTGACACGAAGCCGAGCATGGATCTCACGGTATGGACTCTTAGGGATGTGAGAGCTAAGAACAATATATCGTATATATTATTAATCTCTTATTGAAGTGTTCTAATTGTTTGGGTATCTCTTGTACCTAGGTATTTTGGCTAATAAACACTCTAAGTCTATATGGTTTATCCAAGTATAAAGTTTATATTTGGATTTAACCTATGATGTGTAAGTGATAAAACTATTTTATTACCTCTCACCGCTCACGCATGCTCATAAAACCAGTTAACAACGTTCAATATTTTGGCTATAATGCCTAGATAGTAGGTGTTACGTAAACCGTCAACTTAAGTACCTCCAGCCTTAGACTGGATTATAGACCGATTGAATTTGTAACCGTGTTTTATAAGATAACGACCTATTTTAACTATTAAAACAAGTTATTATTGGATAATCCTAAGTCAACATGCATCGTATCTTTGTTATAGATATTAAATGTCTAATTCATTTTATAACTCTTATAAAACTATAGACATGCTATAACAATTACTTTAGCATTCCATACTTTAATATAACAATTATATTAAACTTATGAAACCCTAATCATGCATACTATATACTATAACTAATTTATAACATATGTTAATGCATGAAACATGCTTTTCTATGGTGGGATTTTAAATCTACATGGCATATATTATGCATATACATGTTTTAATTTAAATATAACTACATCACATGCATAAATATTTAAACAACACTCATATGGACCAACTTTGGAATTCTAAGCAAGCAAATAAGCTAATTAAAACAATTTTAATATAGAAAAAGCTTCAAAGTGCCTCTGGATTCCTCGACCCGACTCGAACTGAACCCGAATCGGCCCTCCAATGCTCCAAAAGAAGTTGAACCATACCATATCGGGTTGAACCAGACTTCAAGCCAACTTAACCGGTCCAAACCCGCGAACCAACTCTTTGCGCGCACGTTTCTAGGCTGGGATGAGTAGTATTGTGATGCTCCATCCCAACGTTGCAACGTCTCGGGCTTCAAGAAGAACAACGTTGCAACGCTCTATGGGTAGCATGCAACGTTGCCTGGCAGAGGCACCAATTCTAGTTTTCTCCAGCTGACCTTGCTTGCTTGAATCTTCAATTACATCCTAATTTCAACTCTATTGACTCCAATAACATTATAGACCCTTAAGCACACATTAAGACCCATCAATCAAGAACTAATTACAATATTACAACATAATGAAAGAAAAATCTAATGTCAAAGCTAGATAAAAAAACCATATTCGTCACCATAACATGCATCTCAAGAAATTCACCCATCATACTCAAATTAACGTTAATTGAGTGCTTAAATCATGCTTTGATACCAATTGTTCGAATAAACATGCAGTACACGAAAACTAACAGAAACATTAAGCACTTTAATTATATTAATTTGAGTGACAAGCATGCAAACTTAAAGTTTCATAACAATAGGGTTTCAGCTTGAATACCTTTATAGATTTCCATTAATTCCTTGCAAGTTCCATGAAATTGATCTTCAATCTCTTCAGTAGACCATCGAAAGTGTCTTCTCTACTAATCTCAGTCTTAGATTGAGTTGTGGAACTCCAATTGATAGGGAATTTTGAGTGACTTGGAGAGGGTTTGAGAGGAAGAAAATTACAGCATAATTTTCTTTAAAAAATCAGAATGCATTGCCTCAATCTGAACAAAAATGACGTAGTTACTCAACTTGATCATGCAGGCGCTCTGCTAAACAATCAATTGACACTTCAAAAGGCACTAATTAAATGGGTTAGGTGTTAGATCTTGGATAAATCCACTATTAAAGATGAAATTGGGATAAAACCCCTATTTAATCAATTTTCACATTTTAATTTAATTTAATTAATTAATTTTTTAACTTAATTAAATTAAATATAAATTCAATTTTTGAAATTGAATTTTACAACTTGAAATTGATTTAATTTAAATAAAAAAATAAATAATAATAATCTAATATCAAATATTAAATTAATAAAACACTTAATTCAATCATGAATCCTATTTATGTAATCAATATTTAAATCAGTATTTAAATATATTGAACTCTCCAAATACATTTAATTTCAAATAACTTTTAATTATATCAAATGTAGTTATCCAAACCCTAAATTGCTCCCTTAAAGGTTGATTCCAGGGTTTGAACAATATGGCACCACACCCTCTCTTGGCCTGAGAGGGGTTTGGTCACAGTTGGACTATGACTTATTATTCATTAGAGGAATCGATGATACTTAAGGAGTTAGATGTAACTACAAGGACAAAACGATCATTTTGACCCAACTGTACTTATGAGCAATTTGTGAAGGGTCGTCGCACTGTTGACTAGTTATATCCAATGGACACAAAAATATATTTGTAGTGCGAAGAGTGCAGCTGTCAGTCTTTAGTAGAGTGACTGACAGTTAATGGATTTTGAGTAATTTAATTAAAGGAGTTTAATTATTTATTCAAGTACCATTGAAGCTTCAATCTACAAGTTCATAAGACCCCTCTATAGCTCGACTGAGATTATTGAGAATTAAATTAGTTTTGGATTAATTTGAATTGTTCAAATTAATTGAGGGATTAATTATATTTGATATAATTAAGTTGAATTAATTATATATGATATAATTAACATAATGTATGTGATACATTATAATATAAAGTTTACTAAGAAGATATAAATATTTGAATATGATTCAAATATTAATTATATGGATTCAATCCATATGAATGTATTTAACATAAATTTGATTTATATCAAATATCATATATTATTAAGTGTATTACAAACTATAGGTTATATTATATTTGATATGATATAAACCATATGTTATGTGTTATATTTGATATAACATATAACATATTTTATTATTTAAATTATAATTTATTTTAATTTAAATAAAATTGAATGGGAGAGAGTTATTAAAAATAACTTCCCCTATTTTCTCTCATGAATCGTGGGATGAGGCAGAGGAAGTTATGCGATCTTCTTATTCTTTCTCCTTTGTGGTTCACACATGCTATGGGTGTATTTTTGTGAAGATCTTTACTAAAATCCTCTCAAGAATTCTTCTCTCTCATCTTTACCAAAGTTAAGAGTAAAGCCCATAAGTCTTGCTCTTATTCTCACCCTAAGAAGAAAACCAAGGAAAATCTTGTGGTGGTGGCCAATTTGTTTTTTTTTTTATTTGTGATTGTTCGTGAAATGGAAATTCTTCAAGATTTTGTGACTTCAAGGGTAACCTTAATTACTTTTTCTCCTTCTTCGCATGCTATGTACTAAATTTTTGCATAATTATGTTATGTGAAAATAAAATTGGGTCAATCCCTGCTTCCGCTATAGAACAGTTCCTTCACCTGCTACGGGAGTTAATTCGATTTAATAAAATTAGATTAAATTAATAAAATTAAATCAAATCAAATAATTAATGAATTTGTTTATTTTATTTAATCAAGATATCTTATATATATATATATATATATATATATATATATATATATATATATAATCAATGTTAAATATACTTCTCTTTCATAGCCTAAAGTTTTAAATTAATAAAATTAAACTAAAACTAAATTAAATCAATCAATTAATTAATTTAAATCAAATATCTTATATTTAATTATACATACATACATACATACATATATATATATATATATGAATCATGTTCAAATATACTTTTCTTTCATAGCCTAAAGTTTTAATATGATTCTCATTCATATTAATTTTTAATCTATAATTTTAATAAGAATCTCATCCATATTATTTAAAACTCTCATAGTTTATTTTTTAATCTCATTCAAAATAACTTTATATTATAATGTATCTATATACATTATATTAATTTTATTATATATAACTAAAATATATTCCCTTAAACAATTTGAATATTTCAAATTATTTAAAAGAAATTTGTCCTCATTTTACCCGTCGTGAGCTAGCATGAGGACTTAATGGACCTACAAATTATAAGCTACAATGATATGATATTAATTAATTAAATTCTTTAATTAAGTTAATCAACATTTATTAACTATGGGGCAAACCACTATAGACCCGTAGTTGCACTCTTATGCACGATAGAACATGTTGTGTCCATGGATATAACCATTACAAGTAAGTCGATTCTTCATAAGTTGTTCATTACTACAGTTGGGTCAAATTACAATATGACTTGTATCCATAGTGTCACAAAGATAAAGACACCAAACCTTATTCATATACTATAAACCGTTTAGGTTATTATTTGAACATGATTCACTTATATGTCAACTATATACTGTTCAAGTATCATAAATAACCTTTGATTTTTACTGTAATTGATAATTCAATATTGCATATTTAATGATTAAATTAAATACCGTATTAATAATTAATTAACTACGAGACTTTAGCATACAAATCCCAATCATTGGAGGTCCTTCTCGATCAAGATCGACCCCAAGATTCGTATAAAATCTAAACTTCTTTTCATCGTACATCCAAACTATCAACTTTTTGGGGCTTTCTCAGTTATCTGAATTGGGAATTTCCAAATGGATTTATGAACTTCTAGTTGTTTCTCCTTTGAGCGATTATGTAGCAATTTACGAAAGATAATCATGCTCACTCCCCATCGTCACGTTGTTATACTAATCACTTTTAGTATTTCGATGTGGTTGATGACATGATAGTGACATAACAAACATGTGGTAGGTTGTTGAAGAGATATAAAAAAAAGTGGTATCACATGAGACTACAACACGTTACATCTCAAATATGTGAATTAAATATATAACACATATATACATAATGGAAAATTTTGGTAGAAATCTAAAAATTTTGAGATTTCGACCGGCTCAAATTTTCTGTAAGGAGGGAATTTGATTTTCCTCCAGTTTCTCGATATTTGGAATCTTGTTATCAAAATTTCGATATTTTTATCGAAATTTTGATTTTTTTTTTAGCAATGAACTAAGCTAGCTCAATGGAAGTTTTTTCTGTTTTACCATTAAAAAAAATTATTTTCAAAGAAACCAAATATTTATTTTTAGCTACATTCAAACTTATTTTTCATTTATTTACATCATGTCACCTCAAAATTGAATTGATATAGGTTTTGTTTATTTTACCAGACCTTTAATAATAATATTGTTGTTTTGAAACTTATTAGAGAAATATTGTTGTTTTGGGAGTTCGAGGCTAGAGGTCGAACGTTGAGAACTCGACTAATGTGGAGATCGAACGTTGAGAACTTGATGAACAAAGAAAAACTTGGAAACAATACATAGGCCGAAACTTCAACCCTCGACAAGGGAAATCTCGCGAATCTCGCTTAGGTTGTCGAAGGTTGAAGTTTCGACACACATCCACCCTCGAGATTGCAGGTTTATTACTTTTCTTTTTCCTTCATAGAGAAAATAAAGCAATGAGATGGTATACTATATGTATCTGTGTACTCGAGCTGCTTCTAACAACCTATGCATTTTGTTATCATTTTGAATTAGACGGAGGCTTGTGTGATTGACGTGAGGGGGTGTGGACGACTATATTTTTGGGAGCGAACTCCAAGCGAATATGAAGCGCATGGATACAAGTTATGCCTTGGAATGAAAGACAATTCCAAATTAGCTTTGTCTACAAACAAAATTTTATATATTAGGTTGTCGAAGGTTACACACATGTCGAAACTTCAAAGCGATTAAGGAAATAAGTGGGCCGAAGCAGATTAAGGAGAGAGCGAGATTCAAAGCGAGAATGTCAGAGAGAGCGAGATTTAGTTTATATTGACTAATCTAACTAACATTGAACTTGGTAAAATGAAGTAGTTGAATAATTGAAAAATGAGATTATTCAGGAATACACATTGAATGCTAAGATTACACATTGAGTTTCTCATAGTAGATCCATAATAAAAAAAGTGTTTGTGATTGTTTCAAAAGAAATGAAAGCTAGTAATCATTAATGGAAAAATAACAACAATAACAGAGAGAGCGAGATGTTGAGAGAGAGCGAGATCTTAGGAGAGTGCGAGAGCGAGATCTTAGGAGAGAGCGAGAGTGAGAGAGCGAGATCTTAGGAGAGAGCGAGATTGAGAGGGCGAAATCTTAGGAGAGAGTGAGAGTCTTCACTTTATTTGAACTTTCCATAGAAATATATATAAAAAAAGAGAAAAAAAGCTTAATTAATCATATTATAAACTGAATAATCATTAGACTATAATTGAATATTAGATTTTATACTTATATTGAATAATCATTAGACAACAAATTGATATATTAGATTATTATACTATAATTGAATAATCATTAGACAACAAATTTGAATATATTAAGATTATTATACTATAAATTGAATATATTAGATTATTATAATGTAAAAGTTTATTGATTACAAAAAAAAATGAATATATAGTAGAAAAAATTGAATATACAATATTATAATAAAAAAAATTGTATATACATAAAATGAATATATAATAAAAAAAATTATTTATTATTCAATCCCTAACTATCTGGAGCCCGTCTTAGTAACGAAGGACACTTTCTTCGATTATGTTCTAACTGGTTACAAAATCCACATCGTTATTGAGTGGCTGTTCTGTCCAATCCATCTCGTTTGTGATAACGTGAAACTTTTCGGTCTACCAGGTCTTCTCAACAACGATGGATCAGGATGTAAGACGGCATATTAGGGTGCGTGATCCAGTAATCTTCATGCGGTATAGGTTGAAATTGAGGAGAGTAACATTCAGCATACGTTGACAATTTGTAGTAGTCCTCAATAAAATCTTCGTATTCATGTTAAAATGTGAGCAAACGGCCATAAAATGTGAGCATGGAATGCCGAATGCTTGCCACTTGTTACATGAGTACCGCTCGGTATGATGGCTTGCTCGAGATCACTAAGTATGAAACACCTTAAAGAAATTGTAACACATGAAGAAGTATGTTTAATTTCAGATCGACATGTTGGTATAATTGTAGCAGTGAACAACCCAACAAATGATTAGACGGGACCGAAATATCACTATCGTTTCTGCTTACGACACATATCGCCAGCAACTTCAATAAAAAGTATAAATTTACTTCATTGAAAAATTATGTTTATCGTGCCGGGTGTCAGTTTCAAATTCAAAGGAGCTCGAATGTTGCCTATAAATGCTCTTACTCAGATAACATTCTTCAAATGCGTGAACTATTTCGAGAAAAGAAGAGCAGAAATAAGGGATGCATTGGAGCGTCAAGATAAATACACCTGGTAAATATTATTTTTTTTTATATATAATTTATTAATAGTTTATTTAAACATATTTTATAATATTAAGTGGAGTAAAAATCCAGGTACGCACACGATAAAATAAATAAATGGGCTGCATGATCTTAGTAAACATGAAGTACAATCATACGATCGGTTATGAAGGTATGTTTCATGTGAAGATCGGCCGTCATAGTCTCAATGCCAAAGAAGGAAATGTTCAAATATTGAGGCTAAACAGGTTCGAGCGTACTGTTCATGTAATAAGTGGCAAGCATTCGACATTCCATGCTCGCATTTTATGACCTTTTGCTCACATTTTTAACATGAACTACGAAGATTTTATTGAGGACTATTACAAATTGTCAACGTATGCTGAATGTTACTCTCCTCAATTTCAACCTGTACCGCATGAAGATTTACTGGATCATACACCCTAATATGCCCGTCTTACACTCCTGATCCATCGTTGTTGAGAAGACCGTGGTAGACCGAAAAGTTTCACGTTATCACAACAAGATGGAATGGACAGAACTAACCACTCGACAACGATGTGGATTTATAACCAGTTAGGACATAATCGAAGGAATTGTCCTTCATTACTAAGACGAGCTCCAGATAGTTAGGGATTGAATAATAAATATTTTTTTTTATTATATATTCAATTTTTTTTTTTTTTTTTTTTTTTTTTTTGTAATCATAAAGTTTTACATTATTCTTTACCCTCACACTTTTCTCTACTATTCAATTATAGTCAATTTTAATATATATATATATATATATATATATATTATATATATATATATATATATTTCAGATCATGGCTTTAAATTCAGGATCTGTTGATCCCGATGTTTTGTACGACAGTCCATTCATGATCATATGTTGTATGGCAAGATCGTACTACTGGATAAATATCTTGCAGACGTCGAGAGGCATGATTTATTCAGTTGGACTGGCATCTGATCACAACCTTGGTCGAGAGATGGAGGCCCGAGACGTATACATTCCATATGTCTGTTGGAGATTGCACTTATCATTCTACAAGACATAGAAGTGTTGTTGGGGTTACCTGTTGAAGGTGAGCCGGTCACCGGAGTGATGTACGGTGACTGGTTAGAAGTTTGTCAACTGTACCTCAGTGCGACCCATCTGCCGACAAGATTAAAGTCGAGGTTTAAGTTTAATATAGTTAGGAACACAATTTCGTGAGCTCACAGATGATGCAGACGAGGAAACCGTCATAAGATATGCGCGAGCATATATTACTACAAATGATGGGTGGAAGTCTGTTTAAAGATAAATCAAATCATTTTGTTCACTTGATGTTATTGCCCTGTTAACTAACTTCCATGATGCGGGGCAGTATTCGTGGGGTGGAACATGCTTGGCATGGTCATATAGACAACTATGCAAAGCAACAAGACCTGAAGTTCGAGAGATAGCTGGACTCTCATACTTTTGCAACTATGAGTTTGGGAGCGATTTCCAACAATGGCTCCACAGCTACAATCATGTTAATGACGCTCAGTTAGTTGGACGAGCCTATGGTTCTCGATAAGTTTTTTTAATTCAATTTAATTTTTATATCACTAATCTAGTTAATTTAAATTCTAAAATTATTAATTTAAAAATTTAGGTGGAGAGACAAATTTGTGACTAGGACAACCACACATGTAGTCAACCAGTATAGATACATGTTTGATCTGCTTCAACTTGAACAGGTACATTACTTAAACCTAATTGATTATTTTATTCACATTTTTATTGTATTTGTCTTTAATATTCTCTAATATAATATTTTGTGTTTCAGGTTATTTAGAAACCATACAAAATTATTGTGCATACTTTGCCGAATTTTTGTACGAATGGTCAAAACATATGACGGGCAATGAGTCCTCTCATATGTTTTCACATTAGTGAGTGGCATCTTCCTAATAGGGTGATAGACAATTCGGTTTTCAGCAGGATGTTTTATCGCCTTGTAATACTGAGCCCATACTGCATGATATTGACCTAGGACTGGAGATTGGTCCGAAAAAGTTACATATTTGGTAGTGCGATGGCACTATCGTGCAAGGTTTGTTGCAGTGGGGGGTTTCTCTTGAACAGTTTGACACAGATGTCACTCCAGAATATATTCATTGGTATAATAATATCACAAGGTGCTACGTCACTTCATTCGGGAGCAGCTGTGGGTCATCTGGTAAATGAATGAATATTATCTAATTTTTTAAATTTAAATTTATTTAAATATTGTCTAATTGTTTTATAAATTCACAGAGATCGAACAACAGTAGACTTCCATGAGGTTTGCGAATGATCCGAACTAGTTCTTGCTATATGTTAGTGACAACCAAAGCTATATGGAGGAAATTATTATATATACGATATACCTATTATTCGTCCATCAAGCTCCTAGATGTAGTGGACCTGTTCGGGAAGAGGATGAGTTTTTGATGAGGTTGCATATAATTGTGGAAGAGTTGCCCCCTATGACGTAGACGCAGAGTCAAATTGATTATGTTAGCCCGATGATGATGATGCCCAGTATTTGGTTCAGGACATTATGACTCAGAGGTTGGTCCTTCGTCTTCGTACGTGCATGGAATGGTCGGGTCGTGGAGAGGCATAATGAATATTTATATTGTGAAGCGCCTGCAGAGGTACCAGAGCAACATCAAGAAGAACCCGAGCAACCTCAAGTTCGAAGTCGACGGCGACAAACCAGTTCAAAATCGACGACGTCCACCTTGTGGGACACATTTATTTTTGTAATTATTTTTATATAAATGAGATATTTAATTTACATTTTTTTTATTTTTATGAGTTATTATTATTTTTTAATTATTTCTTTTTAGAGTTTTAATAAAATAATTAAATATTTTTAGAAATAATTTTTATAAAATGGAAAATTTTTTGAAAAAAGAAGGTGAATGTGTAATAATTAAAAAGGAAAAAAAAAAGGGAAATTGTACGGTATCTCACTCTCTATCAAAATCTTTGCTATTTTGCTCTCGCTCTCGCTCATGCTCACGCTCAAATCTCGCTCTCGCTCTCTCTCTCATAATCTCGCTCTCGAATTTGATTGGGAAGTTCAATGACAAAAAGGAGATTCATTAGCTCGTATTTAGTTAGACTTGCTGAGATGACAGAATCCGTAAAAATTTATTCAACAAGCTTTGGAAGATATTCCAGGGGGATCTTATGAAAAATTTAGAAATACGATTTTTTGATAGAGGAAGGTCTCGGAATGATAATTAAACAGACTCAATGTTAGGAAGGCAAGGTCGAGGGTTCAAAATTCGACGTACAAATGAAAGGAAGGTCGAGGGTTCAAAATTCGACCTATCTAGGTCGAATTTTCAACCATCGACTTATTTAAAAATATATATATATATTTTTACAAATAGTTTGAAAACAACAATATTTTACTAAATAGTTTCTAAAAGGACAATATCTTTTTAATTTTCCCTATTTTACCATCCAAAGCTTTCATTTTCAAGAAATCAAAATTGAGAAAAATAATATATATTTATTTCTAACTTCATTCAAATATTTTCCATTGAATTTTTAAGTCATTTCACCTTGAACCAAATTGACATGAGTTCTCTATTATTACTCCTATTTTCTCTCAAGCTCCATCTATTTATAGAATTTTATTTATTTTTCCTTTTCTTTTCCATTATGTTGTATTATGTTTAATGTTATGTTTTTTGTATCCCTCTTATGTTTAATCTCAAGATTTTATCCTTATTATGTTGTGTTATTTAAGTTTAATGCTATGAATTTTAATTTTTATATCCACTTCATTTTATAATAAACAATATCAATTATTTTATAAGCAAATATTTAATGTCCTTTAATTTTGTAATTAATTATCAATATGTCATATTATTTTGTAAAAAAATTTATATATTTTTTTTAAATTCTAAATGTTGTCTTACTTTATAGAAATTATGATTAAAAATAGTCAATTATAGTCTAATTCAATCACAATCAAAATTTCATTAACTAATTATAACATTTTCCAACAATTTTCATAAAATTTCTCGAAATTTCCATCGATATTTCCATAAAATTAGGATCTCGATATTTCAATCAACATTGATATTTCGAACATTATATTTATATAGGCATGATTCCCTTTCTTCCCCATTTTTTCCTTCCTAAATTTATTCCCCGCCATTTTCTCTTCCCATTTAATCTCAACCATCTTTTTCAGTCCATTTGAATTCTTCAAACTTTATAATCAATCACCTTCCCACATTTTTTTTTTAATTATAAAAAAATTAGCAAACACATTCTTCATTGATTCATCCTTCAAGTGTTGGAAAAGTTCTCTCTCTCATTCTCTTCCATTTTTACTAGTATAATTTGTGAGAAAATTATTGGAGTGTTATCAAGGTTTGAAATATCATTGTAGAAGGAAATATCAATATTGTTAGAAATTTTAAAAAACTTTATGAAAATTGATGGAAATTGTTTTTAATTAGTTAATGAAATTTTGATTGTGATTGAATTAGACTATAATTAACCATTGTTAATCATTATTTTTATAAAGTAAGACAACATTTTGATGTATATTATAAAATATTTGTGCAAATGTCGATGTGAGAACATAAATTTAAAAAAGAAATGGAAAAATAATTACAAAATAATATCAAATATTGAAATTTAGTTACAAGAATAAAGAACATGAAATATTTTTATATAAAACAATTGTACATTGTTTGTTATAAAATGTAGTAGATACAAAAATGAAAACCATAGCATTAAACTAACATAACATAACATAATAAGGATAGAAAAATCATAACATTAAACATAAAAGAGATGTAAAAAAACATAACATTAAACATAACCAAAAAGAAAGAAGAAAAAGAAAACTTTAGAAGTAGATAGAGTTTGAGAAAACATCAATTCAAGATTGAGGTGAAATGATTGGAAAATTCAATAGAAAATATTTGAATGAAAATATATGGTTTCTTGAAATATATATATTTTTTTATAGTAAAGGAGAAAAATTTTCATTGTACTAGCATAGCTAATTGCTAAAAAAAAAACCTATTTCGATGAAAATATTGAAATATCGATGAAAATTTTGAAAATTTGAGAAATTAGGGGAAAATCGAAATTTTCCCTACTGAAATTTCGAGTCCGTCGAAATCTCAAAATTTTGATCGAAATTTTGAGATTTTCACCAAAATTTTAAACTATGAGCGTTATATAGCTAAACTTGTGAATTTTACCTATTAAGATGTGATTTTTTTTTTTTTTTTTTTTTAATAAAAAAATTAGTTTTTCATCGCGTTTTGTATTAAGGTGTGGGTACACCTTGGCTTGTGAGAAAAAAAATTAGTTAGATCTTGAACAAGTGAAAAGGATATGAGTCTCTTTAGCCTAGGTGAAAATACTAATTTTATAAGTTTTGTTCTCACCTGCAAAAGATTTTTCTCAATAAAATACTCAAAGAAAATTTGAAGAGTGAACTTAGGCAAGTTGTTGAACCACTATAGATACCAATGTCTTTATTTCCTAAACTCCTTTTATTTTTGCACTTAATTTCTTTTCAAATTTTTAGATCACATGTTAGAATTGATTTGATGCTTTGTATAATTGTGATATTAACTATTAATTTGAATTAGTTGCTCGATTATATTTTCTTAAATTAAAATTACAGTTTACTTGTCACATTTAGATTAACTAAAGTTTTATAAAGTTAAAATTGGTAAACAACTTTATTCACCTCCTCTACTGTTGTCGTTAGATCTACATAAGTTGTGCCATTAGAAAAGTTTGACAATCACACTTTTTACAAATACATAAATGACTCTATCCAAAATGCATTGGAAAGTGATAACATACGTATATAAAAAGGCTAAAATTATTTTTTTTCCCTAGAGAAGCTCTAACTCTAACTTTAATTAACAATGACGTATGTAATAACAATTCATGCAATAGTTATAAACTCACATCTAATAAAGTCATATTTTGACTCTTTAATAAAATTATATTTTAAATTTTATTAAACATGTGTCACCACGATATAGCAATTTCATCACATATAAATGATAATATATTTTGATATATAGTTTTATGTGGATTAGATAAATATCTCGTATCTACAAAACCAACTACATAAAGATTGTTGTGTTAATATAAAATAAACACTTACCAATAGTTTCTGAAGGTAAAGGAGTGCATGTGTAGAAAATAACAAAGAATTTAAGTGGGCTTTATTGGATTTTTTTTAATGAAATTAAAAGTCCAACGATGTTATGGTAATTATGGGTAAATGACATTTTTGTAATTAATCTATCCTCTTCTTTAGGGCTGGAAAAATCGCAAAGCTAAAAAAAGAGAAGAAAAAGAGGCAGCTGGTTTTTTCCAAGAGCAGACGCACGCAGCTGCCGGCTTCGTGGGAGACACACGTCCGGTGTGATCGACAGGCGAGTCGGCGGCAGGTGCTGTCCGACGTGGGTTTTCATCATCCATAGGTGGGTGTCCGACGGTGTGAGCGTGGGTGTCCAGTTCGGTCTAGGCGGGTGTCTTGGTTCTGGTGGGTTCCGGTTCGGCGTGTGGGTTCGCCGGTTGTCAACAATAGAGAGAGCAGCGCGCGTCTACACATGATTTCACCGGCCAGATGGGTAGTACAGTTGATTTGGACTATTTTTTAGCGGGTTGTTCTCGGTTTCAGAGGCGATGTTGTATGTGGATCTCTCAGTATCAGTGGGTATCAAATTACAGATTGGTTATTATTGTTGATTATCTCAAAATAAAATTAATCAAGCTGGTTCTCAAAGGGGACGTAGACCAAATTGGTCGAACCTTCCTGGTATTCGTTCTTTATTGCTTTTGATTTATTATGTTTGACCATTTAAGTTAGGTTCAAAACTCTCACTTATAAAGAAGAATTATATCTAACTAATAAATTTATATTGAAAATGTGATAACTCTCACTTAAATGTCATATTCTACAGCATTATATGTAATTTTACGTAAAAATGTGACAAGCATATGTGTTCTTAATCTTTGATTAGTGAAAAAAAGAAAAAAAAAAGTGTAAGAAAAAACAAATTTTGAATTATTACATTTGTTTGCAGTAATAGATCAAAGTTGTGGTTGCAATTCTATCCCATGAAGATTAGGAATTTGAATAACTCACCTAAGGGTAGAAATTGGGTCCAAGTTGAGGCTGCAACCTGATCTTATGGAAAATTTGTGTTGCAGAATCCGTTTGAGTTTCATTTTCTTTAGAATAATTTTCGTACTCTTCTAAGTTTCAATCAATACGAATTTTGTTGTTATTTCTCCCACTTTATTTGCCTCAACATTTAGTAGTCATTTGCTTTTACTTATTTTATTGTTAATCTAAATTGATCATTTAGGTCAACGTACCATGTTGAGTCTAATATCGAAAGCGTTAGATAATATACCATTGTAAAAACAAAATCAATATAAGAGAAAAGTTTAGACATATAGTTTCATAAGACCCCTAGACATAAGCTATATAGAGTCATTACAATGGTATTCTCATCATGATATAAGTTTTAAATTAGTTACCAAAACATGTGCTCAATTGCTTTGTTTCTTAAAGATAATTGTCAAACAGAGTTGAATAGATGTTGAATTCGATTGCTAAGTCGATTTCGGTTAGATTACAGGTATAATTTGATCGCATATGATTTAACTTTCAAGGCTTGAAAAAGTAAAAATGTAGGCACATATGGTTCCATGTAAGATTGTATCTGGGTCTAGTTGAGCAAAGTAAGTTGTGAGCGCAAGGACACTGAAATTCACCTTGAAAGTTAGAAATGATTTGAACTTTTTTTTTTTAAAAAAAAATCTTTTAACAACATTTACTTCTCTAATCGTTTTTCCTCTTTCAATATATTTTACTTTTCTTTTATTTTTCAAAGCACCCACCAATTCAAATAATTTTTTCTTGATTGTGTTTTAGTCACAAGTTTTGAGGTCTTCATTTGCTTAATTGAATTATTATACTCTATTCTCTCAAGATTCAATACTTGGACTACGTCCATTTTATATCACTTGTCGATAGTGTATGTTTGCACTTAGGGACCATTTATTTCAATGCTTGTCAAGTTGCAATTTTATCTCTCTCAACAAAATTTGATCCTTACGTTTGCTTATTTTTTTCATGCTAAGGTTGAGTGCTTAGGATAATCACAGGATGGAAATACTGGTAAAGATAACCAACCAACATATTAGAAAATTTTAAGGTTATTTTTAAATAAAGAAAAATGACTCAACTTATTTATAAATATAATAGAATTTCACTATCTATCGGTGATAGATGTCTATCACAGTCTATTGTGGTCTATCATTGATAGACAATAACATTTTGCTATACTTAAAAATATTTTTCAGCAGTTTTACCATTTAAAATAACTATCCAAAATTTTATGGGAAAAAGTACATTATTTTTCTCCCATCCACTTAATTTCTAATATCTTTTGTTTTAATGGTGGTGGCAAGATTCATTTTTCTAAACATTGTCCATCTAATCTAGCTTCTCATATAGAGGATGTTAGGTTCACCAACATGAGTTGAGTTGGTATGACCAATTCAATATTTAGCCCACCAATTTTGAATATTGATAGTGTTGAGTTGGTATCATTTGGCCCACCAACTCACTCCAACTCTATTTCTTCCAATTTTTCAATGGTTTCATCTAACGACCATTGTCAATGACTATCGCAATCATACTCTGGAAATCAAATTCGACTTTTGAGAACCACCTTTGAAGACAACTCCAACGACCAACTTCGGGCTCCGACAACTAGGGGTGTACATAGGTTGGGTTGAGGGTGTTTTCTAGACCAACCCGAAAAATCGAGTTGGTTTGATTGGTAATCTAAATGACCCAAATAAAGTTTCCAACCCAGCCCAACCTAACCCTTAAAATTCGATTGGGTTGGGTTGGATTGTCGGGTTATAACTTATTATTTTTATTTTTAATGAAAAATATGTAAATTTATATACAATACATGACTAATAACTAAGATCTCATAAAATTGAAATGCTAAATACCAAACATCTATGATAATTGTAAACTTTAAACAAGATAAATATCATAACAATTTTAAAAGAAAATATTAAAAATTCACAAATTAAGCAATACAAAGTAATCAAACTTTAAACAAACAGAAATATATATATATATATATATATAATTCAGGTTGGGTTGGGTCAACCCAATTTTTTTTAAGCCAACTCACAACCCAACCCAACCCAAGAACAAAACTAACTCAACCAAACCCTTACATTTTGGGTTGGGTAGTCCAGATTGTTCGGGTTATCGGGTTATATGAACACCCCTATCGACAACCACTTCCGATGATAACTCCGATTACCATCTTTTGCCTTTGACAATCACCTCTAATGACAACTTCGACGACTAACTCCGAGCTCCGACAACCACCTTCGATGACAACCATGATGACCAACTTCGACAACTACCTTATTGTAACCAACTCCGAGCTCTGACAACTACCTTCAATGACAACTTCGGTTACTCAACTGTGACAACCAC
The DNA here is from genome assembly GCF_009727055.1 of Benincasa hispida. Classification (NCBI taxonomy): domain Eukaryota; kingdom Viridiplantae; phylum Streptophyta; class Magnoliopsida; order Cucurbitales; family Cucurbitaceae; genus Benincasa; species Benincasa hispida. Next base: position 44,803,042 of record NC_052358.1, read on the forward strand.
TTTCATGCGACCAATTTAGACGACCAATTTTAGGCTCCGATAACTACCTACGACAACAAACTCCGATAACCAACTCTGACAATAACCTTCATAGGCTCCGATAATCACCTTCAACTACAAACTTCGATGAAAATCACCTTCACGATCAACTTCGACGATCACCTTCGAGTAAACAACTCCAACGACCAACTCTGGGCTTCGGCAACAACCTCCAATGACAAACTCTGACAACCAGCTCTAATACCACCTTCATATGACCAACTTCAAGTTTTGACAACCACCTCCGACTACAAACTCCAACGAAAATCATCTTCGTTGATCAACTTCGACTACTACCTTAGTGTGGCCAACTCCGGGATCCAAAAACCACGTCCACGACAAACTTCAACAACCATCTCCAGTACCACCTTCATGCGACTAACTCTAGGCTCCGACAACCACCTCCGACTATAAACTCCAGTGAAAATCATCTTCGATAATCAACTTCGACAACCACATTCGAATATTATTAGACTAATGATTGTTAAAATATGTTGTAGGATTATTGATTATATAAATAATAGTATTTTGTCTACATTAAGTGTAATATTTATATGTAGAAATTTGTAAAATATATTTTTATTTAATTGAATTTATATATCAAATAATTGTTAAGAATATTTGAAAAAGTATGTATGTAGATGAAAAATATGTACTACATAACAAAAAAAAAAAAAAAACTATAAAATGAAGATTTCTTTTGGAATATTTTCTAGCAATAATTAGTGGTAATTAGAGATCCGTTCTATGATGATCCTCCAAATTTGGAGGAATTGAAAGTGAAATTGCTATGGAATGTGGTGGCATTCTATTGGTTGCTAAGATGATGAGGGAGATTCAATTAAAAAATAATTCACAATAGAGTAAAAATACAAAGCATCAAGAAGAAGAAGAAAAAGAAGAAGATGATGTAGTCTATGGTAGGGGTGTTCAAAAAACCAGGTAACCCGACCTGTTGGATGGACACCAGCACGCAGCGGAAGGGAACAGGATTCATAAGCATTCTAATTCATTAAATTTTGGTTGAAAAGAAACATGTAAAAACAGTGTATAATGGGTTTCATGAACATACCTTGGCCGAACCAACGAAATCTCCATTTCTAGCAGCAAAATCCTCCGAATCCTTATGTAGACCACCACAAGATCTTCTCTACTATCCTCTTGGTGCTCTAGATTGAGTTGTGGGACTCAAAATAAGCTGGAATCAAAGGAAATATGGAGAAAGCTCACTGAACCAACCCATTTGAAGAACACCTTCTTCATCCGAATTTTTCAACAAAAATTCAGTCGGTTCATCCTTGATTTTTCACTCCAACATCTTCAATATATTGTAGACGATCATGCAAAGAGATGTGCTACATGGGATGCAGCTCATGCTTGGAGTAAACCAAAGAAGAAGGTGGGTTCCTTGTAAGCTACTTTGAAGATGACTTGAAAAACCCATTTTTTCAAGTTTGTGTGATTTTTCAATTTCCAAAATCTATTTTAATTTTAAAATCATATTTTATTTTTAAAATCAAAATTTATTAACTTTAAAAATTAATTTCATAAATTAATTTTCTAATAAAATTAATAAATAATTATTTAAACAGTTTAAATAATTCTAATTAATTTAATATCCAATATTAATTAATTTTTACACAAATTCATCTTCATATATTTAAATCATATTTAAATATATTTTCTCCAATTTCATTTGATTCTAATTTGAACGTTTCAAATTAACTTATCACACTACTCTAGAGCTAATCCATTTTCGAGCTAGTAGGGGGACTTCATAGACCTACAAATCATGGACTCCAACGATTCGAGATTAATCGGCTAAACTCATTAGACCGATCTAACCCCCATTCGTTAACTAATGGGTCACTCCACTAAAGTCCATAGTTGAACTCCCCTCACTGTAGATATATTATATCCACTGGATATAATCATGGTTAGTAAGTTAACCCTTCACAGGTTGTTCATAATAATGGCTGGGTCAAATATCTGTTTTACCTCCGAAATTACCTCTTGTTCTTTAAGTCCCCACAACAATTGTTTTGTGATCCAATCACAAAACTGAGTCCCTCTCCTGCCAAATGAGAGGGCGAGATCCCTTGTTCAAGCCCCAGAATCAGCACTTAAGGGAACAATCTCTCTACTATCCCTCAAGCGGGTAGGAGTGAATTCCCTGTTGCACCTTATGTCCCCAGCTATCTATCCAGTCTTACCTCTGAAATGGCAGTCATATTGAGCTGGCGCTGTTGAGCCAACCATCACTTATGCAAATCTAAGAGCAATCCTAGATAAACAGGAGTTCATAGTTAGCTCAGAATTAAGGTCAAGTTACCTAGGTCATCGCTTTGAAATAGTCAGTCTTAAACATTAAATAGCGTTATAAAGTAAGAGTGACTCATTTCGTGGTCCGATCTTGTGCAAACTCTTTTGCACAAGGACACCCCCACTCCTCATGTTCAACATGAACGAATTAGGATCACTTCATTTGTAGCACTTTACAACTCCTTGTAACAACTATAGAGCAGGCCGCATCCAATAGTGTTACCAGAATAAGGTACCCAATCTTATCCATGTACTATAGATCATTTTGACTATTTACTCGAACCTGATCCACCTTTATGTCTCCACATAAAGTTCAAGTACTCATCCAATAGTCAAGGGACTTTTAGGTTTATTGGATTTCTATTCAAATAATAGATCTATTCAATAACACATTTATTGAATTTTCAGAATAAGCTCCATTATTTACATTCCTCATTTCTTGGCATCAGACCCTTTGTTGTCAACATTGTCTGGTAAACCTGTAGCTCATTCAGCAGAGTAATCAAATTTTATTTATAAATGCATTCAGAATTGCAGAAAACTCTTCAGAAGAGATTCTAGAATAAAACCAACTTGACTTCTCTCGTTCATGACAACACCGTTTACTTCTGCCATATGAAAGTTGACCATCATGTCCAGGACATGTTCACACATATTGGTCCCCACTTTGATGCGACTGTTGTAAACGTGCTTAATGGCATCCCTCGCAGAGATTCCATAATCTCTTTGGCAGTACTCATATCCTCATGCTTCTTTTGTTAACAGATCAGATAAGTTGGCGAGGATATAAGCATAGGCTATATCATTAGCCTTGACCCATCTGTCATATACATCCTGAATATTTCGGTTTGTGTTAGAACTAGGAATGGGAGGACAATCCTCAGTTAAGACAAACTGCAAATTGTCTATCACAAGTATCGTGTTCAAATTTGATTTCTAATTCACATAATTATCCCCAATAAATTTATCTGACACCAACACTTGTATTAATGAACTTGTCATTCTGAAATTTTATATCCAATCAAGTTTTAGCAATTTTAATAATTTACCCAAGATTTATTCTTTGCAACGATACTATATCAAGGACATTCTTGACTAAATATTATCTCCTAGAATAACTCATATTTTGATAGTTATTTAAGTACCGCTTTTGGTCAGACTTATTAACACTTATAATTCTGATAAGTGTAGACCCGCCATTTTCGGACCGTTAGAGGCCACTACAATGACCAAAGAAATCCTATCCATTTCTAGAGTTTGAGTTGTTCCGAATCCTATGTTACAACCCTCCGAGGGGATAGCCATTGTTAAACGACTAGCAAATGGTCGCTTAAAGCTAACCAGCAGGCACAACATAGGAATCTCATGATCCAAACTAATAGAGGAGATCGCAGGATATGTTGACACATTTCCTTCACCTACTTACTATGAACTATTTCCTCCGCTCACCTTGGTATTGACTCATACAAAACACTTTCTGAAGGGAGGTCACTTCTAGGGTTACATGAAGTGTCATATGAATCTCACGGTGTGAACTATATGGAGACGTAACAGTTGAAATCATACACTTGATCTTTGATCGAACAACTTCCCCTTATTCACCCTAATCTAAATTTAAGCTAAAAAAAATACTCTCCGAAGGGAGGTCACTGCTAGGGTGATACGAAGTACCGCTTAAATCCAGACTGTGAACTCTTATGGACACAAGAGCTAAGAATAACATACCGTGTAGGTTATTAATCTTCCGCTGAAGTTTTCTAATAACTCTATCATATAGAAGTTATTCACTACCACTTAAGTGTTCTAATGTTTGGGTAACGTACTTAGGTTATTTTCCAGCTAATTAAAAATAAACCTAAGTCTATGTGGTTTATTCATGTATAACTCTTATAAAAGGACTTAAACATACGATGTCTAGTTGATAAACCCTTTTATTACCTCACATCGCTCACGAATACTCGTAAAACTGGTTACCAACGCTCAATTATTCGGCCATAATCCCCAGATAGGAGGTGTTTCGTAGACCGTTTACTTAAATACCCCTAACCTTCGACATGATTATATACCGGTTGAGTTTGTAACCCTAATTTTACAAGTTTAGCGACCTATTTTAACTAGTTAAAACAAGTGGTTAACCTATGTGTACATGCAGCTATTCTTTGTTATGGATTTTAAATGTCTAGCCCAATTTTGTAACAACTTATAAAACTTTAGACATGCTAAACATCCACAACATACAGGCATTCAATATCTAATATAACACTTATATTAAATACAAGAAACCCTAACATGCATACTATATATTATAACAAATCATAACATACTTTTAATGCATGTTGCATGCTTCCTATGGTAGGATTTTAAATCTAAATGGAATACTATATGCACATACAAGATTTATTTAATTATAACATACATCCAATGTATAAATAATTAAACACGTACTGATATGGTTTTGGTTTTGGCAAAAACAAACAAGCGAATGCCTAACTATTACAAAAACAGCTTCAACACCGCTCGAACCGCTTGAACCGGACCAAACCTCAAGAGAATTGGACGAACTGGCTGATCTTGCTCTCACCCAAAATCTCGCTAAGTTAGATCGTTTAGCATTAATGACCATCGTCATGCGATGGGCTTAATCGTTAGCGCTTGATTGATCGTTTAGCAACCAACGCCTGTCGTTTAACAAAGTTACACGATCGTATAGTGTTCGCCTTCTATCGTATAGTGTCATCGTCTAGCATCGAAGAATGCTACATGATCGCTTAGTTTCAAACACTATCGCATAGCTCCATCGTTCAGCACCGCGTCTTGATCGTTTAATGCACCCGAGGTAAACGATCGCCTAGTGCTATCGCATAGCAATCGACGCATCGCTCAGCTGCTGCTTATAGGCAAATGATCGTGTAAGCTATCGCATAGCTCTTCATCGCACCACTTAGCTCCTGATCAAAGGTAAACGATCGTGTAAGCGATCGCTCAGCACCATCGCATAGCTCTTCGCCTCATCGCCTAGCTCCCACTTGAAGCTACACTATCGTGTAGTACCATCGCATAGCAAAACAACACATCGTTTAGCTCCTGAGGTAGACGATCATCTAACGCACAATACCTAAACGATTAACGCCCGAAGCTACACGATCGTTTAGATTTTCCTTCATATCGTCTAACGCATAAAGCTAAACGATCGTTTAGCTACTGAAGCTTAACAACAATATGAACAGAGTTTGATCGTCTAGAATCTGCAACTCGGCCCCTTCGCTTGTTTCTTCAAATTACAGCTTAATTTCAACTCTAATGACTCCAAGTAAATTACAGCTCTTGGGAAGACATTAAAGCTCATCAAGCAAGAGCCAATTACAAATTTAAACGGGAAATCAAAGAGAAATTAAAAGCCAAAACTTAGAAAACCATATCATTACAACAGTTTCATATTTTTATACAAAACACCCACCAAATTAGAATTAATCTGAGCTGAATGCTTATAAGATACTCTGATACCAATTGTTGGATGGACACCAGCACGCAGCAAAAGGGAACAGGATCCATAAGCATTCTAATTCATTAAATTTTGGTTGAAAAGAAACATGCTAAAACAGAGTATAATGGGTTTCATGAACATACCTTGGCCGAACCAATGAAATCTCCATTTCTAACAGCAAAATCCTTCGAATCCTTATGTAGACCACCACAAGATCTTCCCTACTATTCTCTTGGTGCTCTAGATTGAGTTGTGGGACTCAAAATAAGCTGGAATCAAAGGGAATATGGAGAAAGCTCACTGAACCAACCCATTTGAAGAACACTTTCTTCATCCGAATTTTTCAACAAAAATTCAGTCGGTTCATCCTTGATTTTTCACTCCAATCTCTTCAATATATTGCAGACTATCATGCAAAGAGATGTGCTGCATGGGATGCAGCTCATGCTTGGAGTAAACCAAAGAAGAAGGTAGGTTCCTTGTAAGCCACTCTGAAGATGACTTGAAAAACCTATTTTTTCAAGTTTGTGTGATTTTTCAATTTCAAAAATCTATTTTGATTTTGAAATTATATTTTATTTGTAAAATAAAAATTTATTAATTTTACAAATTAATTTCATAAATTAATTTTCTAATAAAATTAATAAATAATTATTTAAATAATTTAAATAATTTTAATTAATTTAATATCCAATATTAAATTAATTTTTACACAAATTCATCTTCATATATTTAAATCATATTTTCTTCAATTCCATTTGATTCTAATTTGAACGTTTCAAATTAACTTATCACGTTACTCTAGAGCTAATCCATTTCCGAGCTAGTAGGGGGACCTCATGCACCTAGTTGAACTCCCCTCATTGTAGATATATTATATCCACTTGATATAATCATGATTAGTAAGTTAATCCTTCATAGGTTGTTCGTAATAACGGCTGAGTCAAATCTCTATTTTACCCCCGAAATTTTCTCTTATTCTTTGAGTCCCCATTGATCACTTAATGAACAATTTTTTTTGTGATCCAATCACAAAATCAAGTCCTTTTCATGCCAAATGAGAGGGCGGGATCCTTTGTTCAAGCCCCAGAATCAGCACTTAAGAGAACAACCTCTCTACTATCCCTAAAGCGGGTAGGAGTGAATTCCTTCTTGCACTCTATGTCCCCAGCTATCTATCCAATCTTACCCCTAAAATGGTAGTCATATTGAGTCGGCGCTGTTGAGCCAACCTTCACCTATGCAAATATAAGGGCAATCTCAGATAAACAGGAGTTCATAGTTAGCTCAGGATTAAGGTCAAGTTACCTAGGTTATCGCTTTGAAATAGTCAGTCTTAAACAGTAAACAGTGTTATAAAGTAAGAGTGATTCATTTCGTGGTCCGATCTTGTACAAACTCTTTTGCACAAGGACACCCCCACTCCTCATATCCAACATGAACGAATTAGAATCACTTCGTTGGTAGCACTTTACAATTCCTTGTAACAACTACAGAGCAGGTCACATCTAATAGTGTTACCAGAATAAGGGAATAAGGTACCCAACCTTATCCATGTACTATAGATCATTTTGACTATTTACTCGAACCTGATCCACCTTTATGTCTCCACATAAAGTTCAAGTACTCATCCAATAGTCAATGGACTTTTAGGTTTATTGGATTTCTATTCAAGTAATAGATCTATTAGATCTATTCAATAACATATTTATTGAATTTTCAGAATAAGCTCCATTGTTTACATACCACGAGTTTTAGGACATAAAACCCAATACGACAAACCCGAACTACCCAACCCGCCCGGGTTGGGTTGGGTTAAAAGAATAAAAAAAATGTTATTTTTCGGGTCGGGTCTTGGGTCAATAGGTATTAGGGTCGGGTTGGCCCGACCCGACCCGACCCATTATTATAATATATATATATATATATTTATATATAATATAAAGAAAACAAATAAAATGAAGAAACCCTCGGCTGAAGGGCGGCCCTCGCGCACATCCACATATATATTAAAAAAAAAAAATTCTGTGACTCTGTCTTCCGCACACCACACACACCACACACACACACATATATATATATATATATATATATATTATATATATATAAAAAAAAAAACAGAACCGATGACCCAACCCGAAAAATTTGTGGTTGACCCTTCAAAAATGAACTAATAGGGTTCATTATTAGCCAACCTGAATTTTGTGGACCAACCCAAAAATTCAGGTTATTTAGGAACAACCTGAATTTTTGGGTTGGTCCACAAAATTCTTCCAATCCGGCCCATGTACACCCCTAGTCTATGGAGAAAAATTAGGAACAAAAAAGTATTGATTTCTCTTTTGTTTCTTATTTTAACCATATTTTTGCAAAAAATGTAATGAGTTAATTCTTTGTTCATTACCCAAAAAGAAAAAAGAAAAAAAGAATGAATGAAAAGCTTTAAAAATTAAAAGAAAAAAAAATTGCAATTCATATTTTCTTCAAACAAAAATGGATAGAATTATTGAATAAAAAAGTCTCAAAACAAAAATAATAATCATAAGAATAGATTATTTAGGCCCATTTGATAACCATTTGTTTTTTTTTTAAACTAAGCCCACAGACACTAGTTCACTCTCCAAAATTCTTTGTTTATTATCTACTTTTTATTAATTGTTTAAAAAATAAGCCAAATTTTGAAAACAAAAAAAGTAGCTTTTAAAAATTTATTTTTGCTTTTGAAATTTGGCTAAGAATTTAACCATTCTACTTAAGAAAGATGCAAATCATTATAAAATTGAGAGAAAATTGGCTTAATTTTCAAAAAAAAAAAAATGAAATGGTTATGAAATGGGGCCTTAGAGTTAAAAAAAATGTACCAACTCTATATCAAACACAGACATATGAACTTATACCAAATGCAATATATGAACGTTGGACATACTATCTCAACTTAGCGCCAAATAACCTCGTAGTATTAGTGGATCTTATTTTCGCTTGGACTTAATTGCCTTTGGTCTTGACTTGGCTTATCTAGACTTAAACCAAATTATTCTCCATTAGTTTAGGGTCCATTTTGATTGACCTTTTAAGTATTTATAAACACTTCTTTTTTTACTTACTTATAAATATTTATTTAAATAAATAAAGTCAATTCAAATATACGTTTACATTATTTAAGTTTAGCCCAATCCCATTTTTAGTGAGTTGAGGCTAAATTAGTTTTAAGTACAATCGCCAATTCAATCAAAATAGCTTACATCACCCGATGGATCAATAAGTATCATTATCTTAGCCAAGTTTACATGTCTTCCATTTGAGATTGAAGACACATGTATTTTGTAATTGATCCCAATTTTTTAAATATTTATTACACACATTACATATTCTTTGAAAAAAAAAAAAAATCTCGACAACATTTTGGTAACCATTGGTTTTTCCTTTTCTATTTTTTTAGAAAATAAACGTATAATCATTTACCCAATTGGCACTCAGTTTTTCTATCTAAAAAATATTTTTGATCCCTAAACTTTCATGAAAGTAACAATTTAGTCCTTGAACTTTCGTTTGTAACGATTTAATCCATATACTTTCGATTTTGTAACAATTTAGTCCATGTACTTCTAATTTTGTAACAATTTTAACAATTTAGTCAAGGATAAAACTGTTACAAATTTTGAAGTACAAAAACAAAATTGTTACATAGTAAAGTTTAAAGACTAAATTGTTAAAAAAAATTTAAAGTTCAGAGACTAAATAACAACAAATCAAAATTCAGAAACTAAATTGTTATTACACGAAAGTTTAAAGACTAAAAATGATTTTAAATTTTTTTAATTTTTAAGATTAGATTAAGAATTCAAATGTGTTAAAAGAAAAGTAAAAGATATATAAGGATACTATAGAGAAAACAAGCATAATTTTTCAAAGTATAAACAAAGGCATACATGTTTCAAGAAAAGGGAGAATATAATAATGAAAATAGAAATACAAGTTTTATTAATGATCAATATCTAATTCCAACAATAGACCTATAACCAAAGATAGAAAGAACAATTTGTTTATCAATCTACATGTAAAACATTTTTCTAACCTACTCATGAAGGAGTTTGAAATGACTTTTCAGAGTAGTATGTTTGAGTACAACACTTATTTCTATAAGCACTTTCATAACAAAAAAGCACTATTTTCCCAATACTTCTACAGAAAAGTATTTTCAAAATTATCTCCCACCATGTAACACCAAACAAACAACATTCAAATCTTGAAAAAGGATTTGAATATATAACTAAAATCACCCTTTCATCAAACCAAACTCACATTGAAAAGAAGTTGAGTTATCAAGCAGATTGAAAATTCAGGGGTCTCCTATAACATTTCAATAAGAGAGAAGAACATACAACACTAAGAGAGGAAGCAGCCATGCAGGCACCGGCAAGCCACGGTGGCAATCGGATTCCAAAGAAGGGATATAGAATTCCGGCAGCGATAGGCATGCCGATGATATTATAGCCAAGAGCCCAGATGTAGTTAAGCCATATACGATAAACAGTTTGTCTTGAGAGATCTATCGCAGTAACTACATCTTCTAAATTGCTTCGCATTAGAACAATATCAGCTGCTTCTATAGCAATATTTGTTCCAGCACCAATTGCAATACCAACATCAGCTGCAGCTAAGGCATGTGAGTCATTTACTCCATCTCCCACCATTGCCACAATATTCCCAGTCGACTGCGTTCAACTCAACAAAGGATGAGTCATTTCATAAACATAAAATTTGCTATATGGAGCAGCAAGCAAAGCACTAGAAACGAAGACTTCATTTAGTAACTATTTTGTTTTTTGTTTTTGGTTTTTGAAAATTACGTTCACACCTAACTTTCTATGTTGTGTAGTATACTTTCTACCTATGTTCACAAAAATCAAATTAAGTTTTGAAAACTAGAAAAAAGTAGTTTTTGTGTTTAGATTTTGACTAAGAATTCAAATGTTTCTCTACGGAATGTGAAAATCATGATAAATAAATTAGGAGAAAACAAGCATAAATTTCAAAAACAAAATGGTTAACAAATGTGAACTAAAGTTTTACCTTGAAGGATTTAATCTTGTTGGCTTTTCCAATTGGATCCATCTCTGCAAAGACTTCATTAATCCCAACTCCTCTTGCAACGGCGAAGGCTGTGGCCCAGTTATCTCCAGTGACCAATATGGTTGAGATGCCAATCGAGCGAAGAAATGATATGACAGCTTTAGTCCCAGGCTTTGGTGCATCTATAACGCCAAAACCTCCTGCTATCTTGCCATTAATAGCCACCAAGACGCATGTTTGAGCCAGTCGCTCGTTTTCTATAGCGTACCTATCAACTTGAGGGCTGACAGGAACGCTGTGAGCTCGCATGAGCCTTCGGTTTCCTACTAAAACTGTCTTTCTATCAATTCTTCCTCCAACCCCTCCTCCCGGGAACACCTCGAAGTTCTGGATGCGTTTGCGACATTCGCTTCGGGCCCCGAACTTCCTTCTCATTTTATTCGCATGCTCCACTACAGATTTTGCTATAGGGTGTTTGCTGTTTGACTATACTCAAAGTGTTACACAAAAGTAAGATCTCAATTTTTACTTTTAATTTCGAAGGGTGTACATGTTACTAGCATGAAAAAGTACAAATTTTCATGAAAAAGCACACAAAAATACCTTCAATTTACATAAGAAACTTCTAAACAAAACTGAATACAAGATTCAAAACCTATCAACTTGAATTACAAATGCACTCACCTCAATTGCTATTGCTGCATCACAGAGCTCCTGCATTGGAACTGTAGAAAAAAGCACAACACTAACTACCTGCGGCCTGCCAACCGTTAGAGTTCCAGTCTTGTCAAAAACTACCGTTTTCACCTGGTTGAAAGGAAAGAAAAAAAAACTGTAATTTTTTTAAGACTCAAGAACACAATTAAACAACCTATAGCACAAATCCTGCTATAAAGTAAGGTCATAAAAGAAATGAAAACTTATAATTCAATATTCATCCAACTAAAAAGTTGATCAATTCCATAATCTAGGGTAATGTGCTCTTAATTTTTTTTTTTTTTTTTAAGTGTTTCTCGTGACATATTTAAGCTAAAAATACTCCACAAATATTTTCGGCTTAATACTACTACTTCAGTCCCTGTACTTTCAACTTTAGTTCATTTTGATATTTGTGTTTTACATTTTGATTCATTTTAGTCTTGTATTTTTAAAAAGTCCATTTCTTTGTACTTTCTAAGAAATGACTATTTTAACATCTTAACATTGAAACAAAAATGAAAATGAATGGGTTAAAGTGGACAAATTTTAAAAGTACAGGGACAAAAGTAAGTATGTAAACCAATACTTTCCTTACCATCTTTAAAGCATTTTACGTTCTAACAAAATGGACTCTCAAACGAAGACAGAGAGAACCTTATATGCATTTTGAAGTGCACTTGCCCCTTTAATGAGCACGCCTAGAGAAGCACCCTTTCCCGACGCAACCATGATCGCAGTCGGTGTTGCTAAACCAAGGGCGCATGGGCATGCAATCACCAACACAGAAATGGCAAACTGCAGTGCAAGTTCAAACTCATCCATGCCTTTAGGTATCCAATGTTTTGGGTATAAACCAACTTCTCCACAAATTAACCATCCCAGCCATGTCACAGATGCTGCCACGACAACCTATATGAGAGAAAGAAAGAAAGAAGCAAAACTTGAAAATCATTCTTGGTAAAGAGACTTAAGTTGTATTAGGCAGTAATTTGAAGCAAGCATGAAGAAAAAGCAAGTAGGAAAATCATTAAACTCACAACAGGGACAAAAAACTTTGATATCTGATCTGCTAATTTTTGAGCTGGTGCTCGTGATAGCTGAGCCGATTCCACGAGTTGTACGATTCGAGAAAGTGTAGTATCAGATCCAACATGAGTGGTCTTAATATATAAGCATCCATTTTCATTGACAGTCCCTCCTATAACCTGTTGGTGGCACATTTCTTGTTAAAATAAATTGTTAATTCAAGCCAACCATTTGGTTTTTAGTTTCTAGTTTCTTAAAAATCAAGCTTATAAACACCCCTTTCCACCTCCAAATTTCTTATCTTGTTATCTACTTCTTACCAATGTTTTCAAAAACCAAGGCAAGTTCTGAAAACTAAAAAAAGTAGTTTGTTTTTGGAATTTGACTACTTAAGATAGTTCGATGTACTAAGAATTTGATAAAAAAAATTGAGAAATCTCCCAGAATCAAATCATACAAGAAGACAGATACTCGATTTATAGAGAATTGCAAACTAATCTTAATTCTAATTAATCCAATAAACTAATCCTAATTCTAATAAACCAAGAAAACTAATACTAATCCTAACCTTAATCCTAATCAATCAAGGATTTGACAAAAATAGTTCAATTTACCCTAATCCCTACTACATCAAAAATGCAAATTATGGTAAAAAATTGAGAAAAAATGAGCTTAATTTCAAAAACCAAATAGTTACCAAACGGGGCTTGGAGACTCGAAGGGGAAGCGCTAGACCCAAATTTATACATGTGGAAAAGGAAAGAAAAAAAACACCTTATCACCAGTTGATTTGCAAATGGATCTTGCTTCTCCTGTAATTGTGCTCTCGTTCACATTGCTTTCACCACTAATAACAATCCCATCAACAGGGACTTTTGCCCCAGGAACAATCTTAATTATGTCATTCCTCTGTATCAGTTGGGTATCAATCTCCACCTCTGATAGCAAATTTCCATGATCGTCGAAGGTCATCAAACAAGCCGTGTCGGGAGCAAGATGAGCAAGCTTTGCTAAAGCATCTGATGATTTGCCTTTGGCCATGACCTCCAAATATTTTCCAAGTAGAATGAAGGAGATCAACATGGAGCTAGTCTCAAAGAAATCTTTCCCCTTAAAAGAGTTGGAAGTGGATGCTTTAAGTACTATGTATACTGAGTAAAAATAAGCTGCATTGGTGCCTACAGCAACCAAAACATCCATATTTGCAGATTTCCGTTGTAATGCACGGTATGATCCTACATAAAATCTGTTAAAAATTATCCAAAGAGAACCTTTAAACTATCCAAACACACATTTTCACTTCAAGAAAAATCCTGAAACATAAGATCATAACTGTGGTAAGCAGCAGTTTCTTATTTCATCGTAATTTAATCAAGCATAGCAAAATTAAAATTTAAGCAATTTTTAAACTATTTCTTTAAAGCAAAAGCACATAAGATAACGCTATTATTCCTCGTTTTCAAAAACGAACAAATGTCTGTAGATTCAAAAAGTTGTCTTGAAACCCTCCTATTTTTTATTCTTCTCTCTCTCATTTCCAATGAGAATAGAAACAAGTAAGAGTGTGTTTGGGGTAAGGACTATTCTAAGACTATAATAATCACTTTTTGCTACAGTAAATACTATTTTGTATTTTCTAATTAGCTACAGTCAATAATATTTCAAAACCCCCATTTACTTTAGTATTTATTATTTACTACCGTTTTTTTCTTTATTACAGTGTTTACTATTTCCTTCTCAAACTAAAATAGTTTTCACCTCAAACACATACTATTATAACCCAAGCTAAAATAATCAACACCTCAAACACAAACTATCATAAACCCAACTATAATAACCTAGGAATATAATAACCAACTCTTTGCCCCAAACGCCCTATAAATGTTAGTTATTAAAAACGTTGAAGTACAAGTTTAGTCCCTAACCTATCAAAATGACTAATAAATCTTTAAACTTTCAATTATGTGTCTAGTAGGTGTCCCTGAATTTTAAATTTTATATCTAATAGGTTAACAAAAATTCATCTATTAGATATAGATTTGAATTTTATGTTTAATGGAACCCAAACTTTCAATTTTATGTCGGATAGATTTGTGAATTTTAAAACTAGGGGGAAAAAAACTTTTTTGGTCTTTAGGTTTTGGGTCTAATTTCTATTTAGTCCATAGTTTTCAAAATCTTACCCTTTTAATCCTTAAGTTTTGAGTTAGATTTCAACTTAATTTCTAGGTTACAAAATGTTACACTAGTAGTCTTTGAGTTTTGAGTTTTGTTTTAATTTGATCCCCAAATCTTAAGATTTAAACTTTTAACTTTGATTTTTGACTAAATACTCACTTCCATTTTGACGTTAATTAATTCAAAATAAATAATGAAGTGGAAATTTAAAATTAAGTTTAAGAGTGATAAAAAAACAGTGAAACTTAATTAATTATTATTCTTTTAAATTTTGTTAAATTAATTAATAAATATTAGCACTACAAATTGAAAGTGTATATTTAATGAAAACTTGAGGTTATAAGTGTTAATCTTAAAATCCAAGGAACAAATTGAAACAAAATTCAAACATCAAAGATAAAATTGTAACATTTTGAAACTTAAAAGACTAAACTGAAATCAAATTCAAAAGGTAAAGACTAAAAGTACAATATTTTGATATCGAGAGATCAAATGAAAACTAAACTCAAAATTTAAAAACCAAAGACGATATATTTTCCTAGAAAATGTAAAATTTCAATGACCAAATTTATAATTTTCAAAGTTTACCAAACAAATAGACGCAAACGGAAGGACTAATTTAGTCCATCAGAAACCTACAAACTAATTCTCTAGGCAGAGACTGGAAAACAGAGATTAAAATTTTGATCAAGAGGCTAATAACAACAATGATGATAATAATAATAATAGGGTTAAAATTAATTTTGGCCCTAAACTTTAATTAAAGAAACAATTTAGTCTATGAACTTTAGTTGGTAACGATTTAGTTCATATACTTTTAAATTTGTACAATTTAGTTCTTGAACTTAAATAAATAACAATTTAACCCCTAAACTTTACAATTTCAAACAAATTAGTCTTTATTGTGAGAAATATTATTAAGATTTAATGAAATTTATTACATATGTAGATCATTAAACTGATCGGGAATTAAATTTTTTTATAAACTATAAGATTAAGTTGTTGCATAATAAAAGTTGATACTTAATTACAAGGTCTGCTTTCAAATATAGTAAAATGAGCAAAAAAAGTTACAAATATAGCAAAATGATACTGTCTATTAGTGATAGATGATAATGATAGGCATCAGTGTCTATTAGTGATAGATAATAATAACGTATCAGTGTTTATCACTGATAGACTATGACATTTTGCTATATTTGAAAATATTTTCATCAGTTTTTCAATTCAAAATATATATATTTTTAATTTCAAAGAGATTTTTTATGATAGAACTATATTTTGTTGATATTTTCAAACTATATAGACTAAATTCTTACCTATTAAAGTTTTTGGACCTAAATTATTACAAAATTAAAAATATACTAAACTATACAAAATGTTCCTAAATTTTGTACTTTTTGTCAAAAGTACCTTTGAACTTTTAAAAATTTCAAAATACTATCAAAATTCCAAAAAAAGGATTAAAAAATATCACTACCGTTATTTTGGATGGAAACAATTAGTGTTTTATTTTAAAAATACTTCTACAATTTCAAAAAAATTTTAAAAAGTACTCTTAACTTTAAAAGAAAAATTTTCAAAGTTAACCTATTATTAGTATATCAACACAAACTCTTAATACTTGTTTCAAAAATATCATTGAACGTCAAAAGGTTGCATTAATACTCTTAGCTTTACAAAATAAAAAGGGGCATTTGGGGGCAAAACAGTCTCTTACTATAGTAAATACTATTTCAAAACTTCCAATTAGCTACCGTCGACACATTTACTACAATATTTGCCTATTTGTTACCGTTTTTATGATTTATTTCTCAAATTAAAATAGTTTACAACACATACTATTATAACTTAAACTAAAATAATCTACACTCAAACACAAACTATTATAACCCAACTATAATAACCTAGGATTCTTCTTGTCTCAAACGCCCCCAAAGTTACAAAATACAAAATTAAAAGACATTTTTTTTATATATAATTTAGTTTTCAAAATATAGGAACTAAAACGTAGCAAAACAAATTTGAACTTAATAATAATAATAATAAAATTACCTGCGACCAGCGAGGAACTGGACTGGAGTGCAGAAGATCCATTTAAGAACCATTCCAACAGTAAGCATTCTACAAACCCTAAAATTCAACCAGTCTCCATAAGGAGGAAGCATCGGAAGCACCATTGCAAAACCCACCACTGGAACAGAAAACAAGCAGCTCAACAAGAACAAATTCCTATAAGCACAAGCTTCCTGAAGCTGCTCCACATCTCTTCTCTTCGGTGGCACATACAAGCTTGCTCCGTACCTCTCCAGGAACTCCAGAATCGACCTCGGACCGGTCCGGTCAGGATCGTAGCTGACGGTCACCATCCGGCGGCCAATCGCTTCCATTTCCACACAGTTCACTCCGGCAGCTTGCTCGAGAGAGGATTTTATGGCGGCCATGTCTCCGAAGGTGGCTCGATTGAGTTTGATGTGAACTTTGTAGGCTTCGTCTGCGGCAGAGATGAGGTTGGCTTCGAAGCCGCAATCGTCGATTGCAGTGAGGATCAGGGTCTCTGTGGTTAAATTTGGATCGTAAAGGACTTTGACTTCTTCGATTTCGAGAATTAAGAGTGCTCGTTTTACGCCGTGGACCATGGCTAGGGCTTTTTGAAGAGAACGGAGTTTGACTGGACAGGCTAATCTTGGGACTCTTAGACGACATGTTGATGTAATGGCTTGTTCTGGAAATTCGTCGGCGGGGAATCCTCCGGCTTCTATGATTTCTACCACTCTGTCTTCCTGTCATATTCCGACGACATATACTTGGTGAAGGCATTTTTTTTCCCTTTTCTTCTCTCTTTTTAAGTTCATAGGCTAAATTAATTGTTTTTTCCCCTATTTTATTGAAACCGAAATTCCAAACATCACACCAAACAACCAGAAACCACATCATCCCCTTCAAAAATAATTGTGCGGCCATCGTGCCGACGACACATCATTCAAATTTCTAACCCATCAACTTACGAGAGTGGAAAAGTGGTTACAGTTAGACCCTTATTATGATGGTGATAGGTGACACTAACGAATAATTGGGATTCTATTTTGTAGAGGGAGCCCAAGAAACGACTACTACATTCAACAAACGGAAAAAAAAAAATAGAGGCTGGAAATACATCTTTTCATACTCTGGAGAGCTCCAAAGAGGATCAATGCCAAATTGTGAGCAACTTTGTTTTCCTCCTTAAAGAATTTTACAAAAGCAAAAAATATTTACATTGGTAACAAGGTATAGGGTCTCTTTTGTTAAAAAAATCAAGTTTAGAAAGATCAATATCCAAAAACTTTAGCAGTCTAAAAACCTCCAAAAAAATCTATTGCAACTTCCACGGGAGGAACATGCCACTGATATTTTGAACATTTAGGGTCAAAATTGAAATAAAATAGGTCATTTTTGTACGTTCATTTTTGTTTTATTTTTTTCATCTAAAAATCAAAATATATATTTTTAAAATTTAAGGTTATCGAACTAAATTAAAAGTATAAAAAATATGATAAATCTATTTTGAAAATATAAGGGTCAAAATGAACAAAAATCGAAATCATATAGATTAAAGAAGTATTTAAACCTATTTTTGAAATGCTCTTAAATTTGAAGATAGGTGGATCGATAATGTTCTTATACCATTTTGCCCGCTACTCGAGGCGTGTATGAATATCCAAGAAGAAGTGTTCCTAGATGTGTGTAAGGGTTAAATGAGGAAGAATGGATGAGGGAAGGATGTCTTGCCATGGAGTGAAGAATTTCTTTGGTCTCATATAAGAAACCAAAATGCACCTCAAATGGTCGCTGAGAAACTTGGTTTAAAGAATTTTCAAAATTCTACTTCTAACTCCTCATGGCCTTTTAAAATTCATTCAAATATATAGCTGAACAATTTTATTATTAAGACAAGTGAAAGAGATCATTATGATTGCTAAGTTGTAAACATAGCAAGGATAGATTGATAACTTTTTAATATTATGAAAATATTTCCTACGTCCACTAATACTTATGAAGACAAATTTATAGTGTGAATACATATTATGATACTCTCATATTACTAGAATTTCTCTTCCGCACTTATCATGCCAATTTGTAATTATTTTTTGGAAGTCAGATATGTAACTTTAAAAGTCAAACAATAGTATAATTAAAGTTCATGACTATTTTGGCTAAACTATTACCAACATTGATCTATATATACCCTATAAAATATCCCTTTCTATTCTTCATTTTTATCCATTTTTTCATCATATTTTCAAGGTTTCAACATAGCCCTACGTCCTCCAAATTTCATGAATTATCGCTATAGCTTTTATATCAAATTGGATGTAGTTTAGAATTAAGATACACAAAAGTTGAATACAAGAAGATAAGACTCATTTGTAACACTCGAGTTCAGGAAGAGTGCATGAATGAATCAAGATGATATTCAAATGGGAGTGATCTTGAGTGAGGATGTGAAAGTATGGTTAAGAAAGAATTAAAAAAAATTGAAAGTTACTACCTATACTCCTCCAAAGTTAAATATACTTAGCTTAGAGCAATTCTATGTTGGATGATCTCCTGTGAATTTTTCTAGGAAGTATGTTAGTGAGGGCAAGACATACTAAAAGAACTCGTGTTGGCTTGTAGGAATAATCTTCACTCTTAGAAACTCCTTAAGACAAGTAAGCATGACATTCCTAGGACATAGAGGAATATCAAGTCCATTAAATTGATCTTTTTTTTTTTTGTTTGCCCATATTTATTTTGTACAATAGGCAAAGCTTTTTGTCATATAAATGTCAAATCATCATTCTTAAGCCTCATCGATACATCAAGCTGACATTTAAATAAGATTAAATTACAAATTTGGTCACTATGATGTGGAAAAGGTTAGAATTGGTTTTTATGATTTAAAAAGTTAGAATTTAGTCCATATTGTTCGATAAAACCTCATAATTAGTCCCTATGATTTGATAAAATTTTATAAGTAGTCCTTACCATAAGGACTATTTATGATAGTTCTATCAAACTATAGGAACTAAATTTCAATTATAAATGGTAGGAACTAAATTCTAACTATAAAAACCACTTGGTATAATAACCAATCCAACACTTTAAATACCCACAAAGTGATTAACTTTATCAAACTTCAATGCAACATCATTCTAATAACAATATAAATTTATAATTGAACTAGACTACCATTACTATCAATAATAGAATTATATTAGTGATAGTCTTTAAATACATTAATATACTTCAATACAAAAATATAGTTCTAATAACCATACAAGTTTATGATTTAAATAATTAATAGTCAATAATATATAAGTAATCTGATTGTGATATATAATATAGAATTCTATCAAAGATAGATCCCTAACCGTCACTAATAGACTTAAATCATTCTAATTTGTATTTTTTTTATGGGCAGGCTAATGGGTTTTTAGACTCTTGACATGAGTTGAATTTAGATTTATCTTTATTTGCAAATAATTTTAAGTTCTCTATTTTTGTTTTGGTTAGATTTTGCTATATAAACCATAATCCAAAAAGCGAACCATTTTTTATTTTTATTTTTTTAAAAATAATCTTCAAGTAGTTTTCTTGTTAATTTAAAATTTAGGAGAAGACGAACCAAACATATTTTTATTCAATTCCAAACAATAACAAAAGAGTTACTAAATATATTTCGTTTCGTAATCTATTAAAAACGAAAATAACATTTCAATGCATTGGAAAGCAAAAAAACAAAAAGTTGATTAAAAGTAACGCGAAGTGGATGATCTCATAAAGAAAAAAGAGCGTATAAAATAACTAGTATGTATATGTATGTATGTATGTGTATATTTCGAAGGTGATTGGTATTTGGTATTCTCTGATGTAGGGTATTTTGGGAATTCTTACAAGTTTTTGTCAGCTTTATTTTTCATTAATATTTTTAATTTCATTTTGTTAACTTTAGTTTAGGTTGTTAGGTTTAGATTAGTTAGTTAATTAGTTTAGGGGTGAACAAGCCCTTTCCCCTTGGTTTTATTTAAGGGGCACCTTACTCCAAGATTTGAGTGCTACATCAACTGATATCAGAGAACCTCATGAAAGGGACTTGATGGGTGCCAAAACCCCAAAAATGATGCGGAAGCATCTTCTTCACCCCAAGTAGTCGATCATCAGCTTTCAACGGTAGAAAATCCCATCAACAATATTACCACCACTATCTCGGGTATGCACCAGGCAATTGAGCTCCTCACGACTAAAGTTGGTAAAGTTCTAGCTCCTCATAATAAAGGCAAAAGTAAAGAAGTTGACCACGGTCACTAAGAAGTTCAAGAATTTAGAGGAAATCAAGATCAACAACCCAAGAAACAACTAGGATTGCAAATAGGTGTTCAGAGGGACCAAGGATTTCTTCCAAGAAAGGCTACTTTTGGCACCCAACAAGGTGACTCTGGCCAAAAGCCTTACAAAACCAAAGTCTCTCCTATGTAACGGCAGGCAATCCAAGGACCCGTTCACCCCTTAATAGGAACAGAGACCGATTCCTCTGATGATGAAAAGGTTTTCCCTCCTTTTGCTGATCACCAACATCACCATCCATCATTTATCCATCTCCTTACCAAGATTACTTTCCAAATAACCAAAAACCACTACAAGAACATCATTACCACATAAACTTCCATCAAGAACACTATCAAGATCCCTACACTTACCTGCCAGCTCAAGGAAATCCAAATTGGAGACGAGACCGACTATAAGATGAAAATTGACCTCCCTACATAAAACGGAAGAATGAACATCGAGTTCTTCTTGAATTAAGTGAAGAACGTGGATTTTCTTTTGACTATATGGGCACTTTTGAAGATAAAAAGATTGAATTGCCAGAGTTGAAACTCAAGGATGGGGCATCTGCTTAGTGGGATCAAATCCAAACTAACTGGTGAATCTATGGCAAACCCCACATCCGAAGCTGGCCCAAAATGTTGTGTTTGATGAAGAAACGTTTCTTACCCATTCATCATTAAAGTTTGCTATACAATCAATTCCAACACTACAAACAAGGCATTCATAATGTCGAAGACTACACGGAATAATTTCAACGACTCAGTGCAAGAAACAGCTTAGCTGAGAATGAAAATCAGCAGATTGCTCGATACCTTGATGGCCTACGCACTGAAATCAAAGAGAAACTTCATTTGCATCCCATTTCCTATTTTTCAGAAGTCGTCTCTATCGTTTCCACTATCAAAGAAGATGAAGTGCAAAAGCAAAAATGTTGGTCTGCAAGAAGAGGTAAATGGGACAAGCCTTCAGCTCAAGGAATAAGGCAGCTTCAATACACATCCAAGTCCATAACAACTACCAGTACACCAAACTTTAAAATCAAAGGAACTTGACCAACCGAGATCCGAGCAAGAAATTAAGGGGAATACAAGTTTTAATACTATTAAAAATCCTAATCTTTATAACAAACCTAACCTTGACAAATGTTTTAGGTGCGACCAATAAGGTCATCTTTTAAACGATTGCCCCCAAACGTAGAACCTTAGCCATTCAAAAAGAGCATGAATCTGATGAGGATGATGAGAACAATAAGATGAACTTCAAGTCACTCAACCAAATATGAGAGATGAACTATCCTGTTCTCCAACGCACTTTACTTACTCCCACTTCAGAATCTCATCTCAGAGACATGTACTCTTTCAAACAAAGTGCACTATTTAGGGAAAAGTCTGCACAGTTATTATAGATGGAGTCACCAGCAAAAAACTAGTGTCTAAAAAGCTGGTTCAAGCACTTAAACTCAAGGTTGACAACCACCAAAGTCCTTACAAAGTAAGTTGGATAAGAAAAAGGTGGAAAAGTCCTAGTGAATCAATTTTTCACCGTTTCTTTATCCATCTGAATCCATTACAAAGATGAAATCATTTGTGACGTCCTAGACATTGATGCTTGACATGTCCTCTTGGGCAAACCTTGACAACATGACAATCAAACAATTCATAAAAGGAACAATAACACTTTTCAATTTGATTGGATGGGGAAGCGAATTCTTCTCATACCACTGAATCATAATATCTTTACCCCTTCAAGCTTGACCCAACCTAAATAAAAAGGGCATTTATTCACCTTCCTTTCCAATAAAGAAGCAATCACTCAAGCATCCACTTTTTCCATGGCCCTTATTACCAAGGAAAATAAACCTCCTATTCTGCCCACCCCTGAAACAGTAGGGTCCAGTATTTTTTTGGATCAGTTTCCTACCCTAAAAACTCAACCAAACGACCTTTCCCTCACTTAGGGACATCCAACATAAATAGACTTCAACCAGGATCATCCTTACTTCACCTTCCTCACTAAAAAATAAGCCCATCGGAATATCAAATACTTCATGATATCATTCAGGATTTGCTTCCTAAAAAACATATTCAATCGAGTCTTAGCCCTTCTGCGGTGCCAGCTCTTTTAACCTCAAAGAAAGATGGTTCATGGCGCTTATGTATTGACAGTCGTGCAATAAATAAAATAACCATCAAATACCATTTTCCTATACCTCCAATTTCTGATTTGTTGGATCAATTAGCTGGATAAAAAATATTCTCCAAAATTGATCTTGCTAGTGGATATCACCAAATTCGTATAAGACAAGGTGAAGAATGGAAAACAACCTTAAAAACCGACGAGGGACTCTTTAAATGACTTATCATGCCGTTTGGGTTATCCAATGCCTTTAGCACGTTTATGAGGCTCATGAATAAACTTTTCTTCCTCTTCTTAACAAATATGTTCTTATTTATTTTGATGACATATTAGTTTACAGCAAATCTACAGAATACCATCTCGTACACCTTAAGGAAGTATTTTCTATTTTAGCTTCTAATTCTCTAGTCATCAATACTAAGAAGTGTGCATTTCTAAATTCCAATATTTACTTTTTAGGTTTCATCATCAGTAGCCACCAACCAAACTTCAAGCCATAACAGAATGGCAACCACCTAAAACAGTAACAGTAAGGGGCTGTTTAGGGCGTTAAGTTGAGATAGGATGTTTGGAGTTCATATGTCTGTGGGGTTCATATATCTGTAGAGTTTATATGTCTGTGTATGGGGTGCAAGTTATTTGGTCTAAGTTCATATGTCTATGTTTAGGGTATAGAATTGAGTTCATATGTCTGGATATCTGATGCAATTTATTGAACTCTAAATAACATGTTTTTATGATTACTATTTTTGTTTTGAAACTTTTTTATTCAATAATTATGCCCATCTTTGTTTGAATAATATATGGATTGCAATTTTTTCTTTTAATTTTTAAGACTTTTCTTTCTTTCTTTCTTTTTTGGGCAATGAACAACAATTACCCATTAGATTTCTTGTAGAAATATGGTTAAATAAAATGAGAAACTAAAACGAAATCAAAACTTTTGACTTTAGCTAATTTTTCTCAATGAATTTCATTATCATTTTCTTCTTTTTCTTCTTTTTCATATTGTCGCTCTATATTTTTACTATGTCATGAATTTTTGTTAATTAGATCTCCCTCATCATCGTAACACCCAAAGGAACGTCACCACATTTCTTCAACAGTTTCACTTTCATTTCCTCTAAATTTAGAGGATCATCAGAGAACAAATATTTATTTTTCACTAATTCTTGTTGGAAAATGTTCCAGGAAAAAAAATTTCATTTTATGGTTTTTTTTTGTTATATATTACATACTTTTCAACTACATACATACTTTTCGTCTAAATATTCTTAACACTCATTTGATATATGAATTCATCACGTATAAATATTGCATTTAATGTAGACAAAATAATATTTTTTATATAATCAACAACCTTACAACATACTTTAACAGTCACCAGTCTTATTAGTAGTCGGAAGTGGTTGTCGAAGTTGATTATCGAAGATGATTTTTGCTGGAGTTTGTAGTCGAAGTCTGAAGTCGATTGCATGAAGGTGTATTGGAGTTGGTTGTCGAAGTTTGTCATCGGAGGTGGTTTTCGAATCCCGGAGTTGGCCGGGCGAAATTCATCGGAGTTTGTAGTTAGCGGTGGTTGTCGAAGCCTACAAAGGTGGTCATCGGAGTTGGTCATCGGAGTTTGTTGTCGAAGTCAATTAGTCGTTGGAGTTGGTAGCGTGAAGGTGGTCGTCGGAGTTGGGTCATCAGAGATTTTTGGAGGCCAAAATTGGTTTTCGGAGTTGGCCGCGCGAAGGTTGTCGGAGCTTGGAGTTGGTCGCTGAAGCTATCATCGGAGGTGGTTGTTGGAGACCGAATTTTGTCGCCAGAATTTTCATTAGAGGTGATTGACAGAGCCAGGAATTGGTCGTCAAAGTTGTCATCGAAGGTGGTTGTCGGAGTCCGAAGTTAGTTCTTGGAGTGTGACAGTTACCGATGGGTGGAGTCATTGAAAACATGAAAAGAATGGAGAGTTGGGGTGAGTTGGTAAAATATATCAACTCAACTCCACTAACATTTAAAGTTGGTGGACCAAACAATGAGTTGGTATATTATACCAACTCAACTCAACTCATGTTGGTGAGCCAAACACCCCCTAAAAGAGGTGCAATCTTTCTTTGGGGTCTTGTCTCATTTTATCGTAAATTCATTAGAAAGTTTAGCTCTCTAGCAGCTCTTCTTATCTATTGCCTTAAGAAAGGAAAGTTTGAATAGAATGAAGATACCTTACATAGCTTTAATACATTGAAATCCAAATTACCATCTCTTCTAATCCTAGCTTTACCCGATTTCTCCAAGCATTTGGAGTTGTTGTTGATGCTTGTGGGGTAGGTATTGGGGCTGTCTTATCTCAAAAAAATCACCCAATTGAGTTCTTTAGTGAAAAATTAAGTGAACCTCACAAAAAATGATTCACCTATGCACAAGAACTACTTCTTAGTTCGAGCACTCCAACATTAGGAACACTACCTCATTGGAAAAGAATTTGTCTTACTTATTGATCACTACTCCTTAAATTTTGTCCATTCCGAAAAGCATGTTAGTATAATGCATATTAAATGGATTACTTTTATCCAAAAATTTGACTTCATGATCAAACACACTTTAGGGTCATCTAATAAGGTAGCAGATGCTTTAAGTAGGAATGCCAATTTATTAACACTTTTACGTAGATCTATTATTGTTTTTTACCACCTTCCTACATCATATGGAAATGACCCCAATTTCCATGACACGTGACAATCTTGTTTAACTATCAACAACTGCAAAGACTTCCACTTACTTGATGGATTCCTTTTCAAAGGCAGCCAATTATGTATACCCAAGGATCTCTTAGAGAAGCACTTATCCAAGAAGCTCACTCAAACGGTTTAGCCAGACATTTTGGAAGGGACAAAACCCTAATTTCAATTAGTGAATGTTTTTATTGGTCACAACAAAGGAAAGATGTAAACAACTTTGTAAAAAGATATTTTATATGTCAAAAAGTCAAAGGAAGAACTCAAAATACTGGACTATACACACCTTTACCCATTCCAAATTCTATATGGGAGGATTTATCCATGGGTTTTATCCTTGGATTACCTAGAACACAAAGAGGTTTTGATTCCATATTTATTGTTTTGGACAGATTTAGCAAGATGACACATTTTATTACTTACAAAAAGACATTTGAAGCTATGTTCATTGCTAACCTCTTTTCCAGATGAATTTTCAAAATCCATGGGATCCTAAAATCAATAATATCAGATCGAGATATAAAATTTATGAGCTTTTTTTGGAAAATTCTTTCGAAAAGGTTTGACACAAACCTAAAATTCAGCGCTACAAGCCACCCTCAAATAGGTGGCCAAATGGAAGTAACAAATAGGACACTTGGCAACCTATTTAGATATCTTTCCAGCGACAAACCAAGACAATGGGATACTTGTCTTGCCTAAGCTGAATTTGCTTACAACAATATACAGAACAAATCTACAGGGAAGTGTCTATTTGAAGTAGTTTATACTAAACTTCCTCGTCTAACTTTTGATCTTATTAATCTTCCATATTTATTGATTGAAATGTAGAAGTAGAACAAATGGTGGACCGAATAAAAAAATTACACCAAGAAGTAATAGACCACCTAGAAGCTGCCAATGCCATCATACAAAGCCAAAGTCGATCAACACAAATGCATCCAAATCTTCCAACTTGGAGATCTAGTAATGATCCATCAGAAACAAGGCTACCCACTGGAAATTACAGAAAACTCTCCAACAAAAAGCTCAGACCATTCAAAATCATCAATAAAATTGGAGAAAAGGCCTATCAAGTTGACTTCCTCCTTCACTCAACATCCATTCCACATCCAACGTTGTAAACCTCACTCCATACTACCCACCGGATGACTTTCAACTAGCAACATAACTCAGGTCAAGTTATTCTTTATTGGAGGAAAATTGATGTAAGGTATTTTGGGAATTCTTACAAGTTTTTACCAAATGCATTTTTCATTAATATTTTTAATTTCATTTTGTTAATTTTAGTTTAGGTGTGACCCGAGGATCTATTTACGGAGGTTAGATTTAGATTAGTTAGTAAGTTAGTTTAGAGGTGATCAAGCCCTTTCCCTTTAAGTCCATTTAAGGGGACTTATCTTTTATTTTCACACACATTAATAAAACCTTCTTTAAGATTTGCTCAAAGATTTGAGTGCTACATCATTCTATTTGTGGATATTTGATTTTTTTTTTTTTTATGAAATTTCTATCGCATGTTGAATTTTGTTTAGCTTGTGTTAGGATGTGGACCATTTGGTTGGACAAGAATAAAATTTATAAGACCTTACAAGTTCTTTATGTGTAATTTCAGTGAAATTGAATTTGTTCCTACCTTCGAGATTTCGATGTTGGTTTAGGTGCCATGGTTTCTCTTTCTTTAGTGTTGAAGTCTTGAGGTTCTATACACCTCCTTTATCACACTTTATTATTGAGGTGGATGCAACTTGTCATATAGTACTACAGTGGTAATGAAATTTCTCTCTTCGGAAAAAAAAAATACTACACCAAATATCCATTCAATCAAGTAAATGAAAAATTGATTTAGAAAATTGATGATGGTGTCTAAATGAAGCAAATAAAATGAATTAATTAAGGTCAAGAACTTACATTAATGAAGTCCCGTGGATTTAGAGGCACCTTAAGATCATAAATATTAGCTTCCATCTTGCCCTAACCTGTCAAAAAAGCTAATATTTATCAAATTAGAATACACATTAAAAAAAGAAAAAAAAAGAATTGTCTACCATTATTTTCATCCACAATGTTTTGTATAAATAAAATATATGAACTTTTTAATTAAGAAATTGTTTAAAAAATGTGACATGTGGCCTAAATATGAAAACTAGATTTCAACCCACGATGTCTTGTAGTACTACGGTAGTACCTACTGCTCATATTCATAATTTAACATGTCATCAATTTTTGAGGTATGCTTTTGTGGAAAGCAATCAATGGAGGTAGTATGAACTTTCCATATTATCTTAGTATATAAAAAAAAAGAATTAAATAAGAAGTTTAGTATCTAAACTTTGGAGGCTTAACTTAATAGAGTTAACACAAATAAATCTTATAAATCCCAAAGTTTCAATTTTGTGTCTAGGTTTCTAAACTTTAAAAATGTCTATTAATTATTTGAACTTTCGCTGTTAAACCCTAATTAGTCTTAAAATATTCTTAAATATTCATCTCAATATCGAATCTTAACTTTTTTTTTTTTTTTTGGACAAAATACCTATTTGAACTTCATGGTTCTATCTCAAAACCAATTCGTGGTGAGGAGATTAATCCATGTATCATTTGAAGATCGTGATCGGTCTTCCTCATCTTTCCAATATGAGATCTTCAACAAAAATTTCCTGTAGTAAATCTGATGTAGTAGGATTAGAGTAAATTATGATATCTTGGTTAAATCCTTAATTGATTAGGATTAGGATTAGTTTACTTGGTTTATCAAGATTAGTTTCCTTGATTCATTAGGACTTTGATTAATTCACTTTCCAATTCATCTATATATAGAGATTATTTTCTTATATTGATACTTTTTTTTCCATATATTAAGACTAACTTTATATTAGAGATTTTTCTCCTTTTAATTTTCAAGCTATATTAGAATTCAGTATAATGGAAGGCGGCGCCATGAGATAAAATGAGTGAAGATGATTCGAAGAAAGTGAAAGGAAGTGAAGGTGAACTGAATTTAAGAGCAACGAGCGTGAAACAATACTTAAATTGCATCCATGATGAACTCATTTTTGTGCATCTCACTCTATTAAAAAAAATTAAAAAAATCTAAAAGTTTAGAAAAAATTAAAAAGAAGTAAGAAGAGTTTTCCATGTTGCAAACTATGATTAGGCAATTAGATAGGATGATCAAAGATAAGTGTAACCTAGGATGCACCTGAGTATTTTTCTTGAGCATGAACTTAAAATAGATTTAGATTAAAAATATACATTATATAACCTATTATTCTCGTTCTCAAACTTTTTTTAGTACAATAAGGTAGGGCGTACCATTGTAGAAATTTAACTTTCACATAAAAAAGAATGAACACATATCAATTATAGCTTGCTCACTTAAAAGTAGAGAGTTCTCAAATTTGTACCAAAATAGTTTATAGGATTTGATATTAAAATCAAGTTCTGAACCTTAAAAAAACAATTATTGTGTACTATTAATAAATTGAAAAGAAACTATAGAACTTCGTGATTTAGGGTTGTTGAAAGTTGTTGTAATTGTCCTAAGGGCATTTTAGTCTTTTTATATTTATCTACTTTTCCCTACTGTATTAGGGTTTTCATTTAGTCTATTTATATGTTGGGTCGCAGTGTTTGTAAAAAAATGTTGAATAATAAGAACTCTTCTATCATGGTTTTTTCTCCCTGATTTAGGGTTTCCCACCTAAAACTTTTGTTGTTCTCCTTCTCCTTTATTTCACTATGGTATCAGAGCATGGTGACGAAACCCTAGTCATCATGGAGGAAAACCTAACTGATGATGGAACCACTGTTGAAACGGTAAATGTCGTTGTCATTCAAGCTGCTATCGGTAGGTATATTTGGTTGATCCACCTCAATCCGGTGCACATGTTTCCATCGCACAGTGTCCAACCGCCAATTGGAACTGATCCAGCCATCTCTCATTCCGGCGCAGGGGTCTTCAGGCAGCAACCAATGATCGAGCCGCAGACGCAATCGGGCCAAATTCTGTTGTATCTGATCGAGCAGCCGCAATTGATCCACCATGGCACAGTCCCGTTCCACTCGACAGCC
This sequence comes from Benincasa hispida, assembly GCF_009727055.1. Classification (NCBI taxonomy): domain Eukaryota; kingdom Viridiplantae; phylum Streptophyta; class Magnoliopsida; order Cucurbitales; family Cucurbitaceae; genus Benincasa; species Benincasa hispida. The sequence continues at coordinate 44,833,147 of NC_052358.1, forward strand.
ACCTGTTTGACGCCGGTCCAACCGATGATCCAGCCAAGTTCGGCGCCAATCCAACCGACCTCATGGTTTGCGCTGCCATACCAACAGCCTATTGATGCTTCCTTTTTGGTGGACAAAAACCTCCTGTGACAACTAGTGAGATACAAAGACCTCTACTGAAGACCCTCAGGAATGCATTTAGAAGGGAGAAGATTCCTTGCTCCGCATTTTGCTTGTGAACAGCATGGAACCACAGATAGAGAAACCATTGCTGTACTCTGCGACTGCTCGGGATATTTGGGAGGCAGTGCAGAAACTGTACTTTAAGAGGCAAAATGGGTCACGTTTGTACACCTTTCGAAAACAGGTTCATGAATGCAAACAGGGGAACAGGTACGTTATGTCTTATTTCAATAAATTGTCTTTATTGTGGCAAGAGATGGATTTATCATGAAATTGTCTGGGATTGTTCATGCGGCAGGGGGGAAGGGGGGTTCAATATTCGAAAATTGAGAAAGTTGATCATGTTTATGACTTCCTTTATGGATTGAACTCCAAGTTTGATGTGGTTCGCAATCGAATACTAGGACAACAACCAATACCGTCTCTAATGGAAGTCTGTTTTGAAGTTCATTTGAAGAAAGATAGATCAAGTGCTATGAACAATCCTGTAGTTAATGCCATTGACTCCACTGTGTTTGGTGTGAAATCATCTGGATCTGATAGTGACAAGCAGAACGCTAAACCTCCTTAAGTATGTGAACATTGCAAGAAATTGTGGCATACTAAGGAACAGTGCTGGAAGTTACATGGTCGACCCCCAAATGGCAGACGTCACCCTCCAAATGACAAGTCGAAGTCTGACCGAGCACTTATGAGTGAATTTACTGATGGTACATCAAAGTCTCAGGAGATCAACCAAAATGACCTAGATACTGTTAGGGTCGGTACGATCGTCCAATCAGGTACCCCTCCATCCTTTAGTCTTCTTATTGAGGGAAAAGAAACATGGATACTGGACTTAGGAGCAATAGATCATTTAACTGGCTCATCTGATTGATTTCTCTCATATTTTCTAAGTACTGGTAATGAGAGGATTCAAATTGCAAATGGGTCATTTGCTCATGTTGCAAGGAAAAGGTCATCTTTCTCCTTTCCAGGGTTTGATCTTGCAGAATGTGTTGCATGTTCCGAAAATATCCTACAACTTGCTGTCTATCAGTAAAATAACTAGGGATCTAAACTGCAGAGTTGTTTTCTCACCAGATACTATTTTGTTTAAGGATTTGAGCTTGGGGACGATGATAGGCACTGTCCGACATGACAGGGGTCTCTATTTCCTTTCTGATGATGTTGCCTTTAGGAGTTTTTCTAGGACTAGTTTGTTATCTTCATTTTCAACTTCTGAAAAAAAATTATTTGTTATGACATTTTCGTCTTGGTCATCCAAACTTTCAATATATGAAGTATTTTTTTTACCATTTATTTTATAGTGTGGATGTTTCTTCTTTATCGTGCCTTCTCAGCCTTACAGACCTTCCCAGCCATTCCATTTGGTCCATAGTGATGTTTGGGGTCCTTCAAACATCACTACTTTGTCCAACAAGTGTTGGTTTGTTACTTTTATTGATGATCACACCTGTCTTACATGTGTGTTTCTTCTCACTGACAAGTTAGAAGTGATGCCTATGTTTCACAATTCTATGTTACAGTAGAAACACAATTTAACACTAAGATTGCCATTCTTCGAAGTGACAATGACTGGGAGTTCGTTAATAACACCTTTCGAGAGTTTTTTTTTACTTCAAAAGGTATTATCCATCAGAATTTGTGTGCTTATACTACTCAATAAAATGAGGTGGCTGAACGGAAAAATCGTCACCTCGTCGAAGTTATCACATCCCTCATGCTCTCTGCATCTCTTCCCTTGTATTTATGGGAAGATGCAGTTCTTACTACAACCCACCTTATTAATCGGATGTCCTCCCGTATTCTGAAATTCTAAACACCTCTTGAATATTTCAAAGAGTTTTACCAATCCATGTGTCTCATTCCTGATGTCCCTCTTCGAGTGTTTGGGTGTAATGTTTTTGTTCATAGTCATGGTCCTCACCAAACTAAATTCGCTCCTCTCGCTCAGAAGTGTGTCTTTATTGGGTATCCACTTCACCAGTAGGGTTATAAGTGTTTCCATCCGTCCTTAAGGAAGTACTTTGTCTCTATGGATGTCACGTTCCTTGAGGATAAAACCTTTTTTCCCGTTAGTCATCTTTAGGAGGAGAAAACTAGTGAAGAGACTAACTCGTCCACATATTCTGTTCCATGGACTTTCTTCCTGAGCTTATCTTGGATACAAATAACACTATCCTTCCTACTAAACAAGTGCCCTATATAACATACTACAGGAAGAATCTTAGAAAGGAAATAGTGTCTCCTGTTGTTCCATCGGATACTGTCCATGAATCGGAACCAGCACCAACTCAGGTTCAAGGTACTTCTGTTCCTGATAATACTGATGGGTGTGTTAAGGGTGATGTGATTGAAAGTGATGGAACTGATGAGATTGTTTCAGACAATGACAAAGCTGCAGATAGTAATGAATCATCATGGGAAATTCAGGAGGTTGAAGACTTGTCACGAGTAAGCAAGGATGACCACTGTTCTCTTACTAATGAGAGGTCTGGTGAAACAGGAGATTATGATGCACCTTTGATATACCTATTGCTCTACGGAAAAGGACTAGATCGTGTACCAAGTATTCCATGCATAGTTTCCTTTCTTATAGTAACTGGTCTTCTGGGTTTAGAGTTTTCACTACGAACCTAGATACTGTAACAATGTGCAGATGAAAGGAAGGTTATAGTTGGCCATGGAGATTCTCGAATGGAAGGCTGCAGTTATGAAAGAGATGAAAGCTCTTGAGACGAATAAAACATGGGATCTTGTAACTCTTCCTAAATGGCATAAAACTGTTGGGTGCAAATGGGTGTTCGCTGTTAAGTATAAGTTTGATGGAACTTTAGATAGATACAAAGTTAGATTGATTGCTAAAGGGTTTACTCAGACGTACGGAATCGATTACTCGAAAACTTTCTTTTTAGTGGCAAAACTGAATACGATTCGGGTCCTTCTCTCAATGGCCATTAACAAAGACTGGCCCCTCCATCAAGTTGATGTGAAGAATGCATTCTTGAATGGTGAATTAGAAGAAGAGATCTATATGAGTCCTCCTCCTGGGTTTGAAGCTCAATTTAATCATCAAGTTTGTAAACTCAGAAAATCCCTATATGGTTTGATACCGTCTCTGAGGGCTTGGTTTGACAGGTTCACCACCTTTGTTAAGTCCCAAGGGTTCATTCAGGGGCACTCTGATCAAACCTTGTTCACAAAGAAGTCAACATTGGGAAAGATGGCTATACTAATCGTGTATGTTGATGATATCATTTTGTAAGGTGATGATGTCACTGATATTACCAAACTAAAATAGAAAATGACTAATGAATTTAGGATTAAAGATCTCGGGAGTATGAGATATTTTCTTGGAATGGAGGTAGCAAGACCGAGAGAAGGAATATTTGTTTCTCAATAAAAATACATCTTTGATTTGTTGAGAGAAACAGGGATGACTGGATGTAAACCCGTTGATACCCCTGTTAAAGTTAACGCTAAGTTTGGAGATTCTGTCGACGGAGTTCCTGTTAACAAAGAAAGGTACCAACGTCTAGTAGGAAAATTGATTTTCTTATCTCATACTAGGTCAGATACATCCTATGCTGTCAGTATGGTTGGTTAGTTTATGCAGGCATTTTACGAGAAACATATGGAGGCTGTTACTCGAATTTTGAGGTATTTGAAATCCACTCCGAGAAAAGGCCTAATATTCAGGAAATATGACAGGAGATGCATGGAGGCTTATACTGACTCTGATTGGGCAGGATCTGTTATAGATAGAAAGTCACTTCATGGTATTATACTTTTATGTGGGGTAATCTTGTTACTTGGCAGAGTAAGAAGCAAAGTGTGATCACTAGAAGCAGTGTTGAAGCAGAATACAAGGCTATGAGTCTAGGAATATGTGAAGAGATATGGTTGAAGAAAGTTTTTTCTGACCTTCACCAAGATAGTGACACTCTTATGAAACTCTACTGTGATAACAAGGCAACTATAAGTATAGCCAATAACCCTGTGTAACATGATAGAACTAAACATGTGGAGATCGACAGACACTTCATTAAAGAACAACTGGATAGTGGCAGTATTTGTATTCCCTACATTCCTTCAAGTCAACAAGTTGCAGACATCCTCACTAAAGGGTTACTAAGGCAAAGCTTTGATACTTGTGTTAGCAAGTTCGGTCTTATTGACATTTACACCCCAACTTGAGGGGGAGTGTTAAAAACTGTTGTATTTGCCCTAAGGGCATTTTAGTATTTTTATATTTCTCTACTTTTTCCCACTGTATTAGGGTTTGCCTTAGTCTATTTATATATTGGGTATGTGGTGTTTGTAAAAAATGTTGAATAATAAGAACTCTTCTATCATGGTTCTTTCTCCATGAGTTAGGGTTTTCCACGTAAAACTTTCGTTGTTCTTTTTCTCCTTTCTCCTTTCTCCTTTCTCCTTTATTTCAATAAGGGTTGAAAAGTTTTTTAGTACATAGAAATAAAACGTTGCGAATCATAGACTTTGTAGTTATTAACACATCCATATATCAATTTAGTTATGCTTGATTGAAAAAGTTATGCAAATAAAATTCTAAATATATTTTCATAAAAGGTTATTTAGGAAACTTTTTTATTTTTATTTTTATTATTTTGTAAAGAAGATCATGGCTAACAGGGCAGTTCAAATAAACCATGATTTACAATATTGAATAGACTTTATATAAAGCATATCTTTTCTAAAAATTAGTTTTGGTACGGTAGAAAGATTTATTTTAAGAAAATTTAATAATGTAACACTCCCCCTACTTATACTGCTATTTATTTTAATAAATTTTTTTGAAGTCCACAAATTATATTGTCCCCCTTCACATTCTAATTATTTGAAAAATAAAAAAAATAGGAAGCACGAAATCTAAGACTTTTAAATGCAAAAAGTAGATTCTTTAAACTAAATTTGAGAGGAACATCATTTACTTATTTGATTTATAAATTTTTTATAAGGAAAATCAACTCTTCACATATCCCTACAACAATATGATATCATCTATTTTAGATTTAAGTCCCCGTGTGTTAGCTTTTGAAATGATTGTTCTCGCCTATATACTATACATCTCTCCATTTTCCGGCTAATGTTAGGACTCTATTAACATCTAGTTAACATAATTTATGTAGAGGAAAATTACAAACCTAATTAAGATTGGAGGTTTGAATCCTTTCACCTCTCGTGCCGACACTATATATTAGAAGAAGGAAAGAAAGAAAAGTATGTAGGTAGAAATCTTCGCTTTTGCAACAATCGTCCTCTTAAATAAAAAATCGTTAACTAATCCATCATTCATTCTTTTCCACATCTAAAAATTTACTTTTATCTGATTCAATTATTTTTTGGTATACTATATTTCACGTGTATCTAATAAAGTCTTGAACGTCTTCTCTTGACCATTTTTTCAATCAAAATCACTCGTATCTAATAAAACCTTGAACTTCTTTTCTCAACAAGATCAAAATAGATCACTTTATTCATCTAAAACTCTAAAAATGATCTTTACTTTTAGATCTCTATACCATCATTTTCCTTTTAATCCACAAAAAGGAACTTTTCAAGCATAACCAAAGCAATTAATACTAAAACAACAATGAATGTAAAAATTGCGAATGAAAATTAAACAAATACAGATAATTATGGCCCAAGTAAATTCATGAATTACACAAAATGAAAAAGAAAGAACATTAACGTTACCCGTTGGTCGTATATCCGATCCGTGACAGATAAATGAACTTTCGAAAGAGACGACGGTGACGGTGGGTGGTCGGAGCGGCCGTCACCGTGCAGACGGGAAAGAATTTCGCCTAATGGCCGCCGGAAAACGGAGAGAGAGGGAGAAAGCGTTTACGAAAAGTGTTGGTTTTTGGTTAGTGATGATATGATATGGGCAAAGGAAAGGAGCGTGAAGACCGAGTCAAGAGGTTTGATTGATGATTGCCTGAAAATAGATGGAGGGACTGATCTGAAAAATCTTAAAACTGGAGGGATATAAATTGAAATTTTTTCTTTTTCCTTTGGTCCCTTTTGCTAATTTTTTATTGTGAAAGGTAAAAGGGTGAATCATGTTTTGATTTCTCCTAGAATGATCGTGAATGACTAATGGCGTATTTGGGAGTGATTGTCAAAATGATTTAAAAAAATATTTTTAATTATTCAAAATCAATTTTAATATTATAAAAATTACATTTGACCCGGTAAAATCAAATATTGAGTTGATTTTGAATATTTTTTTTAGAGAATGAGTTGATTTTGAGAAATTAAATTATGTTTTAGAGTGATTTTGAACATGTTATAAGTGGTTCATTTTAAAATCACTCCTAAATATGGACATAGGGTGCGTTTGGATTTATTATTTCCAAAATTACTTTAAAATATGCTTTTAATCAATCGAAATCAATTTTGATGATATGAAAATTGAGTAGCTCAACTATAATTGACATGGTCTTCTTTGCTAGCGATCAAAGGTTCGATCTCCATGCATTAAATTAAAATGAAATTAATGCTTACTGAGAACTTCCCACATTCGTTTTGAAGAAGTACATCCAACACCATAAATTAGGGTTAAAGGTGATAGAATAGCAGTGATTAATGTCATTTAATGCCATTTAATGCGTGATCTTTAACAATCCAGTCTTCAAGATCAAAGTCAGAGTATGTTGTTGTTGCTGTTGAAGAAGATGATTAAGAGGAAGGACCATTACATCGGCTTGGTTTAGGGCAACAACCATCAATAAAGCCAAAAAGCTTATGCCCTTTCATAATCAATGTAATTTGTTGATACCATGTAATAAGCTTTCACAAATTGTGAAAGTAATGATTTCTCATTAATTAAGTGGAATTTACAAGACTTATTTGTAATCAAAATGCTAACAGAAAGTCTTAATCTACCTGAATAGAAAATAACAAAGTGTCTAATAAAATATAAACTAATCTATTAACTGATATTAATATTTAACAATTTCAAAATCACTCACAAACATATTCTTGATCTCTTGAGACTAACCATTTAAAATAAAATTTGAAACACTTTCAAAGTTGATTTTAAACAGTTTTTCTCTTTAGTCAATCCAAACGAACTCCAAAGATAAAAAAAAATCTTATAATTATAAAGGTAATTGGCAAAATTGAACATATCAAATTTTATGTATGCATTGCAAATAAACATAGTAGATTTGTTTCATAAATAGACAACTAAATCCATCCTAAAATGATGAGTTAATTAAAACACGTTTAAAATCAAGAATATTTGTAATACATAGTAGAATAAGAGAAAAATCCAAAAATATATTACATCTTTAAAATATTTGCAAATATGAATGAATTGATTAGTCAATGTTTGATTTATTTTATTTTTCAATTTTGCCCTCCCTTGTCTTATCTTGTTCTATACATTTTTCTAATCTTTTTATTTTCTTTCTCTTCTTCGATTTTTGCTTCTTCCCTCCCTTTTTTCATTTTTTCATTTTCTTTTCTTTCTCAGTTTTTTGCTTCTTCCTTATTTTATTTTATTCGTTCTTTTATCCGATTTTTGCTTCTTTCCTTTATTTTTATTTTCTTTTATTTCCTTCTTTTTCCCTTTTTTTTCTTTTTTTCTTTTTTAAAATTTTCTTTTCATTCTTCGATTTTTGCTTATTTCTTTTTTTTTTCTTTCTTCGGTTCTTGCTTATTCCCTTTTTTAATTTTTATTTTTTTCCCTTTCTCTGATTTTTGCTTCTTCCCTTATCTTTTTTTTATTATTTTCTTTTCTTTTCTTTTCTTTCTCCGATTTGTTGCTTCTTCCCTTTCTTTTTCTTTTTTAGTTTTTCTTTCATTTGTCCGGTTTTTGCATCCTTTTTTCTATTTAATTTTCTTTCCTTTTTTCAGTTTTTGCTTTTACTCTTTCTCTTATTTTTAAAAATTTTCTTTCCTTTATTTGAATTTTTTCTTCTTCCTTTTTTTTTTCACAAGAATTATGAGGTTGAGTTCCGTATCCAAGACTTGAAAGTACTCAATTTATGAGTGACTTAACACCAATAAGCCAATCATCAAGTTTGATTATTATAACAAATAATAAATATAAATAGCAAATGAAAATTCATCAATGATAGCCACTAATATTTTCTATCATTGATAGCTTAATTTTTTATTATATTTTCATAGCTAATAGCCACTTATAGAAATCTATCATTGATAGCTAACTTAGTGAATTTAATTAATAAAGTTGAATCTCGAACTAAAATGTAAGTGGAATGCCTAGAAGTTATCACTAATAGCATGTTTATCCATGATAGAAGCTATCATCGAAAAGAAAAGAGACTTATAAATGTTTGGTGACTATGATTGATAGAAGCTACTACTGATAGCATATTACCAGTGATAGAAACTAATACCAATAGCATGTTATTGATGATAGAAGCTACCCGATAGCACGTTATCGGTGATAGAAGCTACCACTGATTGCACGTTATCGGTGATAGAGAACTATCACTAATAGCATGATATCAATGAGATCATTGATAGCATGTTATCAGTGATGTTATCATTGAAAGAAGCTATCACTGATAACCACAATATGGGTGATGTTAGTGATATCAGTGATAAAACTTAGGTGATATCTATATATCGAGTTTCTTTCAAAGGTGATAACCAGTTATAGAAGTCTATCATTGATAGCCTTAAGTGTTAAAATTTCAAGGTTGATTCTAATTGACGAAAGTCTATCAGTGATAACGATTGATAGCTGCTATCAGTGATAGCCATGATAACAGATTATTAGTGATAACTACTATGGTAATCAAAGTTGTTGGTCTTCTTTCAAAGTTGATCACTATTTATAAATCTATCATTGATAGCCACTGATATCCTTAAGTAGTAATATTTCAACGTTGATTCCTATTGATGAAAATGAATCAATGATAGTTATTGATAATTGATAGCAAATTAAAAGCTAATATTTCAAGATTGTATTAATTTTTCTCAAATTGAAAGCTATCGCTGATAGAACTATCATCGATAGCAATTGATAGAAGCTATCAGCAATAGCAACTGATAGCAGCTATTAGTGATTATCACTGATTATCACTGATAATTGCTATCAGTGATAGCTTTTAATTTGAGAAAACCGGGAAGAAGCGAACAAAATGGTAGTTAGGCATGGATTTTTTAGTCTTTTATCATTTTTTGATCTCTATATGCAATTATTTTATCATTGTACTACATATTCTATTATTTTGGGCTTGAATTCTATTTATGCAACTAGCTCTAAAATCAAACTAAATTGAAACATGAAAGTGAACCAAACTTGGGCCCCTTTTTTTTTCTTTGGATTTTAAAATTTTAAGTTTATAATCTAAATTTGAAAACTAAAAAGTTTAGTTTTCAAGCTTTTTTTTATATAGAATTTCACTAAAAATTTAAGTGTTTCTTTAATATAATGAAAATCATAATTGAAAATTTAGATCGAATATGCTTAAATTAAAAAAAAAAAAAAATTGCTGCACCCTAATGTAAGTGTGTCACTTGACACTTTGATATTTTTTTTTGAATGATTATTTTATTTTATTTTATTTTATTTTAGTTATGTAACTGATAGAGTAATGAGGGTACATCTAATCCTTACTTATTTCAAAAATAGAAAAAAAAAAAAGAAGACAAAATCATTTGTAAATGAAGCCTTAATTTTGAGTTTTTTCAAAATCAAGTTTTCCAATAATTTAAGAGCATTTGAAACAGCAGCCAAATTCTAAAATATTGGTAATTAAAAATAAATGGAAAAATCTTTCAAAAAATACGAAAAAAACTAAAACAAATTCAAACCAACCAAATCTCATACACACATGGATGGGGAAAATTTGATGGATGAATAACTAAAATTTAAGAGATAATAAAAATTCATTCAAATCAAAATATATAAAAAATTCTGAAAATGAAATATACATATATGTATATTTTTTTTTTCTCCAAAGCAAACTTTCAAATTATGAAAAGATTTAATCGAATTTTGATCATTTTAGAACTTCATACATGCAAATAAATAACTAATATTTCGTGAGCATTAAAATGGATTTGTTGTATTTAGAATAGATTTGTTGTATTTATAGATAATTAAAAATAGATGAAAAAAAAATTATTTCAAATAGTAAAACTGCTGAAAATATTTACAAAATATAGCAAAATTTCGTAACTATGAATGATAGACTTGATAGACACTTAAGGGCCGTTTGGTTGGAGGGAAAAGAGGGTGTGAATGGGAATGAGTTTACAAAGCCCATGTTGATTGGTGGGATTTATTTATTTACCTTGGAAAAGACAATTCCTAGGTATCTTTTACCCACACAAATGGAGCAATTGCATACCCATTGAGAAGTGTGGGTTTTCATTTCTTCTTCCGCTTCCTACTACGATTTTCCTTTCTTCCAGCCGTGAAATCATATAGCATTTTGTTACTCAGCAAACATGTAGCATTTGGTAAGCGATCGTGTAGCATTTGATAGGCGATTGTATAGCATTTGGTAGGTGATCGTATAGCATTTGGTAGGTGATCGTATAGCATTTTGTTACTCAGCGATCGTATAGCATTTGGTAGGTGATCGTATAGTAATGGGTAGGCGATCGTATAGCATTTTGTTACTCAGTGATCGTGTAGTATTTGGTAAGTGATCGTGTAGCATTTGGTAAGCGATCGTATAACATGTAAGCGATCGTATAGCATTGGGTAGGCAATCACATAGCATTTTGTTACTCGAGATCATCTAGCAGAGCTCAACGATCGTGTAACAAAGCTAAGCAATCGTGTAGCCGAGCTCAGCGATCACGTAACATTTGGTAAGCGATCGTATAGCATTTGGCAGGCGATCGTATGGCATTGGGTAGGCAATCGTATAGCATTTTGTTACTCAACGATTGTGTAGCCGAGCTGAGCGATCGTGTAGCATTTGATAAGCGATCGTATAGCAT
>NC_052358.1:44844280-44867168 GCF_009727055.1 Benincasa hispida
TAAGCGATCGTATAGCATTTGGTAAGGGATCGTATAGCATTGGGTAGGCGATCGTATAGCGTTTTGTTACTTAGCGATCGTGTAGCGGAGCTTAGCAATCGTGTAGATAATTTAAGCGATCGTATTATTACGAAATCGACAATTAAAGAACACAAAAAAAAGGGAACGTAGAGATAGAGAAGATCGACACACAAATATATGTGGTTCACTACGAATTCTGAATAGATTTCAGGGGCGTAGCCCCCGAACCCCTACCAGGACACGCCGTACTTGGTTGTTCGAAGCGCCAACAAACAGATTCAAGACATTTCAACAAATGCTTGATAGGGATAATCTCAATTTTTTTTAATTCCCACATACTATTCCCACACATACTATTCTCAGACATTGTTTTCTCATGCACAACCAAACATAGTCATCCTTGATTCCCAGTAATTTTATTCCCAGACATCCTTAATTCCTGAGTATTGAGAAAACCTCAATCCAAACGGCCCCTTATAGACTTCTACCATTGTCTAACAATGTCACTCACAGACATTGATAGGTTCTATCAGTGTCTATCATTGATAGTTCTAAAATTTTGCTATATTTTGTAAATATTTTAATTTATTTTTCTATATTTAAAAATAAAAATAAAAAAAACCAAAATCTCATGCACCAAAATTAATAAGAAAATTTATTAAATTTATGGGGAAAGTAAAACTCATTTAAAATAGTGGTACATCTAAAACTAAAAAATTAAAAAAAAATAATAATTATTTCTCAAAATCAAAGTCTCAGGCACTCAAAATGTTTTTCTGAAAAGGCCACGTTGGAATTTAGATCGAAGACAAGCAACTTGCACAGATACCGAAATAAGACAAAAATACGCAAATCTAGCCAAATTTAAAACAATAATTTACAAATATAGAAAAAATAATTTTTTTAAAAGGAAAAATATAAATTTAAACCATAAACGAATAATCGTATAAATTTAAACAATGAAGTTTGGGGCTAATATCAATTTAAACTCTAAACTAATAATTGTATCAACTTAAAACCTAAATGAAAAATAGGTGGATTACTAGTTAAACACAAGATTGTAATAATGTTACTTACAATGGTAAAGATAAAAGATAAAATTCGTAAGAAAGATGAATAGAGAGACACAAAAAATTGTTAACCCAATTCGGCGTAACCATACCTACGTCTGGGAGGCTTTAGGCCTAGGTGAAAAGAGATTCACTAGAAAACTTAATTTTATAAATTATAATTCAAATAAGATTACACACTGTCAGTTTTACACATAATTGAATCCTAGCTAGCAGCTTAGGCTTCCCCTATCTTAGATATTGCTATGAATAAGTCTGCAAATTCAGGCTCCCCTTAAATCTGATGCCACCGGCAACAACTTCACCTTCTTTTCACCAACTAGTTGAATACTTTCTCAACCAGCACTTCTCTATTATGACAGATCGACTTGGACAGACCAAGCTTCAAAAGGACCAGTTCACCTTCTTTGCCTTTCATACAATCTGCACGATTTAGACGAATGTCCTTTTCATCACAAAACATTCAGTAAAGTAACTTACTCAACAACATACGGCTTGCCCTAAATCAAGAGCAAGCATACAACTAAATACAACACCAAGAAGGAAAGAATTCCACGTACACGACAAGAACCTATATACGGAAAAGAATCACCTAAAAGATCCATGACCAAACAAGGTAAGAAAACCAAAGTCAAATATTCACCCAAAAAGTCGGAGACAAAATATTCAACAAAAGAGATAAAAGAAAATATTATCTGCCAACCAAAAACATAACAATCTCCCCCTTTTGGCAATAGATTTTCTTTTATCAACAAACCATCCGACCACATAGAAGCAAGGAAGAGAACTAATAACCATCACACACGTTTATCAGGAGCCCCTTGTATAAGTCGAGCAAAATCAAAACAAACACTAGAACATAAATAACAAAAAAAAAAAAAAAAAAATCAGCCATCCCCTAAAAACCAACAACAACATCAAACCAACAAAACCAACAAAATAGCAACCAACCACAACCACAACAATTATTCTCCCTATTTTACTATAAAAAAAATTATTTAGAAGGTGGAGGTTGAGAAGAGAAGGCACCATCATCGCGAGGAAGAGATAGGCTCAAGAGATAAATAAGAGCATGAATCTTAGACCTGCAATCAGATAATTCACAAATAACAGTACTCGGGGTATGCATTCAGAAGATAAAATGCGAAAAACTGTGTGTGCCAACCAAGCTCATTTGGGATCAATAATCCACCCTTAGGGACGTGAATATCCTTAAGAAGAGGATTGCCAGTAGCCTTGGGAGGATGAATGTTATGAACACTATCTGGAACATGAGAACCTGGAAAAATCTTATAAATAAGATTTAGAACCTTGGGAGCAGGACTAGAAGCATCATTCGAACCGAGAATAGTGGGGCATTGAGACAGTAAAATGCCAGTAAATATCCGTGGTAAACAAATAGGCAGCTTGATAGCAAAAAGGTCAACATGACGACGCGGTTGATTATACAAAAACACACCAAAATTAAAAGTAGACAGGGTTCCAACTTGATAGAGAAGGCTAGTAAGTGTAAAAGAAATACTGGACCGATGTGTCGAAGTACACCAATTAGCAATGCCAATCACAAAAAGAATAGCATATTTCACACTGAGAGCAGAAGTAGACAACTGATCTGACTGTGGCCAAACCGAATGAATGTCTCAAGTAAGTTTAGAAACAATGTCCTCAGTGGAGGGATGAGGATCTCCAAGAGGAGAAGACTCATCACATCCACTGTAGGCATTGAGAACAGCAGAAGAAATGGAAAAATAAGTTTCCTACATATGAACTTTATGATAATTAGGACTGTTGGGATCATTGAACTTAGCAAGAAGGTTGACAGTGAACTCCTTCATCGATTGAGGATAGAAAGGCCCAAGATCAATAACAGTCTTGAGAAGACCAACACGTTAAATAAGATCCATAATCCATAAACAGGATATAGTCTGCTCAGATAAAACTTTCTCATAAGTAATATGACGTTGAACCACATACCGCAACTTCTAGACATTGTCCTCACAATGAAATGATACACCATCAAGGGGAATAATAAGAAAATTTGGAAGGATCTTGCTCCGACCAACTCTTGTGCATGACTTTTCTTTGACAACAACAATGTCATCTTCAAAGCTTGAACCAGAGAAATGCTCAAAAGGATCAGAGTCAGAATAAAAAACTTTCCTTTTGAAAGGAGTCCCTTTCGAGCCAGTACGAGCAAAAGGACCACTCTCATTAATAACAACCCTGAAGACATTCTTCTTTAACTTACCTAAGCAGACAAAAGGAATATGATCCTCAGATGAATCCGAGATAATATCGTCAAAAGAACTAGTGTTAGAAACAAGTCTAACAACATTTGAACCGATAGAAGAAGATGGAGAATCATCACAAACATCAGAAATAGGCATTGACACCGAAAGAAGAGGCAACCTGACTAGCCAAATTGGGATCCACCAAATCCTCATGTGTAGAAGAATGTCAGAAACATCAAGAAGCACATTGAAGTATTTCTCAATATCAACAAAAGGAACCATAGTATCAAAACCAGTTTCGATAGTAGTACCAATGTTACAGTTCCAATATCAGCATGAATTAGGACAGGAGAAGTAGGAGCAACATTTTCAAAAACCATATCAACATTCTCAAAAACTACAAGCAAATCAACAACATTAACTGCAGAAGAATGAATAACAATATTTCCAGTACCTTTATCAGCAACAATTCCAGAAGTAATGCTGACTTTAACAAGTGGTTCATCCGCAGAAACAGAGGAATGAGAGTCAAGGTGTTCAACCTCCTATTCAATCACAACCTCAGAAGAGGGAACATCAGAGGCCAAGGGAGCACCAACATTGGAATCACCATGCATAGACAAAGAACATTCGATCCCATTGTCACACCCCTTCATAGACTACCTTTTTAACCGAAAAGAAGATGTGAGGACAGTGAATACCACCCTTTTGTAATACTTACTGTCCACCTGAACCTGTTTTATCTGTCAACTTCTTATAACTAGTAAAAAAACAACATAACTCAAATTATTATTTATTCAATAATCAACTTTAATGTTTATACAATTTATTTATATACTCCATATCCAACTTTAAACGATCCAAACCCTAAGTTACTGTAACTTATAAAAGAAGACTAATCCTGTGGTGTGGCAAACCTCGACTTCATGTGGCACCCAGAATCTTCCACTATTTGGGACAAAAAACAAAAACAGAAAAGAATGAGTTGGAAAACCCAGTGTGTGGTACTCTAATATGAACATAAGGTTTTCTTTTCAAAACATTTATAGAAAATGTTTTAAACAAATATAAGCCAACAAAGTATTGAAATATCTAAATAAGTTCCAAACACGAGCATCAACAGGTAAAACATATCCAAACAGCATAATGGCATGGTCATAAATTTCCAACATATGAGGGATAGATGCCACAAAAATTCATTCAAGATTCAAAAAACCTCATCAAACTTTGTACCCAATACAATCCATCCCATGTGCACATGTCGACAATTTTCGCCACACATACTCGAGACATACTGACAATCCCAGCCAAACAAAGTACTCTTGACAATCCCAGCTAGGTGCATGTATGCTGACATTTTTCGGGCACACAATTTAGTGATTTGAAATCTATTTCTGTCAAAACCACTAAATGATTCCAATTCAACAAATCATTTCCATAGAATCTATATAGAAAAATTTGACATAAAACAAGTTTCCTTGCAAACCTTAAATAAAACATTTTATCTAAATCCAACTGTTTAACCAGTAGAAAACTTATAAAATAGATCATTCCAATTTTCACAAATCATATATAATATAATGCCATATGTATATAGAATATTAATAAAAACATTTGAAAATAAACCACTCATGATTTAATCAGCTCTTCTTTGGAACACTTGTTCCTCTAATCCAAAATTGACCTGAAATATAGCCCATGGTCACAGGTCATTCCCATAGTTCCTTAAGCTTAAATAGTCCTTAATTAATCCATAATTGCACCCAATTCCACCTTATATCTTCATTAGCCCTTAATTTTTTTCAATTTTAGGTTTTTTGCAAATTAATCCTTAGTTATTTCAAAATTACCTAAAATCACCCTTAAATCCAAATTTACTCAATTTAGGGACAAAAATTCAAGAAAGCCCTAATTAGGTTCCAAAACAACTCACTAAACCCGTCAAAAGAGTGTCAATGGACAAAAAAAGATGGGTTGGGCGCGCAGGACACGACAGATGGGCGGGGGCGCACACATAGATGTGGGCAGATGGGCACTGGGCACCGGAGCATGCGACAGGGGAAGGGCAGATGGGGTGCGCACTGGGTGGGCGAGGGTACACGGTAGGCACACGCTTGATGGGCGACAAGCGTGTGCATGTTGGCATGCGCGACTGAGGCTATGTGACATGGGCGGCAGGGTTGGCAAACTGCCTAACCTTCTTCGGTTCTCTTCAAGTTTTCCCAACTTTCCCAGCCTTAATACTTTAAGGCAACCCACGATCCATATCTTCACTCATTTCTCTTCATTTTGGCTAAAAAATAATTAAAATGGTATGAGTAGTTTGAAAAAACCAACGAATTCTTTCCGCCTTTTATACACAGCCCTCACAGTGCCAGCACCTACTACCTTCCCTTTTAATGTAGCTACAACCTATATAACTATTTTCTAGCTTCTAATTGAGGTGTTCTCAGCCCAAAACTTAGCCTTCAACCTTCTATTTCTTATGTGTGAGGTGTCCTTAATCCTTTTTCACCTCCTACTTCTCATATATGAGGTTGTCTCTTATCAAGCTAACCCTTTTCCACCTCTTACTTCCCTCTTGTATGAGGTGTCTTGCCCAAGTCAACTCTTCTCTGCCTCCTACTCCCATCGTTACCCCTTCCTTCTCTTTGAAGTATTTTTAAGAACAATTTTTTTCTTAAATAATTTATCCATTCTACCTAAAATTCATCTCCTCAAATTTCCTTTCGACCTAATTTCTCAATCTTCTAACTTAATTTTTAACCCGTGGTATTTCACACTTAGCCAAATTTAGCCACCTCCACCTAACTTCTAAACACTAATTTTCTCATAACTTGATTTTTTTGCCTTATTTTATATCAACCAGTTCTTCCTTTATTTATCCTAATTAATTCCACTTGAATAATTTATATCCAAAGTTACTCCCAACTTCTAAGATCCAAATCTTCCCAACCTCTATCCTTACGTAATTAATTCCACCCAATTCCTAATCGTACTTGAGTAAATTCTTAAGTGTAACTATGTAAGAGAAGAGCTTACACCCATGCCTTGACGAGGGGTTAGTGTTGTCACTAAAGACATCACACGCAATATTTTGTATGCTGGTACTGTCCTAGAGAACCATAATTAGGGGTCTTGAAGGAAAAGCGTGTAATTGCTTTCTTTGATGTCTTGAAACAATTAATAAACAAAATAAAAAGAAAAATGTTAAGAACCATATCGTTAACAATACATGACCACAACAAAATCTCTCCTTGAATCTTGTTGTCTCATTCTTGAATTCTTCAAATTTCACGATGTCTTCCTTGCTATGACTCTGGCAAGAATCCGGTGTGTGAGAATCGCTTCTTGAAAGAATAAAGTGAATGAGAAAAATAATTTTTTTGGAACTTTTAAAAGAAAATTGGGAGAATTTTGTAATGAGAGTTTCAGGGTAATCTTAGAGATTATTATGTGGAAAGTGTGTTCTATGAGGGCTCCCAAAGGCCCTATTTATAGAACTCTATGGGTTACTCCCAATCTTATTGGGATAACCATTCTGCAGAGATTTTAAATTATATTCAATAACATAAATACTTATCCAAATAAAATTTCATATGAAATTATTTAACCCGACAGAATCTTTAATTTGAATCTCATTCAAATCAAATAATTAATTATCTGAATTCAATTCAAATTAATTAATTAATTATTTCTCTAATTATTTAATTCAAATCTCATTTAAATTAAATAGCTTAATTATATGGATCTCATTCAAATAATTTAATTATCTAAATCATATTCAAATAAATTAATTCTCCATATTATAAAGTTTTTATTTGAATCTCATTCAAATAAACTTTATAATAGATCATATATTTAATTGTATCTAATACAATTAATATTTTTCCTAAAAAAATTGAACACTCTAAAATTTTCTTTCAATCATCAATCGATCCTTGTTGGTCTGTAGTGAGCTAAAGGGGACCTTATGAACCTACAAATTATAAGTTTCAATGATCCCAAATTAATTAATTAAACTCTTTAATTAAATTAACTTTTATTCATTAACTACAGGGCAAACCACTATAGACTCATAGTCGAACTCTTATGCACTATAGGATAGTTATGTTCATGGATATAATTAATATAAGCAAGTTGATCCTTCACAAGTTGTTCATAATTACAATTAGGTTAAAAAGTTTGTTTTACCCATGTAATTATTTCTTTTCTTGAAGTCTTACTGATTCTTCTAGTGAACAATTTATTTATGGTCTAATTATAAACTAAGTCCTTCTCGGGCCAGTGAGAGGATCAGATCCCTTTGTTCAAGCCTCGAAATCAGCACTTAAGGAAACTATTAAGGTTGGCAAAAAAATCTGCAGGGTTAGGTCCCCACGGGCCCCAACCCTTTGTGTTTTTTCTTTCAAGAAGAAGAAGACTGAAGCCTCTCATCCCCTCCTGCACTTGTTACAACTCCCTCCCTAAAAAATAGTTTATTATTATTAAAAATAAAAGATAATAAAAATAAATTTAATAATAAACCTTAATATATGTATATATATATATATATGTATGTGTATATATATATATATATATAACTATCTTATCATATAATATATATTAAACTATATGTTATATCAAATATAACATATAACCTATAATTCAATATTATATCTAATACAATATAACCTATGCTTTAATTCTCTCAACAATGATATTTAATATAAATCCCATTTATATTAAATTTAATTATATGAATCTAATTCACATAATTAATATTTAAATCATATTCAAATATTAAATATCTCTCAAATAAATACTTAATATTGTAATGTATCAAATACATTATAGTAATTATATCATATATAATTAATTTCCTCAATTAATTTGAACAATTCAACTGAATCCAAAAACTAATTCTCATTAGATCCCGTTGAGCTACCGATGAGACCTTATGGACTTGTAGTTTGAAGCTCCAACAATACATGAATAATTAATTAAACTCTTTAATTAATTATTCACCATCCGTTAAATGTCGGGCACTCCATTAAAGACCGACAGTTGCACTTTTCGCACTATAGATATACTTCTGTGTACATTGGATATAACCAATCAACGATACAATGACCCTTCATAAATTGCTCGTAAGTACAGCTGGGTCAAAATTACCGTTTTGCCCTTGTAGTTACATCTAACTTTTTAAATACCATTGATCCCTCAAATGAACAATAAATCATAGTCTAACTATGACCAAACCCTCTCGACCTAGAAGAGAATGTGGCATCACATTGTGCAATTCCCAAAATCAGCTCTTAAGGGAGCAATTTATATACTTGCCCTAACATTGAAGAAAGAGTGAATTCCTTCTTATATAGTTATGTTCCCAACTCCCTAATCAGACAAATCCCCAAAATGGTAGGCTTGTTGAGTCGACGATCTGTCCACTCTCACCCATACAAATGAAAGAACCGTCTTCATAAGCAGGAGTTCACAACTCACTCAGGATTCAGGTCATGTTTGAAGGATCTCATACCGAGAGTTCCATGAGCGCGTTCGGATCACTTCGATCTCACCGTGACCAAAATATAACATTATACATTCAACACATACAGTTATGTAATCAAAACTTAATTAATGACATGCTGCGAACAAAGATAAATAACAAGGAGACAGAGTTCCATACTAGTTGAAGACTATCTTCAATCTCCAGAACTCCAACGCAGCAGACCCTCCAAATGTTCTACCAACACCTGGCGAAAAATGTCGATTGCAGTAGCACGATCAACGCGAACTCGTGATCGCAACGGGGACAACACCACCACTAATGAGCTCCGGGTATTCTCAGAGTGAAAACTCAAAGGGTGGGCTTTGGTAAATTTGGTAGAGGCCGGAGGAAAAACAAGTCGTGTAAGCGATAAGTAAGTGGGAGAGAAAACAACTCTATCGCATAGCAGAAGTGCTTATTGCATAGAGAGCTACACGATCATGTAGGATTTGGCTGAACGATCGTTTAGGAAAAGGTGTACGATCGTTTAGTTTAGTCGCGAGGTGACGATCGTTTAGGTGGAGAAACGACTATCGTATAGGCTCTCGAGAGACCGTTTTACAAACACCAACGCGGTTTTCACGAAATCTTTTGGACGATTGACGGTTTATCGATTGCTCGATTCAAAATGAAAAAATTTTTTCATTTTAACTCATTGGTTACCACATAACCGATGAGTTTAAATGAAAAAAAGTTTCAATTTTTGATCGTGCAATCGAACTAACCCACGTCCGAACATGGAAAAGGATTAATTATCGTATAATTATTGCATTAATTAATATAAATCATATTATTCTTATAGTTTGAATATACATATCTACTATAGTATTTTTTCCTCTACTGATATAAATCATATTTATATCTTAATTTCCTCCATAAAATGTATCTCATACATTTGCCAATTATATCATATATAACTAACCAGTTTTAGTTATATCATATAATAATCGAACTTCCTCTTGTCAATTTGAACATTTCAAAATTAACCCAAATACTGGTTCTCGACTTTATCCAAGCTACCCAGGTGACCTAATGGATCTGTGGCTCGAAGCTCCAACGGTAAAATAGCTGACTAAACTCTTTAGCCAGAGATCCACCATCCGTTAACTGTCAGGGATTCCACTAAAGACCAATAGCTGAACTCTTCTTACCATAGATATATTTCTGTGTCATCGGACATAACCAATCATGAGTACAAATTACCCTTCACAGCTAGGCCCAATTTACCGTTTTGCCCCTATATTACATCTACTCCTTAAGTACCACTGAATCCTCTAATAAACAATACAATAGTCCAACTATGTGTGAACAACCTCTGGGCCATGAGAAGGTGTGTGGCGCCAATATCGTTCAAGCCCAGAAATCAGCCCTCAAGGGAGCCATCTATCTATTTACCCTTACCTCGGGAAATGAGTGAATTCCATCTTTGCAACTGAGTTCCCAGCTCCTAATCAAACGAATCCCCAAATGGTAGGTTTGAATCGCGATTGGCCACTCGCACCATAACAAATCAAAGGACTACCCTCATGGAGGAGTTTCCCAAACTCACTCAGGATTGAGGTCATATTACCTATGGTCATCCTAAGTGAAGTGAAGTCTCTGTCATGAACGGTGTTATATAATGAGACCGTTAACATTCGTGATCAGGTCTTATGTAAACTCTTTGTAATAGGACGCCCCTGCTCGCATGTCCCACGAATGAATCAGGATTAGACCAAAGTCACAACACTTGTGACCATTCCACAAAACGGGTCGCATCCGTAGTGTTACCAGGATAGAATTTCCCTCCTATATCCATATCACAAGACCATTTTGATTATCACTCAAGACATATCCACTTGTATGTCACCACATACATGCTTGAGTCACATACAGACAAAACAATAAAATTAGGGCATAAAAGCCCAGTAACAAGAAAATCTCCCAATTGCCCTAGTCCACGCCGTGGGCGATCCTGTAGACCCATGCTCCGTAGATAATCCTCAAATACTGTAGCCGTGAGAGCCTTCGTAAACAGGTTAAAAAACATTGTGCTGCTCCGAAGCAATCTGCATACGATCACGTCACCTTCAATGCACTATCTTGCGGATCATATGATACTTCCGCTCTAATGTGTTTGTCGCGCCTGTGACTCCTTGCTCCTTGGAGTTCGCCACTGCCCACTATTATCACATAGAGGGTAATGGGCCTAGACATATCTGGAAACAACTTCCAGGTCTGTCAAGAACTTCCTGAGCCAGACGGCCCTCTTAGCAGCTTCGCAAGCTGCTACATACTCTCCTCTATAGTGGAGCCGGTGATGGCACCCCTACTAGTGCTTTCGCCACACTTACAACTCCTCCGTTTAGAGTAAAGACTGACCCTTAATGTGGACTTGCGAGACCCTTATCAGTTCTTAAGTCAGATTTCGTGTATCCTGTAAGGATCAAATCTCGAACCATACACGAGCATGTAGTCCTCGTTCTCCAAAGATACTTTGAGGATGTCTTCTACTCAATCCCAGTGACCCTGCCGGGTTTAGATGATACGCTACTGACTTATGCCCACAGAGTAGTTGATGTCTGGACAAGTATAGAGCACTGCGTACATCAATACTGCCAACGACAAACGATAGGACCCGTTCATCTTCTCAAACCTCTTGAGGCGTCTTAGGAAACATTGTCCTTTAGACAAAGTGACTCCATGCCCTGAACGACATAGGACCCTTCTTGGGTTCCGCATCGAGTACTTGAGCAATATCTTATCAATGTAACGATGCTGAGACAGTGCTAGCACTTTATATTCTTATATCCATGAAAGATTCTGTATACCTAGAACAAACTGGAGCCTCCTCCCAAATCTTTTCATTTGAAATTGGGTCGCTAGCCAGTTTCTTAACTGCAGTCAGTAGACCTACATCATCTACCCAATGAGTAGGATATCGTCCCTACATACAAATACTTAAGACACTATTGAAGCGTTATGATGTCTTTCTTGGTAACACAAGTTCATCAACGTTTGGTCCAAGCCATTACGACTCGATAAGCAATATCAAACCGTATGTTCCAAGATTGAGATGCCTGTTTTAGTCCATAAATGGACCGATTCAGTTTGCAAACCTTTTGCTCTTGACCTTAGGCTATGAATCCCTCGGGTTGCACCATATAAATGGTCTCCTCAAGATTGCCATTCAGAAAGGCCGTCTTGACGTCCATTTGCAAGATCTTATAATTATAATAAGCTGCAATGGACAGGAGGATGCAGATCGATTTTAACATGACAACAGGCGAGAAAGTCTCCTCATAGTCGACTTCCTCTACCTGGGTATAACCCTTTTCCACAAGTCAAGCCTTGAAGGTTTGTACCTTCCCATCAGCACCCCGTTTGCGCATGTAGATCCATTTACAACCTTTAAGGCGAACCCCATCAGGCTGATCTAGAAGATTCCATATTGAGTTGAAGTACATCGACTCTATCTCGAGATCCATGGCCTTGACCCATTCATCTCGGTCAACATCCTCCATTGCCTTCTTATAAGACAACGGCTCCTCAACGTTGTCATCTGCTACCATAGCAAGGATTTCTATGAAACCCAGATAACGTGTGTATCCCGGATTTCCATTTTCCCTACTTAAGTAGGTGATTAAGGGAATTAACTAAGTGGAAGTTAAATCCTATGTTAAAGAGAAGGAAAATTCTAAGTGTTTAAATAGATTGTTGAGTAGCTTTGAGTTAAACCTTAACTAGTGAAATTTTGGTTTAAGTATGATGCCAAAAACAACTATGCATTGGAAGCTAGAGAAATGGCTAAGTATTTGACAATGCGTTGGTCTTGTGCTACCGTTAGTGTTGTGCCATGCGTTGGCCATTAAAATTTGAGAGGTTATTTGGGTATTGAACGAGGCTAAAGTGTGTCCGAGAGGAAAGACTATGCAGGGATAAGCATGCAGCAACCAATGTCTTGAGAGGTTAACTGTTGGAGGAAAATTAGGATGGGGTTGTGCACGGAATCATGCGTTAGACATGGCTTAAGCTATGCGTTTATGCCCATACGTCTGAGGTCATGTGTTGGAATGAAAATGCATTAATCTAGTATGCAATGACTGTGCATTCCTATCACAAGTTTTCTTATGCTCGCGCCAAGTATAACGCGAACGCAAGTTTCTCGGGTAATCTAAGGTCGAACACAGGGACTTGTCACTCAATAATGCTTGTGAAGCAATGCGTTTGAGGCGATGAATACAAATAAAAAGAAAAAGTTTAATGGATTTACACTCTACTCCTACTCCTAACTAAACAGATAGAGCAATAGGAGACTTGCGATGAAAATTGGTAGATACACAACAACCGTTAACGTATAGTAATGTTTATTATCTTAAATCTCTCAAGTAATCCCAGCTCGTCGCATTAATGCATCACACGCCTCTCGATGATTATCCGCATGACTATAGCTCTATAGTGCATGGTTGCGTCGAGTATAAGATTGTGTCTATCTCTAAGAACAATGCATACTTTGCTTTAGTGCGTTCCATCTCTTACCATCTCAGGCCGTTAGACGCGGCTATTTAACTTATAGACAAGCATTGCAACAACCCATAGACAAGCGTTGCTACAGCTTTTCACCTAGCAAAGAGGATTAATTCACTATACTCACACAACGCACACCTCTCGGTGGGTTACTACATGCGTCTTATCTCTAGGCTACACGATTAAGTATGCGATCGCCTTTGATAAATAAACGCTGAAGATAAATAATGATAGAGATAAAGATGAAGAAGAAGATGAAAATGAAGGAATCAAGATATGCATTGATTACAAAATATCTTAATATCTTAAGCTAAAATGTAATACAATACAGAGGTTAAAGGAGAAATGAAGAACTCTGCGTCAAGACTACTGGTGGTGCCATGGATGACTGGTGGAGATGTCTCTCTTTAGCTCTATCTCCAGTGAAAGCTCCAGTCGTCACTCGGTCTGGTTTGTGGAGATGAAGAATTCTTACTGAAAATCTTGCTCATGCTCTCATCTGTGATCACAAACCTCTGCCTTAAGGAAAAAGTTCGGATGTCTTGAAATGAAGGTCCAAGGGGCTATTTATAAAGTTTAAACGCCAATAGCTATCATGATTGTGTTATGTCTCACAGCTGCTTTTGTCGCGGTATGGGCATGTCACATCATCTTATGTTGTTGATACTCCTAAGGTATGCGTCCGAGCTTGATTCAGCTGAAGTATCAACGCGTTCTACCCATCTTGCAATCTTCTATTATGGCTATCACTCTGTGGCCGCAATCTCCAAGTGACTACCGCATTCTCTTGATCACCGCAACTTCCATGCGATGGACGCATGCAATCACCGCATGCATTCGTTTATGCAAAAGCTCGGCTTTCAGTGCATGTGTTTGTCTTTGTGATTGCCTGGCTTCAGTGCATGCATTTGATTGCGATTGCTTATTTCCAACGCATGCGTTTGATTCCTGCAATAGCTACAAAAATAGACACTTTGGCACGGAATAACCCATAATATTGGGTCATTAAGGATTTAGGTGCTAATCGACGAAAAACTCAATTTTTCACAAATTCTAAGTATTATCACCTCGTTTTCTACTTGTTAGCCCTTATAATTCTAAATAAAAGACTCATAATAACTGGCATTTCTACGAGTTATCACACCCCCAAACTTAGAATCATGCTTGTCCACAAGTATGCGTCATACTCAAGAAATTCTTCTCACCTTTCGGTGTTCCTTTGCGATGACCAGCCTCTCAGAATTTTACTCTACCTTTAACCATGGCTGCAATGCTCTCCTCCACTTCTGCTGCTTCTTTAGAAAGATCTTTTCTAAGTTAAATTCGACAAGCATTTGCTCAAAAACTTTTTTATTCATTCCCCGCAACTTTGCGTTCAACTCTTGAAAATGCGTTTGTTCAAAACTAATTCAAGATTATGCGATTACTTATTCGAATACGGTGTTGAACCTGGTTACGCTCTTCGTTTTGGCTTACCCATACGTGTGTCATGCGAGCATCTAACTTCGGTTGTATTCCATATTCAACTCAACTCATGTCTTTCTTAATTTGACTTGCACCCAACAGAGGAGTTGCACTTATGCGTTGATCTTGGCGACTTACCTTCGTTTTGGCTTGCCCCCACGGGTGTCATGCGGACATCCAACTACGGGTAAATTCCTTTCAAAACTTAACTCTTATCAACATGGGTTTCCCCATTGCGTGGCAGTGGAGTTGTTATTTTCAAAATTCTTTTTTTTTTTAACGGGAATGACTGCAATGTAATGAACGCAATTCTCTGAGACCTTTACCACCCCCAAACTTAGAGGTTGGCAGCGTTCTCACCGCAAGCTAAAAACAAACTCAACAGAATGTGATAACAAATGTTTGAGTAAGGGTTTGCACACAATAAAACTTAGACTTTCAAAATTTTTAGAAGTTATAAAAGTAAGGAGCGCCCTGTGATGCCTAGTTAGCGAATGCGGTGAATTATTTGTGCCATCATAGATGCATCGTAAAGGACCGCAATCAGACAACGAGAATTTCAATAGGATAATGCATAAAAGATAACAAGAAAATAACCTTAAGTAGAATAACCCATGCGACAATGCGTTGGAATTCATGTTGTTGAAGCCATGCGTTGAAGGATGTGGAGGATTCTTCCATTGTAACTACGCACCAAGGAGAGTTATTGTCGCACCTACAAGGAGCAAATGCACCATAACCAAGGAAGCAGCCGCATATCCAAAATAACAAAAAATAAACTAAACTAAAAAAGAAACGTAAAGATAGAATAGAAGACGTCCCTAGAGAAATTGGAGTGTTGTCACCACAAGGAGTCTCCCATGCAGGAGATGGCTCTCAACTGCTTGGGTCAAGGGGTTCGCCCTGACCATTGGAGCTTCCAGCAATTGTTGTACACATGATGGTTGACATGCGCTTAAGATTGCTTCCAGCTCATGCGATAGATAGCCTTTCTATCTCATGGTCAATATTTGACTTTCAATGCATCGCCTATACTTCAAATATTGTTTACAGCTTGGTCGCATAATCTACAATATGCCTAAGATTGAAAGGGTGCCTGCGAAAACACAAAACTTCACAAAACATTAGCTGCCATGTCCCCGGCAACAGCACCAAAAACATGTTGGGTTAATAAAAGGAACGCAAACATTAGCTATGCGTTTATGCCCATGCGTCAGAGATCATGCATTGGAATGAAAATGCATTAATCTAGTATGCAATGACCATGCGTTCATATCACAATTTTCTTGCCTTCTCGCCAAGTATAACGAAAACGTAAGTTTCTCGGGTAATCCGAGGTCGAACACAGGAACTTGTCACTCAATAATGCTTGTGAAGTAATGTATTTGAGGCGATGAATAAAAGTAAAAAGGGTATACACACTACTTCTACTCCTAACTAAACAAATAGAGCAATAGAAGACTTGCGATGAGAATTGGTAGATACACAACAACCGCTAACACATAGTAATGTTTATTATCTTAAATCTCTCAAGTAATCCCAGCTCGTCGCATTAACGCATCACACGCCTCTCGGTGATTAACCGCATGACTATAGCTCTATAGTGCATGGTTGCGTCGAGCATAAGATTGTGTCTATCTCTAGGAACAATGCATACTTTGCTTTAGTGCGTTCCATCTCTTACCTTCTCAGGCAATTAGATGCGGCTATTTAACTTATAGACAAGCATTGCAACAACCCATAGACAAGCGTTGTTACAGCTTTTCACCAAGCAAAGAGGATTAACTCACTATACTGGCACAACGCATACCTCTCGGTGGGTTGCTACATGCGTCCTATCTCCAGGCTACACGATTAAGTATGCGATGGCTTTTTTTAAATAAACGCTGAAGATAAACAATGATAGAGATAAAGATGATGAAGAAGACGATAATGAAGGAATCAAGATATGCATTGATTACAAAATGTCTTAATATCTTAAGCTAAAATGTAATACAATACAGAGGTTAAAGGAGAAATGAAGGACTCTACATTAAGGCTGCTGGTGGTGCCATGGATGAGTGGTGGAGATGTCTCTCTCAAGCTCTATCTCCGGCGAAAGCTCCGATCGTCACTCGGTCTGGTTTGTGGAAATGAAGAATTCTCACTGAAAATCTTGCTCATGCTCTCATCTGTGATCGCAAACCTCTGCCTTGAGGCAGAAGTTCGGATCTTTTGAAATGAAGGTCCAAGGGGCTATTTATAGAGTTTAAACATCGACAGCTATCATGATTGTGTTATGTCTCACTGCTGCCTTTGTCACGATATAGGCAATGTCATATCATCTTATCTTGTTGATACTCCCAAGGTATGCGTCCGAGCTTGATTCAGCTGAAGTATCAACGCATTCTACCCATCTTACGATCGCCCTTCTATTATGGTTGTCACTCCGTGGCTGCAATCTCCAAGTGATCACCGCAACTTTCATGCGATGGACGCATTCCATCACCACAACTTCCATGTGATGGACGCATTCGATCACCACATCCATTCGTCTATGCGATAGCTCGGTTTTCAGCACATTCGTTTGTCTTTGCGGTCGCCTGGCTTTAGTGCATGCATTTGTCTATGATTGCTTATTTTCAACGTATGTGTTTGATTCCTGCGATAGCTACAAAAATAGACACTTTGACACGGAGTAACGCATAATATTGGGGTCAATGAGGATTTAGGTGCTAATCGACGTAAAACTCAAATTTTCGCAAATTCTAAGTATTATCACCGCATTTTCTACTTGTTAGCCCTCATAATTCTAAATAAAAGGCTTATAATAAGTGGCATTTCTACCAGTTATCATTAGCAAAGCATGCGGCAGTCAATGTCTTGAGAGGTTAGCAAAGCATGTTGTAGCCTCAAGTTGCACGGACATGGGCGTTGGGCATTGAAGTTGCGCGCGCTGGCTGATCGTATAGTAAATAAGCAGTGCTACACGATAAGGTAGACGATCGTGTAGCAAAATGAGCAACACGATGGGGTATGCGATCGTATAGCAAATGAATAGCGCCACACGATGAGGTAGACGATCGTGTAAGCGGGTACTGGATAATTGTGTAGCAATGAGGGGAGCTAAGCAATGTGGTATGTGATCGTGCAGTAAAGTGCAGCGCTAGACGATGCGGGGATTCGTGCTAAACAATAGTGCTTTGCGATGGGCGATAGCGTTAGACGATGAGGCGTTAGCACTACACGATCGACATCAAGGATGATGATGGGCGATGGTGCTACGCGATAGGCGTGTGCACTAAACAATAGTTGTGCTTCGCTAGACGATGGGCGTCAGCGCTACACGATGAGCAAGAGCTGTGCAATAGACTGGTGCTATGCGGCAACGTTATGCAATGGCGCTATGTGGCAATGCTATGTGATGGTGCTATGCGGCAGCAGTACTAGACGATGAGCTAGGCGATGAGACAAGCCATGGTGGACGCATGGTGAAACGTCTTGCGTTGCTAAGGCTTGCGGCACATAAGGTTGTTATGCGTTGATGATGTGCTATATGCGTTGGACATCCGAGGGCATGTGGGCACATAGGACAAGACTAATAGTATGCGTTGGAAGAGTGTCAGTCATAATCCTAGTTGAGCATGTGGGAGAGGAAGGTATGCGGCCAAGGATGCGATGCCTTGAGTTTTGACTCAAGTGATACGTTGATGAGAATGCCACGAGTTGATGATGGCTAACCAAGAGAAGGATATGCGGCCAAAGATAAGCCTTGCGAGCATCTACCATATGTGACCAAGTTGCGTCAATATGATGGACACAAATGAGGTTGGACGGACACACTTATGGTAGATGAACGCATATGAATGCATTTGCGGTAGATGGACGCATTGAGATTGGATGGGCGCATATGAGATTGGATGGACGCATTCAGAGTCGTCATCTGGACATGTGGCTTGTTGGGAAGAAATCTTAGGCCTTAAGCAAATGAGGTGGATGCACAAGAAGACATGCAAATTTAAGCATTATGTGTTGGCTAAGGAAGAGGAAGACACCTTAGATTGCGATGGCATGAAGGTTGCGTTGATAGTGTGGGGAAAAGACACTTGGACATGCGACCAAGTAGGAGATGTCGGCCTTGGAGAGATTTTGGACGCCTATAAATAGGGCCAAGGACTTCTCTTCAGGTCATAACTCAAAGGACATTAAGAAGAGTGTATGAAGGCTAATTGTGAAGAAACTATGCGTGGATGAAAGAACGCATGCGTTGGTAGCAAAACCATGCGTTCGTCATAAAGTTCAAGAGGAGGAGACGTTGTTGGACAGTGAAGTTTGGAAATAACATCAAATTGGAACAAGGAGTTATCCCAAAATACTCGTGCGTTTGGAGTGATTCCAAATCCACCTAAAATCTAGGAGAGTCTAGTTTTTAGGGTAGGGCTACCGGAGAAGAAGTTCTAAGAAAGCAGGTTGAAGAATGAGGAAAAGACAGAAGGGTCGGGCTATCGGGTAAGCTTGGGTCAGTCTTGATGTGTTGAGGATTCTAGCCAAACCACGAGAAGTTCTGAGTTAATATTTTGAGGTAAGTTTCCTGAGACATGTTAGAGCATGTTTGTAGAAGGAAGTATCTCGAGATAAAGCCTAGAACTATGAGTAATATGAGCTTTAATTTGAATCTGGATCTTAGGGTTCAAAAGGGAGCCCGAGATGATCAAGGAACTTCTAGAAAGGAAGATTCCTGCCTTACCAAGGTGAGTGGTACTTTCCTTTAAGTCTTAAGCATATATTTTAGAGTAAATTATCTATGCTTATGTTATGAATGAGTATCTAGCATGAGAATGATATTATGTGATCGGGATAGTCAAGGGTTCAATAGACCTAGTTCCTGAGCCCGAAAGCAAAACCTCTCGGGATGGTCAGGGGACCGAGAGGTCTAGTTCCTGAGCCTGTGGGAGGAACCTCGTATGGAATGGTCAGAGGGCCGACGAGCCTAGCTTCTGAGCCTATGAGCGGGGAGCTATGTGCGAATAGAGGACAAAGGGGATAAAGGGAACACAAAAGAGTAAGCGTTTGTAATTAGTAACAATTAACTATCTACCGTGTGTGTAGGTAGACAACATACTCATTCTAAGTAGTTATCAGTTTAGCTATCTACCGTGCGTGTAGATAGAGTTGAGAACAAACCCATTCGAAGCTGAGGTTTGAATGTAACCTCGTATTTATGATATGTTTGTTATATATGAGTTGAAATAGACTCTAGAAGTTGCTTACCACTCACTGAGCTTTGTGAAGCTCATTCTTTTCTTTCATGTTTTTCTTCCCAGGTAGCGAAAGGTGAGAAGTTCCAGGATGTTGCTAAGGTTAAGGTCTGCCACAAGCCACAGTCACACTTTTGGAAAGTTTTAAGAGTGGTTGTTGTATAAACATTATAGTGTAGTAATAAAATGGGTTGTTATCTCCTTGACTTAAAGTATACTGAGCGTAGTAAAGAGGTCCAGTTGGAAAGTAGATATCACAAAAGGGTGGTATCTACGGTCCCTCATGCCTCTCCTCGGGCTCAGGAGTGCGGGTTCGGGGCGAGGTGTGACATAGCGAACGGGTGGGTTCGCAACCCTCTCACTACATCGAGGTTCCCTCAACTCTTGAGGTGGAACCGACCTACTGGATGAACTCCCATCAACAACTCTTATTGATGTAGCAGGCTCTTCAACAACTCTTATTGAAGTTTCAGTAGTTTCATTGGAAAGTTCACGTAACACGAATTTGCTTCGTGGACTGTGCTCTCTCATATGATCCTCCTCCAGAAAAGTAGCATTTGTTGAAACAAACACCCTATTTTCCGTCGGATCATAAAAATAACCCCCTCGTGTACCTTTGGGGTAGCCTACAAATAGGCATAACCTCGACCGTGGTTCTAACTTCTTGGGATTAGTCTCAAGCACATGTGCAGGGCAACCCTAAATGCAGAAGTGACTTAAACTAGCTTTACGCCCATTCCACAACTCCAGAGGTGTTCTTGCAACACTCTTGGAGGGAACACAGTTGAGTATGTACACTACAGTCTCCACTACGAAACCCCAAAACGAGTCTGATAAGAAAGCGTAACTCATCGAGTGAACCATGTCTAACAATGACCTATTTCTCCTCTCCGCTACACCATTCTACTGAGGTGTACCCGGTGCTGAGAGTTGGGAAACGATTCCATGTTCTATCAAATAGTCCTGGATTGCCGAGTCCAAAAACTCTCCACCTCAATTCGATCGAAGTGTTTTAATCCGTCTATCTAATGCGTTTTCAACTTCAGCCTTGAACACTTTGAACTTTTCAAAGGATTCAAACTTCTGTTGCATAAGATAAATATACCCATACCTTGAGTAATCATCAGTAAAAATAATAAAATACTCATAGCCACATCGGGCTCACACATTCATAGGACCACAAAGGTCAGAATGTACTAACTCAAGAGAATCCTTGGCTCTATAACCTTTTCCAGTAAAAGGTCGTTTAGTCATCTTACCCTCAAGGCAAGATTTGCACACTTGCAAATAATTTTCTTCTAACTTACTTAGAAGTCCATTCTTCACCAATCTCTCAATCCTATTAAGATTGATGTGCCCTAAACGTAGATTCCAAAGTTATGCATTTTCTTTTGGAGAAATTCGTCAACGTTTTGATTGAGTTACGACAGTTCTGAACATTTCAGTATTATGGAGGGAATTAATGGCTAACGGCCTTAGCACATATAAATTCGATTCTAGAAATAAGGTTCATTTTTAGTTCATGAATAATATATACATCATTTAAAATAAGAAACCTATTCTATAAAGATAACTGGATTCCTCCCACTGCCACAGCTGAGACGACGTGTCTGGTGTCTACTCGCATCGTCATCTCACCAGCCTCCAGCTGTCACCAAGATCTAATCCCTTGAAAAGAAGAACAAACATGATTAATGGCGCCTGAATTAATTATCCAGGCAGAATCATCATTCTCTACTAAACAGGTTTCAAGCACAAGTAAATCACATTTACCTTTATCGACCTTGGCTACTTTTTTCTCTTTCAGATACCGAGGACAGTTCCTCTTCCAGTGTCCATCTTGGTTGCAGTGGAAACACTTTCCTTTAGCAACTTGTGGACGCCTCTTTGAGGCGACAGACGTTGGGTTAGTAGGTGCCTTCCCTTTTTCCTTACCACCCTTCTTCTTCTTCCCCTTTACAGAGTTAGAAGCAGAAGGTGCAAACCTCCACTTACTATGAACATTCTCTCCATCACATTGATATTGACCTACCCTCCAATACACCATCCATTGTGGGGACACGCGCAAAGGTGCCGTGGTGGCTGAGGATAGATCTCACGGTGTGGACTAATTTAGGAGAAAGTGAAAGGTTTTAAGTGAAGCATCTCATGTCCCAACACCTCCCACTGAATGTTCTATCTAGGGATTCATTAACCTACGACCAACCGGCTAATAATTTTTGTCTAAGTCATCTTTTATAAACTCGCTCATAACAACGTTTGTCTATGAAATATGAACAAGTTCAAGTAGTCACATTTAAATACTTTAATGGATTGTCCTTAACTTGCATGCATGCATCAAATCTATCTAAATTCACCTTTCCAGGTAAGTTCCCAGGTAGGGGTGTTACGTTTCCGTCAACTTAAACACTCCAGCCTAGACAGAGCCCGCCTTAGACAAAAGGTCCTTATAAATAGATTTGCTACACCTTTAACCTTTTTATTAGCCAATTTAAATCCTATTAAACTGATTAAAAGATTAAAGCCTTAGGGTTGCTAATATATTAGAACCGTGATCTTAGGTCATGTGATCCAAGTTTAAAAACATTTTAAAACCATGAATTAAACTAAGTGAGCATGCATGTCTTTCTTATTTCTTTTAGTTTCTAATTTCTCTTTAACTTTAAAAAGAAACAACTAAAAACCATTGCGCACAACAAGGGCATTTTATAACATTTATAAAATAACCTATGTGTCATGCTTCATGCAAATGTCCGGTCCTTTACTATATATATAACTTTTATATAAACACGTAACAAACCAAGCAAACATGTTTATCATTCACCCTTA